>NC_080571.1:173252312-173622312 GCF_030247185.1 Malaya genurostris
GTATGTAACACTAAAACACTTCCGCACTATCCGCTACCAGAAGTTACATTTCACGCTACATTAATTAATTCCAAACCGTGCTGCAGCCGCAAACGAAACCAAAGCTTATCCATTTACTTCAAGTCCAGAACAGTACTATTCACCGAGGACTTAACTTTTTTTTCGAGGGTCTTTACTTTGACCACTGTCACTGTCGCCATGTGGCAGGTTCAGGGTTTCGGACTTAGAAAATGGTACCGACGGGTTCGAGCTTACAACCGTCAATTGACTGATTTATTTTTTGAATTGTAGTTTTGTTCGATTTACATTTTCAATTAGTGTGAGTGTACATTTTTACCGAGAAGTCTTGAGTCTTGACCATTACATATTTAAAAGAAGTTTTGGATGTAACGATTGGAGAAGGCTAGTGTTTATTAAACATCGCTCGGCTCGCGGCGATGGCAAGAACAATTGAAGTTATTTATTTTCCTTCGCGCTAGGCGGAAAATCCACGCCAGCGGCGCGCATGGTTTAATGTGTTTGATTTCATTGCGTTACTTTGCTTATGCGCTGTAAGCAATTTAAGTGTTGAAGCAAAGAGGATCGTCATTGGTACCAAGCATAATTTTCGTCATGTTGGTCCAACTCGTAAAATGTTTAAAGTTTATGATTTGTAAAATGCTGATGCACCAAATCATAAGACTGAATATGCTACAATGTATGGAAACGGAAACGTTTACAATGTATCTACATTGTGTCGAAATGAAATGTAGTATTGAGGTCGTTCTGACTATGTGGATTAGGATTAACGTGGAAAACATGGTGGTTTCTTAATTCCGCCACAGTTGTCAGAAATCGCTATTCTGTGACGACACAAGTCTGTTAGCCACAGGTAGAAATCTAAGAGTGATCTGCAGTCGCCTACAAAGAAGTTTGAATATTTTCAGTGATTATATGTCAACATGGAAAATTAAACCAAATGCAGCAAAAACGCAATTAATTATCTTTCCTCATAAGCCAAGAGCTTCTTTTCTCAATCCAAACAATAATCACATTCTCAAATTGAATGGCTTGGAATTGACATGGTCTGATCAAGCTAAATACTTAGGTTTAACGTATGACAAAAAACTCACTTTCAAGGATCACATTGAAGGAATCCAGGCAAAGTGTAATAAATATATTAAATGTTTATATCCTCTTATAAACAGAAATTCTGAGCTCTGTCTAAAAAACAAATTGTTAGTTTATAAACAAAATTTCAGACCAGCCATGCTTTATGCAGTACCAATTTGGTCAACTTGTTGTTCCACCAGGAAGAAAACGCTTCAAAGGATTTAGAATAAAATTCTGAAAATGATTTTGAAGCGTCCTCCCTGGTTTAGTACAAATGAGTTACACAGACTCACAAATATAGAACCATTAGATGTAATGTCACATAATATTATAAGCAAATTCCGACAAAAATCGTTGCAATCTTCAATTGCATCGATTCGCTCTCTGTATTAGTTAGTAAGTTAGTATATAAGTCCTTTTCCCCATTACACAATACAAGTAGGTTTAGAATTTTCCCTACACAAAAATCTCAGAATTGCGGAAGCAAATGATGTCCTCATGGTAACAACCAAATCATATATATAATAGGGCTGAAAAGTCACCACTTGTGGCTGAACACCCAATTTAAATCTTAATACGTTACGTGGTACGTTTTTTGATGACAGCTGACAGAGCACCAATAGGCAACTGTTCTACATCATCATCGTTGGGGTCCATAGTTATGGCCCGTACGTACTCATTGTGTTTATCGTTGGATTTTTGTTGATCATCACTTCCATTTTTTTCTGCAACACGAAGATATTCTTCGACGATCTGTTCCAACTTAATATCACCATCATATTCCTTTAACTTGTCGAATATGATAGTTTTATTTTGATCATACAAATCAATGAACTTGTGACGATCAGGAATATCACAAGCTTCATTTCGAAATGGTAGAAACAGAAGAACCATTTCACGCTTGTGATCATTTAATCAGATATTTTATATTTCAACCATCGCACTATGCGAGGTGCATTTCGCTTCTTATACGAATTCGTGTTACTGTTATCCTTCGTGTAACACGCTACGAAGTCAGTTAAACAAATGTCATCGAGATCTGCACGCTTTTCATATTTTTGCACTATGTTTAGCGTCCAAACATCGGTAGAATCTGTTAAAATATACAATGCGAAGCAACATAAATAATTGCACAGCATTCGATTGTAAACATACAATTTGACATTCAATAAAAGCTCTATACAATTACCGCCTGTGATGAAACTATGTTATGAAAGCTTTATAGTGAAAGCTTCAATGTGACATTCGCCTTTAGGTAGACTTACACGCTGTATGTAAACACATTAAGATAGGGTTAATATAATATATATTGTCAAGTAGGACGGTGTACATTGTATCATAAGTAGGGCGTGTTAATATAATGCATGAAATGAATTATATATCGATAATGTACTTTGTTAGTATTTAGAGACTTGACGAATTGAATTCGAATAAAATTATCTTTTATCTTCAAACCTGTTACCAAAAGCGTTTTTACATTATTTGGTAATTTCAACAGGTTATGGGCCCAGAGCTTAACTGGAGCAGCATAGTTTAGATTGTTGGATAAACAATCTTTTTGGATCAGCGGTTCGGTTAGAAGTAGCGAGCAGCGACGTTTCGGGAAGAAACGAATAGTTGTAACATCCGGTTAGGATGAATCCAGTACTTCACTGGAACAGCTAAATCGAGATTGTTGGATAAACAATTATTCTTGATTTAGTAGTGGCGCTTCGGTTAGAAGCAACGTTTCGGAAAGAAACGAATAGTTGTAACATCCGGTTAGGATGAACCCAGTGTTTTACTGGAGTAACTATATACAGATTGTTTTAGAAATAATAGTTAGCAGCTGAACTTTAGTTAGAAGTGGGATCCGGTAGTTTCGGACAGAGACTAAGATCGACGAACAAAGAAGTTTCGGACAGAAACTGGTAGACGCAGTATCCGGTTAGGATGAATGTAGGTTTTTCCTGGTATTGACTACATTGATTGTTGGAAAAACAATCGGTTGTATTATTAACTTCGGTTAGAAGTGGAAGGAAGCTTCAGTACTTCGGTTAGAAAGGGATAGAAACAGAATCCAAGGAAAAACGTTGCGGACAGAAACGGGAATTGGTCAGCAGTGACGTTTCGGACAGAAACGGGGTTCGACGAACAGTAACGTTTCGGACAGAAACGGGAATTGGCCAGCAGTGACGTTTCGGACAGAAACGGGTACCGCCGAGAAGCAAAAGTTTCGGATAGAAACAGAATTTAAGATGCAATGTTTCGGACAGAAACAGGATCGACAAAAGACGGAGTCTCAAGTGGAAAATGAGCTCGACCGGTGTTGTCGCAACAAGTTTGGAATCCAGGTAGGATAAGCCCAGAGTTTTTCTGGCAATAAATAGATTGTTGGATAAGCAATCGGCGAAAATAATATTACTTCGGTTAGAAGTCAGATCCAGTAGGAAACAACAAAGCTTCGGTTAGAAGTGTGAACCGGCAGAAAGCAGCAGAAACGTTTCGGACAAGAAGCAGGTGGAATGAGCAATGACGAGTTGCGGGATTAACAAGTTTTGGACTGAAACAGAATTAACAAGTTTTTGACTGAAACTTCGAGTGTTGGTGAGATGGCGAATCAACAGCAGATCAGTGAATCTGACCCAGCGAAAAGCAGTGGTGGCTACGAGAGGGGATCTCTCGAGTGCACCGATCCGATAATTCAAAATGGTAACGGTAACTGCGATACAATTCAACAAAAATGCAACTGATTCGCACACCAACAGAAGAGGACTTCTAAAAACCAGTAGAAGGGGTCTCGAAACAACAAGAATATACGAGAAAGGTCATCATGAAGAAAATGCTGGATATCGAAGCCTTAGACGAAAACTTTATGCTTGTAAAGAACGGCGTCTTAAACAAATTGTATACCAGAAGGTGGGAACTACAACAACAGCGACGACGATAAAGCGGATCTTCACGATAAAACATGGGATTTCGGAACAGTTGAGATTTTCGATGAATATGATAAGATCATCCGAGATCTTGATTAGATGGGATACATAGTAGATTATGCAGCGAGAATACACGCTCTAACCATCACTATACCAGAAAGATACAATAACATTAAAGGAGTCTTCCTGGTACTTTCCAACGAAGAGTTGTGTGTAAAATAGAGATCTGAAATCCTGAATGTAGAAGCCGGGGAAGAGAAGCAGACTGAGCAGAAGAATATCTATCTAGCTTCTAAGTACGCAACAAAACGGCGAGTTGCACGGTGCTTCGGATGTAACTAGATCAGAGACTTCAAGAACAAATATTTTTTTTAATGGAAATGTTTCTGGCAAAGGAGAAGGAGAAATTCTTGGAGTGGAAGAATTGTGCAATGACTACCAGCGTGAATCCCAACAAAAGGATTTGATTTGTTATAGATTCAGAAGTTAGCAATGACGTTGTCAACTATTACAGAATGCTTTATGTCGTTAGATAAAAAAAAGACGGATTGACGTATCTACTACTTAATCGGCTGAGAATCTTCGGGTTACGAGGATTGGTAAAACGAAACTAAAGTGTTGTGGATAGCAGTACGATTAAAGTTTCGATTTTGTACAACTTTACTTTTGATCTTGAATTTACTTTCGGTTAGAAGGGTAGGAAAACACTGTACAAAAATCACATTTATCGATGAAAAGGTTATTTTCATGTACACAGGCGAAGTTATCGCTTCGAGAAGTCTCGTGGATAGTTTGTTCCACTTGGTTTATCTCGGGAAGAAAAGTCTAAGAAAAATACTACAAACTCTGCATTTTTGGGAAACAAGTAAGTTTTGATACCTGGCATAGAAGGCTCGGGCATTTGAGCAAAGTTTAGAGAAACAAGAATGGTTGAGGGAATCAATCTAACTTCGAAAGATATAAGTACGGAAAACAACCGAAAAAACAACCGAAACTGAATCATTAGAGAATCTTTGGATGCCTACCAACAAATATTATATTTGTAGGTTATGCAAATAATAGTTTCATGGAATGAAACGAACATATACGTTCAATAGAAATTGGAAGGAGTATAGTATTCAAAGAATCAATAACTAGATGATTATACACTCATCAAAGAAGACCAAGAATCACTTGGAGAAAGTGATTATGAAAGCACTAATGAAGGTCAAGCTGAAGAACTAGACTACGGTGATGAAGGGTATTCGTTGCGTCGAAGTGAAATAGAGAGAAAAATACCTTCGTGGTATTTAGACTACTCAGCAAAAGCGGCTGTACTTTGTGAAGAAGAAATTCCTCGCAACATTTAAAGTTTAATGAAATCTGAAAATTTGAAGCATGCGATTCAAAATGAATTTGACGCATTGCAATAAAATATCTCTTGGACAGTGGTTATCTGTGTATTCGAGGGACTGAAAGCAATATATTAAAAATTGTTTTTCTTAAACAAGAATTCCAAATGAAAGATATTTTAGAAGTAAAACGTTTTCTAGAGATGGAAATAAATCGTGATTTTAGGAATCCGATGAATGAAATTTTTCTGAATCACATACATAGAAAACTATAAGCGGTTTGGAGTGAGAGATTGTAAACCCGTGGGGACACTATTGGTTACCACTACTAAATGGTCGAAATCTGAGGCAAAAATTACA
Organism: Malaya genurostris; assembly: GCF_030247185.1. Lineage (NCBI taxonomy): Eukaryota > Metazoa > Arthropoda > Insecta > Diptera > Culicidae > Malaya > Malaya genurostris. Next base: position 173,258,011 of record NC_080571.1, read on the forward strand.
GAAGAACCGTTCAGGGAACTGCTAGGATGTCTACAATACCTTTCGTTTATTTATTTAACCAAAAATGGTTATCCTGACTTCATAGGATTTGTGAATGCAGACCATGAAATGATCCTAATGAGAGGAAATCTGTTTCAGGATACGTGTTTCGATTATACGGTAATTTAGTTTCGTGGTTAACGAAACGGCAACCAACAGTCAGCTTATCTACAACCCGAACTGATAGCGCTTTGTTCAGATACGAAAGAAGTTTCGTGGTTAACTCAGCTTCTCTACGAATTGGATGTAGTCATAGAGCCATTCGTTATAATGGAGGACAGTATTCCATGTATAAACATCGAGCAGGAGCCAAGATCACATCAAAGGATGAAAAACTTGGACATCAAATGTTTCTTCATCCGTGAACTCATCAAGAAGGGAAAAACTGAAACTGAGGTTCATCGCGAAAGTCGAGCAACCAGCAGATGCTTTCATTTAGGGGTTACCTAAAACCATAGAAAGTTTTTAAGTGTATTGAATGTTCAAATTGCGGGGAAGTGTTAAAATATACAATGCGAAGCAATATAAATGATTGCACAGCATTCGATTGTAAACATACAATTTGACATTCAATGAAAGCTCTATACAATTACCGCCTGTGATGAAACTATGTTATGAAAGCTTTATAGTGAAAGCTTCAATGTGACATTCGCCTTTAGGTAGACTTACACGCTGTATGTAAACACATTAATATAGGATATATATTAATGTCAAGTAGGACGGTGTACATTGTATCATAAGTAGGGCAATGTTATTATAATGCATGAAATGAATTATATATCGATAATGTACTTTGTTAGTATTTAGAGACATGACGAATTGAATTCGAATAAAATTATCTTTTATCTTCAAACCTGTTATCAAAAGCGTTTTTACATTCTTTGGTAATTTTCAACAGAATCATCATCAATACCTTCCTCGTCCATTTGTTTAGTATGCTTCTTAGATTTTATATGTTCATGTGGCCACATGGTGGGTATAAATTGTACTTTCCGGCTTGATTCTGACATTGGCTGACGCAGTAAGTACCAAGCAGCTGCTTGAGCACACATTTCTACTGATTTTAGCATTTTTATACTAACTTTTTTCAGCAATGAAGCATAATCTTGATCAGGGTATTCTTCTTGTAACTTAACTAATTCGAGATGTAAGTTACTAATACCTCTGTTCGTTGTATTAACATATTCAACAACATACGCAGCACATGAATATTCATCTAGAATAAATTGAAGATTCATGTTTGAAAGTAATTTGTTTGCAACCCATTGATTATACGGGTTGGTCCAAAGTTCATCCTCTCTTCCGTTTCAAAAGAATTATAGGTCTTGGTGTGGAGGCACGAATTACATCCAAGTAGTTATCGTATGAACAATTACAATCGCAAAAATATTGATCTAATGTCGCATAAATTTTTATATTCAAATTTTCGCGCATTTCTTCACCTTTTTTCATCAACCGATTACTTTTTTATTAATTTGTCGTCAATCAAAAGTAGACCATAAGGATAATTACAATAATCGTCTTAAATTTGTATACTATTCTAAATAGATGTATAATTTATTATGAGTTAAATAATAATAATTGGCTTACCGAATAGAACTGAAATATTGCTTTAGTTTGTTTTTTGACATAGTGAAATCGACTGCTTCTGAATGCTTGTTGTATACAGCCATCAATTGATTTATTGGCCCATTTTTCGCATAGTTTGTTCGCTGGTGGTTTGTAATAAAAATATTTCGATTTCTTAAACGCCGAGATGGTATGTAAAAATTTAGATTGGACAGGAGTTGACTGGAATCTATGCGATTCGAGACAATGTCATTTACAAATGAGACCATTGAAAATTCTCTGCGTTCTTTTAATGTTTGAATACTTATTAGCATACAGCGGGCTTTATATGACGGAAGAGGAAGTCTTGTCCAACCTAATTTACGAAGTGCAAATAACAAAAATTGTTTTTGAACTGATTCTATTCGATCTTCCCATGTGATTAAGTAAGGTGACCAAACTAAGCTACAGTATTCTAGTACTGACCGAACATAGGCAATGTATAATGTTTTAATTGTATACGGATCGTGAAAACAGTAACAAAATCGTTTTATGAATCCTAGCATGTTATTGGCTCTGTTTATGATTGTATTATAATGGTCAACAAAAGTCATTTTAGAATCTAGTATTATTCCTAAGTCCCTAATTCTTTCGCATTTTTGAACTGTTTGACTTCCAAGAGTAAGTATCAAGTCAGGTGTATTTCGTTTTTTACTGAATGTTATTCTACTGCATTTTTTCACATTTAGTTGAAGAAGACTTTTGTTACACCATGTATAAAAAGAAAGAATTTCTTCTTGATAAACCTTGGCATCCTCACTTTTCTCTATTCCTAAAAATAGATTTATATCGTCTGCGTATATTAGAATTTTTATTTTTTTTTAAAGAAAGGAAATGTCGTTAACAAACAAGATAAATAAAAGAGGACCTAAATGAGATCCCTGGGGGACCCCGGAACTGACGTGAATGGGGCTCGACTTTTTACCCTTGAATTTTACAATTTGTTGACGATTTGTTAGATAAGATTCCAACCAATTAAGAAGACCTGGTAAGATTCCCAATTTCTGTAATTTGAACATAAGCATGGGTATGTCAACACGATCGAATGCTTTGCTGAAATCTGTATAAAGAGCTTCAATGTAATTTCCCTTGTCCATAGTGGTCAGGGTATAGTGGACGAATACAAGCAAATCAGTAGTAGTGGAACGTCCTTTGAAAAATCCATGTTGCATGTGAGTAATTCTATTTTTTATTTGACTAAAGAGTTTGTCATTAACGATCGCTTCAAAGAGCTTCGGAATGCAAGAAAGAATAGCAATCCCGCGATAGTTGCATATGTCTGCTTTTTCCCCATTTTTGAAAATTGGTATAAGGAAAGAGTTTTTCCACGTTTCTAAAAAAACTCCAGACTGAAGCGAATTATTAAAAAGCCAGCACAAAGGGGTTGCAAGATCTAATGCTAATTTTTTCATAAATATGGGTGGAATCCCATCAGGTCCGGCACTTTTAGAGACATCTAATTTGTTTAGGGCATCTATTATGTCTAGCACTTCGATTTGATTTACATTAATATCTTCAGTAAACTCTGGAAAGAAATTAAAATATTCACGATCGCGGTCATCTTCAGAAAACTTCGTGTAGATTTGTTGAAAAAATTTAGCGAAAAGATTACAAATTTCTTGTGAGTTATTACCAATGTTTTCCTGTAGATACATTCTTGACGGAAAGTTTTCTGATTTCAATTTGTTTCTAACATAACTAAAGAATTTTTTTGGGCAAGACTTTATTTCCTGTTCAGTTCTTGAGTTATACTCTTTGAATGCAGTATCAATTGCTGAACTTAGTTGGTCACATATGTGTATGTAATTCGATAAATTGTCACTATTATTTTCTCTTTTGTACTTTTTATGAGCTTTTTGTTTTCGATTTCTTAGGTTTCTAATATGCTCGTTATACCAAACAGGATACTTTGAATTATTTTGTCGCCTAATTTTCTTTAATGGGACATGTTCATTTATTTTGTCGTACAGCCGTGCGTAGAAAATATCGACTGAGATTTCGACATTTCTTTCGTTTCTAAGGAGTTCTTGCCAATCTATTTCTCGTAGCTTACGACTAATACTATTATAATTTCTGAGTGGTAATCGAAAATCTCCTCATACTCATAGTCGTCGGGTCTATTAATCTGATGTATAAATATTGAGAATTCGATTGCTGTATGAAAAGCATCATTTTTCCACAATGGAGTTGGTGATTCTATTACACAAAAATCATCGTGAATATTAGTAAATAAAAAATCTAAATAACAGTTTTGCTGATTTTTTACATGATTAATTTGATTAAGACCTAAACCGGATATTTTGTCGAATAAGTAATGAAGTGTTTCATTCTCCCCAACGAGAGGTAGTAAAATGCTCTCATTTTCAGCGTCTGGAATAAAGTCGATATTGCGCTGATTAAAGTCTCCATATATATGAACTTTAGCTTCCGATGGAAGCTTAGTCATGATTTCATCAGCAACATACAGAAACTTTTCATATATAGCTTTTTGGGCATTGTTAGGAGGAAAATATACTGAAACAAAAATATATGTTTCACCTGCTAAATGAATTCTTACCCATACGTGTTCAAATTCTTTAAATTTCGTAGTGGTTATCATTTCGGCGTCAAATTCTGCTAAAACAGCAATAAGAACACCTCCCCCCGATTTTTTATCAGATGTATGGAGCTCACGATCGTTTCTAAAAACGTTGTAAATGTTTCCGAAGACTTCCGTGCTGTTAACGCTATCATCCCAACTAGTTTCGGTTGCTCTTCATACGGTTAAAATTTTGACAATATGCTACGATTTCTGTCGACGACGATAGATGAGGAGATCTTATTGAACATGATTGTTGACTTATGATAATATTGTCATTATTCTCTTCTTCTGGGTAATGCGTCAAAATTGCCGAAAACACGAATGTTGAGCACGACAGGCCACGCACGTATCAGTTGACGAACATTCAGCAGACATTTGATTCGGCATCGTTAGTTGCAGGTTGTGCTCTCGATAAGGATTAATCGTCGGTCCTCTTTGAAAATTAATTGTAGGTCTGTAATTTGTTGGTGGTCCCGAAAATCGATCCTTAGCTGCAGCAAGAAGTATTTTATCAGGTGGAAGATTATTTCGGCTGTTGTTGTAGTTGTTGTTGTTATAGTTAGTGCAATTATTATTCATGTCGTGACTAATAATGTTATTACAATGTCGTTTTGTAAATGATTGATGCGTTGAAAGAGTATTGGATCTGTTATTATAATTTTTTCTTGAATTTCGCTTTTTGCGCCTTCTTGACTTGTCAGCCTCATTTTGCTGACGTCGGAACCTAGATTGACGTGCGTCGTACTCACTCCAATCAGCTTTCCATACCTTTTTAGTGCCTAATAAACGCCACCCAGAATAGTCGGGTTTTATACAGTTCAATTCGTCATCCAAACTGGGGCATGAGTCAGGTGTCGATGATGATGATACAGCAATTTGGATTCCAGCAATATTTGTTGATAAAGACTTCAACTCCTCTAGAATGTCCAACTCGACCATAGAATTCGGATTGTTAGGTAAACAGGTTGCTGTGTCAAGAGATAGCTGGCTGAGTTGACTTATTTCGTTACTCAGGTCTCGCAAATTTGAAGAAAATTCTGACGTCACGGTTTGCAGTGTCGAGAACACACTTTCCTTTGTCGATTTTAAAGCTGTATCTAGCAGTGCAGTCATGTGATTTTTAATACTTGTCACACTTCCCGGCAAACTGCTATTTTTATTTAGTGCGATCAGCTCATTTTTATGGTAGTGAGTAAGACTTCTAGTCCGTCAATCGCCTCATGTATTACAGTTGGCTTCTCCTGTTGAAAAGCAAACTTATGCAGCACTTCCGTGTTGGCCTGAAGTTGCTTCTCCAGCAGTTTTTGTTGCTCAACAAGGCTGCTATAATGCATCTTTACTTGTAGTAATTCTTGACATACCTCGCAACATGGCAGCACATAAGAATTAATATCTGCTTTTTTGTCTCTTTTCCTGAGAGAACCGCGCTGAATGGTAACACCGATGCAGGCCGCGTGAAATTTTCGAGGGCAGCCAACGCATGTCCACGTGATTGTGTCGACGGAGGTATCCAGTGCACAAATTTCACAACTCATGTTGATTACACAACTAAAAACTGTTAAAATAAACAATAAATAATATTTCGCGCGCGGCACTGGGAGCGAATGAAAAACACGTCAGAACTTGACGACGTCTAATGAAGACATCCATGTCAAACATGCCGAAGCAGTTTGAAACGTGGGGTTATATCAAACCTAGCGAAAACGAATGGTGTTGTATATCCCACTCGTCCGCTAGATCTACCTCCAATTGATCCCATAAGCGAGAGACTCATCTCACCAAGAATACCTTTTATGCAAATTCGGCGTTTGCGTCACGCAGCAGGTAGTCATTCAATTATGGGACAAATTATTAATGTCCCAGACGGGAGTCATTCGATGACATTGGCAAAATAATTCTAGTTTGTTCCATGGACCAATATGGGATGTAAAATCGACATCGCTTTTCGTTCCGTTTGTAACAGGTAAATGTATGCTTATGTACCTGAGTGGTTTTAATTGATGGAACAAAGTCTATTAATAAGTTCAACTGTGGCGGGCATGTCCTCAGAAATTGTTTCTTTAGGATCATTGTTCAACCACAGCAAAATGTGTGCATGTGGACTGCCACGATGATGAAACTGTATTCTTTTGAAATAATCGACCACATAATATTCGCCAAAGGGACTAAATCTTGACGAAGATATGTGATGTTGATGTTGAGATGTTGAGCAAGGTATCAACAAGTTTATTGAAATAAATGCAACAAATGACTGGATCCTCACTAACGAGTGTAGCTCGCTGCAAAGCCGTCAGTTGCTCTACTGGCTTTGCTAAATTAGCGATATGTTCATCAGAAAGTCTTTATAAAATTTCTAACAATTTGGGCCATCGAGTTTCATTGGCACTCAAAGTAATGAATATTGTTGGTCTTCCAAGTTGTCTAATCATAGCGAAAACATCATGCTTACGTTGTTGATAATATTGAACTGAATTCGGGATAGACTTGAGAAACGATAAATTACGTTCAATGCAAGTCTCTAAGAACTCTCGGTTCTTCAACATTTCGCGAGTTATATTCGCAGTTCACATGCACTTAAAAGTGCTGTGCAAACCTTCTGAAACACGAAGTCGCATAATTTTTGCCGCCATATACAATAGGTGTTTCGGTTTGGCACCTCGCCTATCCTGGTGCCTGAGTTCACTTGTAGCCATCATAAATGGTGTAACATGAACATCAGTCCTGAAAGTGCGTGGATGTCCAAAATAAATATCTGGAAATGAGAGTTCTTCCACAAACTCGTCATATATTATTGACAGCGGAATTCTATTCTGAGCGGGCGCAATTTCCAAACACTGGTCTTCATTCCAAAGGAGCGTTTGTTGTTACCCAATCGAAAGCTCAAAATCACTTTGAGAATCAATAGATTCAAGCTCGTTGTCAGGAACTAGTATTACTGACGAGGAGTCACCAAACTGGTTTAATTGATCTTGATTGATTACTGTATTGTAACGACGGTATAATGGAGTATCAACAAGATACATAAGCCACTTTTTCACAGTAGCTTTTTAACGAATCCATTCAAATAGGATGATTTATGAATCGAATGCTTCTTAATGCTAACATTGAATGCATAATCATCATCAATGTTTCTAGGAAGCACGCGAACCATTTCAGAAACATCTACTGGGACATTAATAATTTGTCCCATAATTGAATGACTACCTGCTGCGTGACGCAAACGCCGAATTTGCATAAAAGGTATTCTTGGTGAGATGAGTCTCTCGCTTATGGGATCAATTGGAGGTAGATCTAGCGGACGAGTGGGATATACAACACCATTCGTTTTCGCTAGGATTGATATAACCCCACGTTTCAAACTGCTTCGGCATGTTTGACATGCTCTAAAGTTATCTGTGGATTCAAAAGAAGCCAATGTGATAAGCAAATTTTCTCATCTCTGTTAATAGTTTTCAAATCATTTCGAAACCACATTCGATCGCAAATGCTACACACTACACCAAACTCATTATCAGTAAATCGCTTTTTGAACTCACGATCAGCCCTTTCATAAATACACATCATATCTATAAAGAAATAAAAAAAACCTGTTTTAATCCACCTAGTGGTTTAATGATGCCTTTCTCATATCAATCATACTATCATATATAATACTCGGTTTGTTTGACCGGCTACTGATAAAAACTATCAATTGGGGAAGTTTTGTGGTCGAAGTCAATCATTCGAAATATCGATTTTTCAGCACAGAATCAAGCTAATCACCAAGATAGAAAATTATTGGAATGTATCAAGCACTTTAACTCCGCTGTCCGTAATATTATAACTAGCACTTCATAATTAGTATTGAAAAATCTGGCACGAATTCAAAATAGAGAGAAACGAACAATGATTAAAAACAAAACATCAGAAGTATGTTCAAGATAAGTAAACAAACCGTTATAATCAAAATCTATATTAAAAAAATATGCCAGACATGATAGTAAAATTTAACATAAACATACCAGATCGGCTTCCAGTCGAAACCGGATTTTGAATCCCGCTCACTCCAGCACTCAACGACTCGATTGGCGCTTCCAAGCCATCACTGGACACTGCTCCTTCCTGACGCACTCGTCTCAAGAGACGAGTCGGTTCTTCTTCAGTAGGTTCCGATGGAGGCACCTGTCGCTTCCTCTTGCGATGATTAGCAAGATATTTCGCCTAAAGATACCGTGATCGCGCCATAACAAGCACTTTCAATGAAAGCTGTTTCCAGAATGAGAAATCGCTATATTTAAAAAATTTGCCTTCAGTTAAGGAGTTCAGCACTATGTATTTATTACTCAAGTTAAAAACTTATCTCTCTTTCTCTCTTAGAGGGTACATTACGGTGGTTATAATTTTTTTCCTTTCGCAACATTTAAGTCTGTATTGTTCAGGAGAAGTAAAATACAGATTAATCTGTATATGTGGCAACCTTGTTTCACACGGCATATTTCGAGACGACACCCATACTAGTATGAAGATGTTTCTAAATCAAAATTTTCTTTTTCGTATTGCGAGACAGCGTTACTGTCGTAATTGAATGTGTTAGATATCACGATCAAAAAGCGCCCCATACTAAAGAATTCACGACAAAAATACATATTAAACTGTATACGTGGCAACTCTGTTTCGCACGGCATATTTGTATACTAGTATAAAGATGTATTCAACATCATCACTTCCACTTTCGCATTGCCGTTCGTAATTGAATGTGCTAGTGACGGTGCAAATTATTTAAACTTCTCGTGTGTGTCTTGTATCGGTAACAGTTGCTCGGAAAATGGTAGGAAAGCGACAAAATTCAACTAGTTCTTTATGATTATCTTTAGCACTAAAAAGTGCTTTTTGAATGGGCCTTGCTTGCTGGACTTTTTAGCTGCCTTTCTACCGGTTTTCGGTGCCATCGTGCTGACGGTGTCTCGTACGTTCAGAGTAGCTGCTGTAACTAAAATGACGTTATTCCTCACATCACATTTCATGTTATATCTGCTACTGGCAGCGGTGCACGGATAGCCCTTTGCCAAAATTCCTTTTCTTGTACGCAGAACGGGAAACAGTGAGACGACAGGTTCTCGATGTTGCTCTCGTGTGTCTTGTTTCGGGAACAGATGCTCAGTAAATAGTAGGAAAAACGATCCACTCAACTTTTATATGAATGCTCTTGTATAGATGCAGATATCTCGCGTTCTGATTGGCTGGTGCTGTCATGGGTTAAATCAAACAGGTTTTTCAATAGTGTACTATTGAAAAACTTCAATGTTATTGCAATACACGTTCAAGTTGAAAATTTTCGATTCTATTGGTAGTTAGATTATATAAATCCTTCTACAGATCACTGAGCTATGAGCTTTCAAAATACGAGAAAGGCAAACGCACCTTATGAATTATCCTCTTTGACACTCGTTTGTACCAAACATTTCAGAAAAGTTTAATTTTGAAGTATTTGAGATTATGTCACACAACTGAAAATTTTATCATAAAATTGTGATCATATTTCCGATGGCATGTAGCAAAAATTATGTTGATTCATTAGATACAACAGGAGATATTCACGATCAAAAACTTATCACTCTCTCAGAGGGTAAATTTTGAAAAGGCGCCCCATAGTAAAGTAAGTCGTATTCACGACAATAAATGTACAAAAACATAAGTTCTGATGTGATAGTTTATACAACAAGCAGTTTGTGTTATGTTCAATAAGACTGAATTATCGTGAATAGACTGTGAAATCTAAACAGCTGTACTGAGTAATCATGAAATAACTGATAAAGATATTGATTCAAAAACCACATGCTCTTGTGAGAGACATTGAAAGTGTTGCTTCACCAATTGTTCCGTAGTACTTCGGTTTTGTGTTTAAGATACTGCTCAGTGAAACTGTTTGTTTCGGTTCGACATTCCACATTGCTGGCCACCGCTTTAGGTTGTGAAGTGAATTATTTACCGAGTCGAACACCGTTTCATTTAGTGGGAAGTTGACAACCATCATACAACCCACCGATCCATCAGTTCGGGTTTACATCTCATCCAAGTCAGTCGACAAACAAAACCGCTTACGTTGGGGACAGAAGAAACCAAGTACAGTATTGTGTAGTGAACAATAGACCTCGAAAATGAGTGAACCAAACGAACAGAAGCTACCGTCGGTACGAAAGAATACAATTATTGTTGACTTCAGACAGTGCAAAATTCGACCTTCGATACGAGAACTTGAAGGTTTGCTTAAGGAGCAAATGAATCTTGACATTAAACGTGTGCATTTACTCCAATGCAATAAGACCAATAATGTTGTTTATATCCAGTTCTATAAAGAGTTGGATGCAATTCAATTCGCTAAAGACAATAATAATGTGCACTATGTGGAGCATGAAAATATCAAGTACAACATTCCAGTATATATGGAAGATAGTGCTATAGAAGTGCGTGTGCATGATCTTCCCTCAAGCGTCAACGGTTCTTATATTCGCAAAACTATGTCCCAATACGGAGAGATTCTCTCTATCGAAGATGAAAAGTGGAGGAATTTTTTCCCCGGTATTCTAAATGGCGTACGTTTGTTACGCATGCGCTTGAGGAGGCCTATACCTTCTTATGTGACATTCGGTCAGGATACAAGAATACCGTGCAAATCACTTGTTACCTATGACAATCAGATGGCCACATGTCAATATTGCCAAAAAGCTGTTCACTACGGTAAGCCATGTGATAAACCGGACAAGGAGACAACTATACCAAAGGACAACGGTGCTTCCTTCACATCAACCCCAAGCAACCCCAGTACACCTGTGACAGTCACCAACAACAGTGAAGCATCCTCTTCAACGAAACCATCCAACGTATCCCCTATAGAACAAAGTACACCAGCTGCAGTTAACAGCTTACCATCCAACCAACCAGCAACTGCAAACAATGTACAACAAAGCGCATCTACAGCAACCAGCAACGAAATCAACAACAATACCACCGATGCGGCAATGGATGACGAGACGAACCACGAACGAAGTGCCCCTCTATCCTCGCAGGAGGAAAATGGAAGCTCCTCTCCCCCTAGAAAAAGGGTGACAACGAGATCCAATACAAAAAAAAAATCTTTTATTTAAAAACTCAGCTAAATCGGCCACGTAAAGCTTGTACGCAAATAGGCCTGAATAAAATATCTTTTAATTTAAAAAAAAACCACCGATCCATTGAAAAGTACCCACCGATCCATTCAAAAGTACCAATACAAAGTAAATATGACGTGAACTTGATATAAATGTACTCGGCATTGTGTAGTGTACATATCTAGATTAGGAGCATGTTCCTTACCCTAATGAAGTTACCCTGTAAACTGATCCCACTTGGATGTGCGTGTAACATCCGCTCGCAGAATAACGAGCACAATTCTATCCGCCATGTTACGCTCACTCTCAACTTAAATCCTGCGAACAGGAAAGACGGAGTAACGTGCGTCGAGAAATCACCGAGTAACGGCACTCGGTGATTTCTTGGCGAATAATAGGATTTCACAATGGCGATCCTGCCAGGAGTTGCTCCCAGTGAGCAACATAAAAGCGAACAGTTCTCAAGAGAAATCACCGAGTGCATAAAAAACTATTTTTTTGTGTGAAAAATGAGGTTCTGCTCACCGCGTGGTGCGAAAAATTCCGTAGTGTAGTTCACACATACCATGCGGTTTGGGACATCCGCAGTAAAAGATATAGAAGTATATTTTAGAAAGCATTTAGAGAAGTGCACTTGAAACGAACGGGACAACCGCCACGAGCAATGATATAATCTCTACAGATACCATGCAGTTCGGGACATCCGCAGTAAAATATATTGAAGTAGATTTTAGAAGGCTTAGGGACGACCGCTATGCCGCCCATTCGGTTGGTTTTTTTTTCGATTTAACATTGTTGTCATTCACCTCTTCGGGCCAGAAAAGATTTCTGACCCTATGTGCGGGGTTGGGAATCGAACCCAGGTGGGCAGCATGAAAAAGGCATCGACTTACCCATCACGCTATACCCGTTCCCCATCAGGTTGGTTAAACGGAACGAGACATTACCACGAATTAAAAAAAAAAACGATGCAAAAACATTTCCAAAAAAATACAATCCCCATATCGGGAACCAAACGAAACAAATTGTATGTGCAATAGTAAAAGTTAACACATATGAAAACAATCTAATGCGTGTGTACATTCACTTGATACAGGTGCATAGCGCAACTCCACGAAATTCAAACGAACTGTACAACATAAAATAACAATATGAACCACTGCAAATAAGTACGAGCTATATAGCATACTGAAGCAATTGAAAATAATTCAAATTCGCAGTCGGAAGTTAGACGCGCAAAGCATGAGACGAATCAATGCGAAGCAATCAGCTTTAATGATGCGGACAATGATACCGGCAGTAGCGACCACAGTGAGAGCGATTCCGAAGATGTGAAGTCGGTAGGGAATGGTCAGTAGGGAATGGACAGCGAATTCGATAACGAAACAGCGAATATCCAAGAACAATCAACAAGCTTGAATAATTCATTCTACGGAGCGGCTATTCGAGAAGAGACCCCAGAATGTCATGTTGATATGGAACAGCAGACAGCTCCAAAGATTTCCAGCGAGGAACGAGCAAATGAATGAATTGACCGAATGGAAAAATTCCTCGAATGTATGGCAACCACAATGGAGTCCTTACGAACGCATAATAACCCAACAGCACCCTCTGCTCGTTATGTAACAGTTAAAATTCATCCATAATCCGATGGCATAATATTCAACCATTCCGCCCTGGTGTTCCTGCGAACAAAATGTGGGAGGTGTGGAATAGATATATCGAGAATTTCGAGATAGCCGCCACGTTAAGCAATGCCAACGACCCAATCAAAAGAACACAGCTCTTGTTTCTCTCGATGGGACCTGATATACAAGAAATAGTTAGAGCCGCAAAACTGCGCCCTAGTCTGGCGGACAGTAATTGCTATAAGATTTTTGTAGCGAACATTCATGAGTATATATAGTTATAGTGTAATCGATCAGGATCGTTTTGTGAGAGCACAATTACTAAAAGAACTACGAAACAAAGAAATAGTCAAGGCATCCAGAACGTACGGTTACGATACAAATTTTATCGTGCAGGCGGATACCCGGTACGAATCATACGAAGCCGAGCCAGCATTGATCGCAGATCAACAAGTTTTTCAAGTAACTCGTCAGAATGCTTCAAGTCACGGTAACCAGAAAAGGAGATATCCTGAAAATCCTCCCGAGCAGAGTGTGAGATCACATAGAAAACCCATTTTGATGTTGTGATGTTCGCATTTATCGATTACTCAATTTGATGTTGTTTTGGTCGTTTTAAGTGGCAAAAAATCAAAAAGTACGGGTGTGTAATGTCAGAGACATAACTGAATGTCGTGAATAGGAATAAAACTGACACGATTTCTTTACACTTTCGAATTCGAATTGATAGTTGATCGATTGTGTGAATTGCGAAACTTTCCCTCTTTTCACTACTAAAATTTTCAACAATTTTGACGTCGATTATCTCATTTCGGATTTGCATATTTCATTGAAAGAAACTATCAAGATGCTATACAGGATTCATTTCTGACTTTTACAAGGACCAAATTGTGGAGTTCTCTACGATATTTAGCACAGTTCGAAACATTTATCTCGAACGATTTTCGCACAGCGAAAAGTGCACGAACCAAATCAAATTATTTTGGATTTTCACTAAATTTCTACACTGATGATTTCTATCTTCGAATTTCAAAGAAGTAATCTTAATAGTTCTTTAGATAACATTTGTTGTCCACTTTTCGTTTCTTGTTTTCTTTCTCTCCAATCCAATCTATCAGTTGATGCAATCGTTCTTGCTTGAATTGAAACTAGCTTTGCGTACAAACCAATACATCCGCACGCAGTGCCAAATGATGCGAAACTGGTTTAATGCGTCTTCTAACCTTGACGACCGGAAGGCAAATGAGAACTACGACCTGAGCGTTTGAGGTTTTTAACCACGCAGAAGGTGCACTCTCCGTCGCTGCAGGTTGATGACATCACTCCCTCGACGACCGGAAAGCGAATGAGAGTTATGACCTGAGCGTTTGAGGTTTTAACTACGCAGAAGGTGCACTCTTCGTCACTGCTGGTTGATTAAATCATTCCCACGACGTCTGCTTCCATCCAACGCACAAGAAGAAATGATCGATTTTCGACCAAAATTCCCCTTTTATACGCATTCAGATATCGGTATGTGCCTGACTACCTAGAAATCGTCGTCCTTGTGCGAAAAACCCAAGCAAAAGTAGAGTTTTCCGCGTTGGTTTTGAAATTTTCAGAAAATTTAATTTGTTTGTGGTTATCTCACACTGTTCAAAATATTATCCTAAATTCCTGATCATATTTTTGATGAAATAGAGAAAGAATTATGTTGTTGTCGAGATATTCACGATTAAGTTATGCCCATTCTTCCATATGGCTAATTTTGAAAAGGCGCCCCATAGTAAAGTAAGTCGTATTCACGACAAAAATAACCTATTTGAAGAATTCTGGAATTAGGAACTGGACCTGAGTTCAAGAACTAAATTTAGAACGTAGAACAGACTCAGAATTCAGTTGGATTTTAGTTCTAGAACTACAATTTCGAAACTGAAATCAATTCCGGAATCTTTTTCCAGAATCCAGTTCAACACACAGGCTCTGAATTCTAAACCCATATTCCGGAGCTAAGCTCTGAAACTTGAAGACGATTTTTCGTCACGACCATCAAATGGGTTGTATAGAGTAAAGCAAAGTTTCGCAAAATTCTTTGAGAGTATTATAATGGTTCTAAAAAGAACAGAATAGAAGAATTCTAGAATAAGGAACTGGACCTGAGTTCAAGAACTAAATTTAGAACCAAGAACAGACTCAGAGATCAGTTGCAATTCTAAAACTAAAACTCTCATTATTGACGACCGCTGCTCCCGACGATTGAAGTCCAAATGAAAGCACGACCTAAGCGTTTGAGGTTTGGCACCACGCAAAAGGTCTGCTTTCATCGACGACTGCTCCACCTGACGATTGAAGTCCAAATGAGAGCACGACCTAAGCGTTTGAGGTTTGGCACCACGCAAAAGGTCTGCTTTCATCGACGACTGCTCCACCTGACGATTGAAGTTCAAATGAAAGCACGACCTAAGCGTTTGAGGTTTGGCACCACGCAAAAGGTCTGCTTTCAACGACGACTGCTCCACCTGACGATTGAAGTCCAAATGAGAGCACGACCTAAGCGTTTGAGGTTTTATACCACGCAAAAGGTCTGCTTTCATCGACGACTGCTCCACCTGACGATTGAAGTCCAAATGAGAGCACGACCTAAGCGTTTGAGGTTTGGCACCACGCAAAAGGTCTGCTTTCATCGACGACTGCTCCACCTGACGATTGAAGTCCAAATGAAAGCACGACCTAAGCGTTTGAGGTTTTACACCACGCAAAAGGTCTGCTTCCATCGACGACTGCTCCACCTGACGATTGAAGTCCAAATGAGGCACGACCTAAGCGTTTGAGGTTTTATACCACGCAAAAGGCCTGCTTTCAACGACGACTGCTCCACCTGACGATTGAAGTTCAAATGAAAGCACGACCTAAGCGTTTGAGGTTTGGCACCACGCAAAAGGTCTGCTTTCATCGACGACTGCTCCACCTGACGATTGAAGTCTAAATGAGAGTTGCGACCTTAGCGTTTGAGGTTTTTAACCACGCAGAAGGTACACTCTCCGAAGCTGCTGGTCCAAAGACGTCTGCTTGCATCCAACGCACAAGAAGAAATAATCAAATTTCGACCACGGTTTCCCTTTTATTCGCAGTCAGTTGAAGATATGTGCCTGACTACCTCAAAATCGTCGTCCTTGCGCGAAAAAGCCAAGCAAAAGTAAAGAGTTTTTTGCGTTGTTTTCAAAGTTTGAGAAAACCTAATATTTGAGTTGTTTGTGGTTATCTCACACTGTTCAAAATATTATCCTAAATTCCTGATCATATTTTTGATAAAATGGTGAAAGAATTATGTTGCTGCCTTTAATACAAGTCGAGATATTCACGATTAAGTTCTGCCCATTCTTCCATATGGCTAATTTTGAAAAGGCACCCCATAGTAAAGTAAGTCGTATTCACGACAAAAGATATTCCGATGATATCAAACAGAAAACTATTTTTGCTATCAGCGAAAGCAAACTGAAATCTAAATGAGATATAGATTTTTTTTGTTGAAAGCAAAACTAGTTCTCAATTTGAAGTTATTATCAAACAACGAAAACAAAACTGGAAGTCATAATCAGTTATTGATTTACTTTAAAAAGACATTACTGAAAACAAACAGCAACAGCACGAGCATAAGCTAAAAATAGATTGGGAAAAAGACCCGGGGTAGTATACCTTAAGGCGATATTACTTGCAACAATAAAAAAGCACCAACAACTCCACAGAGAGAGACTTGGGTTTCGAACCTAGGTGATTTGGATTCCGAATTCTCTGCGAATGCTATGGACTGTGACGTTAAGCTGTGAGTAGATGGAGAATTTTCAATCATAGATATGCCAAGCAGTGGTGATTCGCAAAGCTGTATACAGGTAGTTTTAGCCGATGTACACTCGTTTCGTCGCATCCGTCCCGAAACCATCGTGAATGACAGTGCGGTTATTTGATAGGTATGAAAATGTCTCTTTGTATTTCTCGTATCCAGAAGCTGTAGCATGTGAACATCATTATATTAAATTGAGTTATTTATTTGATCTCACTCTACTCGAGTATGTAATCACTTTGAAATATGAATTTTGAGGCCCAGAAGAGTGAGCGCTTTAGAGTGAAGTCTGTTACAGCAAAGGCTCACTGGAAACGTGAATTAGGAATCTGACAATAAACAATCCCAGATCACATGTTATTTCGATTTAAAAAAAAAATATCTTACTTATTTCGATTAATTGGCACAATGAACGAGTATCTCACTTCTGTCCACAGACAGCATCACACTGATTGAGCAAGTTTTTAGTTCTTCTGTAGACTTAAATTTCGATTCGATGAAGATTAATTTCGGAGCGAACATTGAGCAATTCATTTACTTGCTTCAGATAAAATGGATTACACATAGATAATCCATGCACATCTGATTATTTGGAGAATAGGGTTTTCAAACTTTAAGTTTTTCAAATATTAATGCAAAATCGTTGTACTGTATGGAGCTAGTGTGCTAAAATATGATCTAGCTCAGAACCTGAAATCTTCGAAGCTTTTTTTAAGGAAATTTGTTCGGGATGTCAAGGTCTACATTATGAACAATAACATATGTTAGTTAGGTATTCATTCGGCAAGCGCTCCTATAGCGTCGGAAGAAATTTCTGATAGAATACATATTACGCTATCTCTCTGAAACATGATGATTTAGAACGTCGGTTATTGGAGTTAATAAAATTCTTTCATTTGATGATGATAAAATGCAATCAAATATTCAAACTTTATGTTTGTAACGCCATAACTCTAGAATTACTGAACGGATTGCCACCAAACTTGGCACAGGTACTTCTTGCATTTCAGAGATGGTCCTTGGGATATTTCTATAGGGGAGAGAGCGTAGCAAGTGTCATTAGAAGGGGGGATTTTGCATAACATTTTGCATACCTTAGATATGACGAGGGGTGGATGTAGTAAGTGCCTTTAAAACGGGGTGTGTAATGTTAATAACAGCATAACTCCGAAATTACCGAAAGGATTACCACCAAACTTGGCACAGATACTTCTTGCTCTCCAGAGATGGTCTTTAAAGGGAAAGAGCGATAGTTTTTGCCTTTTTTGTAAATATAAAAAATAGGTATAGAATTCGCTCAAACTTTCGAAAAATTTTCAGAGGGCCGAATGTCATATACCAATCGATTCAGCTCGACGAACTGAGCAAATGTCCGTGTGTGTATGTGTGTGTCTGTATGTGTGTTGTCAACTAAGAGGCCGAGATCTCAGAGATGGCTGGACCGATTTTGATCAAACTAGTCGCAAATGAAAGGTCTCCCCGTCACCCAAAACGCTATTGAATGGTTTTGAGATCAGATGTTTCGAAGTTTTATGTCAAAATTTTCAGTTTTTTGACAGTATCTGTCACAATTGACCTTGAAAACAGAATATATTTTCAGACTTAGATTCCGCACGGTAATACCTATCCAACAAGCCATTGTTAAAATCCGTCCATCAATCCGTCAATTTTAACGGAGATATCGAAATTTTTGTTTAAGCGACTTTTTCCCTATTCCAGCAGTAGAAGTTTTAAGCGCTGTCTGGCAAAAAATGCTTGGGAGCAACATAAAATACGATTTTTTATACTGTTACATACATTTGTTTCTAAGTACGCAAAAGACTGTGTACAGCATGATATTCTGCCTTGGACCGATTTTAGCACGGTTCGTTTTTGGCAACATAATCGTTCGAATATGGCATATGTAAACCAGATGATGGCAGAATTTTCGAGTTGAAAGCAATTCCATGATTATATTGATTTAAACTATTCACAGTGTGTAACTGTGTAACTCATTTTTCTCGTAGCTGGCTGAACCGATCTAAGATTCAAATGAAATGTAAGAATCATCTAAGATTCAAATGAAAAGTTTTAAGATTCTATAAAACATCTTGTTTTTCAGTCAAATCCAACTTCCGGTTTTGGAGATACAGGGTGATTAGTATAAAAATGTCTATTTCACATAAATTAATCAGGTTTATCGGGTTAGCAGATTTAGTCGATAACCAAATAAACTTATTTCATTTTCTGTTGTATTCAGTTTTCGTTTCGTAAAACACCCAAAAATTTAATTCGCGCTACGATTCGTCAAAGATGTCTACATTGATTTTCAAACATTTTGAAACAAATGTAAACTATACTGCTACTCAAGTGAATTCATCTGACTTCGGCCATACCAATTTTAGAATTCCGGTTCCAGTATCAAATCGTTTCTCAAAGCTCAGTCGTTTTCTCAAAAAAGCCTAATCGAATTTCAGAAACAAAAGTTTAAATTAAAATAAATCCAATTTTATCCAATTCTGACTTCCGATTCTCGAATTGTAGGATGATGAATTTTAAAAATTCAAAGCGATATAGAAGATGACAATCCCGAAAAGCTTCAAAGTTGGACTCAAAACTATTGCAATTTATTCGCCGTATGGCCATACGAATCGGTTTGGGTTATGCTGGTTCCTTAATACCGGATCTGAGAGTATCGTAAATTACCGTAAACTCTAAAGTGGAACTTATTTCGACATCTCATGTAATATTCAATCGATTGTTACACTTTTAGATTCAAATTCGATCCGATTTACAGTTTCGACATTACAGAGTAATGAGTGATTAAAATCTCAAATTGCCACTTAAAACGACGGGCATTAGAATAATGTCATGAAAACTGAAACACCGAAAAATATTCATGCAAAACACACATGCATGATCAACTACCAAGCGAGCTACTAAAACACGGTGGTAATGCACTAGTAAAAGCACTGCACTGGATCGTTACCAAGATCTGGGAGGACGATATTTTACCAGAGGAATGGATGGAAGGAATCGTGTGTCCCATCTACAAAAAAGGCGATAAGCTGGATTGCTGCAATTACCGCGCGATAACTCTGCTGAACGCCGTCTAGCAGGTACTCTCCCAAATCTTATGCCGTCGACTTTCACCGATTGCAAACGAATTCGTGGGACAATATCAGGCAGGATTTATGGACGAACACGCTATCACGGACCAAGTGTTCGCCATCCGCCAGGTGTTGCAAAAGTGCCGCGAATACAATGTGCCCACACATCACTTATTCATCGATTTCAAATCAGCCTACGTCACAATCGATCGAGAACAGCTATGGAAAATCATGCACGACTACGGATTCCCGGACAAACTGATACGATTGGTCAAGGGTACGATGGATCGAGTGATGTGCGTTGTTCGAGTATCGGGGATAAACTCGATTCCCTTCGAAACTCGCAGAGGGCTACGGCAAGGTGATGGCCTTTCGTGTCTGCTATTCAACATTGCTTTGGAAGGTGTGATAAGAAGAGCGAGGATAGACACGAGTGGCACGATTTTCAGAAAGTCCGTCCAGCTACTTGGTTTCGCTGATGATATTGATATTATAGCACGCAACTTTGAGAAGATGGAAGATACATACATCGGACTAAAAGCTGAGGCCAAGCGGATCGAACTAGACATCAATGTGTCAAAGACAAAGTACATGAAAGGCAGGGGCTCGAGAGAAGATAACGTTAGCCACCCATTACGAGTTTTGATTGGTGGTGATGAAATCGAAATGGTCGACGAGTTCGTGTACTTGGGCTCACTGGTGACTGCCGATAATGACACCAGCAGAGAAATTCAGAGACGCATATTGTCAGGAAATCGTGCTTACTTTGGACTGCGCAGGACGCTTCGATCGAGCAAAATTCGCCGTCGTACGAAGTTAACTATCTACAAAACACTGATTAGACCGGTTATCCTCTACAGGCACGAGTCCTGGACAATGCTTGCGGAGGATCGACGCGCACTAGGTGTTTTTGAACAGAAGGTGTTACGAACCATCTTCGGTGGAGTGCAGATGGAAGACGGTACGTGGAGAAGGCGAATGAACCATGAACTGCACCAGTTGCTGGGAGGACCAACCCTCGTCCAAACGGCCACGGTCGGGCGGTTACGGTGGGCCGGGCATGTTGTTAGAATGTCGGAGAACAATCCGGTTAAAATGATTCTCGATAATGATCCGACCGGTATAAGAAGAAGATTCGCGCAGCGGGTAAGATGGATCGATCAAATTGAGGAAGATCTGCGGACCCTTCGCAGCTATCGAGGCTGGCGGCGAACAGCCTTGAACCGAGTTGAATGGAGACGCCTCCTGTATACAGCAGAGACCCGCGTGGTCTACGACTGATGGAGTAAGTAAGTATTTATCGGTCTCCGAACGCCAATATTCGTTGATAAAATCTCTTTTTGCAAGCTCAATTGAATACATTCGTTGAATGGTGTCACTCCAACAAGATGGTACTAAACGCCTCTAAATGCTCCGTCATATCATTTTCCCGCAGGCACTCAGTAATAAGATATGACTACAATCTTTCGCATAATGTTCTTAAGCGTGAATCGTTCGTGAAAGATTTAGGAGATATTCTTGATGATAAACTTAATTTTAAGAATCACATTGACTACGTGATTTCGAAGGCATCGAAGCTCTTAGGCTTCATATTTCGAATTACCAAAAATTTCGCTAACATACACTGCTTGAAAACTCTTTATTGTGCACTAGTTCGATCATCGCTTAAATATGCTGCTGTCGTTTGGTCACCTCATTATCAAACTGATATTGATCGTATTGAAGCTGTTCAACGCAAATTCATTAGGTTTGCTCTCCGAAATCTACCATGGAGAGACCCATTAAACCTTCCAAGTTATAATGATCGTTGCCGACTGATCCAACTGGATCCGCTGTGTGTTCGTAGAAACGTCTACAAGGCTGTTTTCATCGCTGATTTAATACAATCACATATTGATTGCCCTGATCTCCTATGATTGGTTAACTTTGACATCCATCGTCGCAATCTTCGTTCACATCCATTTCTACGAATCCCTCGTGCTAGAACTAACTACGGATATAATGAACCGTTTCTCAGTATGTGTCGTTTGTTTAACAGTTGCTCGCAGGTCTTTGATTTTCATCTCTCGCATAATGCGATAAAACGCTTATTCAACGATTCCTTAACTATCCAGTAAATAAATGTTCACTATCTTCATTGGAAACTAATCAGATTCGCCGAAACTAACCTGTTCGTCCTCCCTTTCATTTTCTCCGTCTTCCACCATCTTTTCGTTCACTAATTAGATCTACATGCCGGTTCTAACCCCGTCGTTCGTCCACGCTCACTCACTGCTCCCTCAACTAACCTTCTTCTTCCATCTTTACATATCCACTTTGCTCTTCTATCCCGCCTTTCAAGGAAGCTGCTCTTTAATGCTGTAATATTGTGTCATCAACTAGTTATAGAGTTAGTGATTTAGCTTTAATTGTTAGTTTTAATTGTTAGTTTTAAACGTAAATGTATCTGTTGGATCATTGTAATCTGTTGATACAAAAGATGAGGAGGTTTTATGCCTGCTGGAGAGAGAGATTGCTATATTTCATCTCCATCGGGCTTTTCCCTGCTCCCCAAAATAAATAAATAAAATAAATAAATAAATCTTGATTTGACAGAGATGGCTGAACTGATTTTCACAAACTAAGATTCAAATGAAAGGTATTATGGTCCCATAGCTTGCTATTGAATTTCATATGAATGTGACTTCCGGTTCCGGAGTTTTATGGTAATATGTAAAAATTTGAGAAAAAGTTTACACTCAATTATCTCTGGAACAACCCAACCGATTTCCACAAACTAAGATTCAAATGAAAGGTCTTATAATATCCTACAAATTTGTAGAACATTTTATCTGGATCCGACTTCCAGTTCCGGAACTACAGCGTGATAAGTCGAAAATTTCCAATTTTATTAGTATTTTTCCACGAACGATGGTTAAAAATAGGTACTAATACCATCGAACTGTCTGATAAATTCTTCTAGTTTGCAGAACTTGTTAGTTTGTGGGCATGAAAACTTAATTCGGTACTACTGGTCCCCTCTTTTCCTGTTCCGAGAGCACCGAAAGTGGAGAAGAAAAACTCCTAAAACTAAATTCACTTCGATTTCTCTGCGATGCTTGAACCGATTTTCACAAATCTTGATTTGAATTGAAGTTCATACTGTCTTTAAAGCTACTGTGAAATTTCATCCGGATCCGACTTCCGGTTCCGCAGTTACAGGGCGATGAGTGTCAAAGTTTTCAAATCGCCATGTAGAGTACAACACCGAAAAAAGAAGAAAACACAAAACGAACTAGGCGTGCTTTGTTCTATTTCGTACACGTTGTGTACAGAGTCAATAATAATAATAATAATAATAATAAACATAATAATAATAATAATAATAATAATAATAATAAAAATAATAATAATAATAATAATAACTGTTCCAATTTGTAGGTCATATTTGTTGGTAGCAAACGAACCAACTTCGGCTATTCCGTTCATCTGAATCCGGTTTCGGAAATAGTGATTAAAAACTGCAAAAAGGATCTCACTCACTTTTCTTGGAGATGCCGGAACTACAGGGTAAACAGGATTAATAAAGTTTGTGTGATTAGGTCCGAACAAATTTTCCTACTTCTATTCAATAAACAGTTGTTTTTGCGAATTTCACGGTTATATTTATGATGTAATGAGTAATATGAGAAAGGCATCATTACACCACTAGGTGGATTAAAATAGGTTTTTATATTGTCCTTATGTATTTCGCGTCCAGAGTCATCAATAACTTTTTTTTTCGTTTTTTGATTAATTCCTTGTAATTTCTTATATATCATTTTATTTTCGTCTACATTTGGTTCTCTTTCTTTGTTTTTATTATGGTATGTTATGTTTTTATTTTGAATCTTTTCGTTTGCTAAAATTATTTCGTCGTAAAATTGTTTTTACCTTTTTTTATATATATAAAAAATAGGTATAGAATTCGCTCAAACTTTCGAAAAATTTTCCGAGGCCCGGAGGGCCGAATGACATATACCAATCGATTCAGCTCGACGAACTGAGCAAGTGTCTGTGTGTGTGTCTGTATGTGTGTTGTCAACTAAGAGGTCGAGATCTCAGAGATGGCTGGACCGATTTTGATCAAACTAGTCGCAAATGAAGGGTCTCCCCGTCACCCAAAACGCTATTGAATGGTTTTGAGATCGGATGTTTACTTTTTGAGTTATTCGAAGTTTTATGTCAAAATTTTCCGTTTTTTGACAGTATCTGTCACAATTGACCTTGAAAACAGAATATGTGTCAGACTTAGATTCCGCACGATAATACCTATTCAACAAGCCATAGATTGTTAAAATCCGTCCATTTTTAACGGAGATATCGAAATTTTTGTGTAAACGACTTTTCCCCCTATTCCAGCAGTAGGAGTTTTGAGCGCTGTATGACAAAGCAATGCTTGGGAGCAACGGAAAACACGATTTTTTATTCTGTTACATACAATTGTTTCTAAGTACCAAAAAGACTGTGTACATCATCCTTTTCCATGACAATTTGCCTTGGACCGATTTTAGCACGGCTCGTTTTTGGCAACATAATCGTTCGAATATGACATATATAAACCAGATGATGGCAGATTTTTTTTAAATTACTAGCTGACCCGTCGAACTTCGTCTCGCCCGTTTTTTTTTTAATTTATGTTTTCGGACAGTAGAATTGTCAAACGTTATGCTGTTAATGTATCTTTCCATTATTTTACTGATTACTTGGCTGCGATGAATTCATAAAAAAATTGTGAATATGTTAAAAGCTTTTGTTACGTAAAAATAAAGCGAATGCACCGCGAATCATCTTTTGAGTCAGTGCATCGAATAGCGAAAAAAATAAAAAGTGAAGCAAAAATAACTGAGATGACTACTTTAAATTGATTAGAACAAATTTACGAAAGATGCCCTCGCGACTTGTAGTTCGTCACTTCTCGCTAGTCTGGTGATATTGTTTAATCGTGTTTGATGAATGTTCGTAGCGTGACAATCACAGGAAAAAATTTCCATTAACAATTTAGCGATAAAACTTTATTTTTTCTTTTAATGTATGACTTCAGGTCAGTCAGTAACTATTTAGTAAATTTTTTGGTGTGGGGGAGTGTGGTGGGCAAAAAAAATTCTAACATATCAGAGACTCGCTAAGTTCTAAGTTTCGCATCGCTAAGTTCGACTCCTCTGGTAGACGGTAAAAGTTAAATGCGAGAAATCTTCTTCTTACCTAAATGAACCTTGTTACGTCGAATTTTCCGCACTTTATCTTCAAATCCTTACTCCTCATTGAGTACTATGGTTAGTTTGATATTGTTAAAAAATCGAATGATAAAATGAGTAATTCTTGGACATTCGAAAGTTCAAGTTACCATTCTTTTAAATATTGTATCCATTAACTTTTACATGAACACTGCATTCGTTTAATAGTTTTATCAATAGTCATCTCATTAGTCAACACCACATAATTTTGTTTAGTACCCCACCTACAATTAATGAATGGTGGAGTTCGGCACTGAGAATCTATATCAGAAAGTTTTATATGAAAATAATGTGCAGTTCTTCTTTTATAGAGGAGTGAAGATGAGGAGTGATTGTACCAGTATGCAGCTGATCGTTCGAGTCAATGCATAAAATCTCACAACTAATGGTTTTCAATCCACCAGAATTTACCCGACGCGAACGAACTTCAGCATGCTAAATTCAAAGCAAACCTCTATGATTGATCTCATTATTTAAACAGCAGCATCTTATCATTGATTCGTACAAAAATCGTTCTATTTATAAGGTGATTTGTTCAACTCACGCCTACGATGGCCAACAATAAAAAACTAACTGATTACATTGCACACAATGCATCTTCTGGTAAACAGTATCAGAACTTTTGATCATGTTTACGGTATAGCTAGAACACTCATATGCGTTCCATCATTGAATCATTTGGCAATCAATAATGTTGATACCCAATTAAGCACGTGGCTCGAAATGACGAACCACATGAATTCACACAAAACAACTCGTTGCGCGCCAAATGATTCTTTCAACGATCTAGTATTCCTTTCTTCGACGGCCAAACACTTATGCAACTCGTAATGCGCCAAACACCTATCGATGATCTAGCAATCATTGGCGACTTTTTCAGTGGAAAATTCCATTGTCCATACAAAATAACTTTATTGGTTTTTCCCACTTTTCCGGTAAGTTTTCCTATTTTTTTTGATGTGCGAACCCGGTGGGGGTAAAAACTGATCAAACAAAAAAAAAGCATCTCAATCCGTCCATCCGTTCTTACGTGATGCGATTACAAAGAATGATCTCTGCATTTTTATATATATAGATATTGTTTTAAACTACTTACAGCAATAAATGCTGGAAGAACATAACATCCATATACCATTCGAATCAGTTCGTCGAGATCAGCAAATGCGTGTGTGACAAATAATTTCACTCAATTTTCTCTGAAAATTTCTTTTCTACAAATTCAGATTCATACGAAAATTCGCATGCTCCCAAACAAAGTTTCTGAATTATGTTTGGTTCCGACCTCTGGTTCCGGAACTACAGGATGATATGTAAAACGATATCAAAATTGTGTAACTCATTCTTCTCGTAGATGGCTGAACCGATCTAAGATTCAAATGAAATCTAAGAATCATCTAAGATGCAAATGCAAAGTTTCAAGATTCTTTAAAACATCTTGCTCTTCAGTCAGATCCAACTTCCGTTTTCGGGGATACAGGGTGATTAGTATAAAAATGTCTATTCCACATAAATTAATCAGGTTTATCGGGTTAGCAGATTTGGATAGTCGATAAAAAAAATTAACTTTTTTCAGTTTTAGTGGTATTCAGTTGTCGATTCAGAAGGCACCTAAAATTTAATTCGTGCTATGATTTCTCAAAGATGTCTTCACTGATTTTCAAATATTTTGAAACAAATGTAAACTATACAGCTATTCAGGTGAATCTATCTGACTTCGGCCATACCGATTTTAGAATTCCGGTTCCAGTATAAAATCGTTTCTCAAAGCTCAATCGTTTTCTCAAAAAAGCTTAATCAAATTTCAGAAACAAAAATTCAAATTGAATTAAACTTATATACAAAATTAATTAGTTTTATACATACATACACAAATTGATGAATTTTATCCAATTAAGCTTCAAAGTTGTACTCAAAACTGTAATTTATTCGTCATATGGCCATACGAATCGGTTTGGGTTATGCTGGTTCCTGAATACCGGCTCTGGAAGTACCTTAAATTACCGTAAACTCTAAAGTGGAACTTACATATCATGGCATCTTTAATCGATTATCACACTTCTAGATTTAAATTCGATTGTATTTGCAGTTTCGACATTACAGAGTAATGAGTGATTACAATCTCAAATTGTCGCTTAAAACGACGGTCATTAAAATAATGTAATGAAAACTTAAACACCGAAGAATATTCATGCAAAAAACACATGCGGATTGATAAAAAAGGTATCATCTCACTGCTAGGTGGATTAATCACGTTTTTTCTCTTAATATCAATTCAGTATTTAGTGGTCGTTCTTGTTCGTCTTTTAAATTTCTCTCGGTTTGTAACCGGTGCTCGAATGTATTGTATTGTTGTACAAAGTAGACGCTATAAGAAAAATCTCTTTATGAGATAGGTCGGGATATTGGGGTTTAATACATCGAAAGATTTCGGTTACAGTTGAGTGAAATCTTTCTACCAAGCCATTGCTTTCACTATGGTTCGGGGGTACGAAATGCATTTGAATGTTAAGATTATTTGCAAGTCCTCTAACTTCAGCAGATCGTAAAGCTGGCTCATTGTCACTCACGATCAAACCAGAAGTTCCATGAATAGAAAATAGTTTGAGTAATCCTTTCCTCATTTCAGTTATAGTTCTTGATTTGATAGGTATTAATATACCGAATCTAGAAAATTTGTCGATCGCTGATAAGAATCTAAGCGATTCGGACAAAAAGACGTCGATGTGTATAATTTCAAAAGGTTTCTTGGTGCTCGGAGTGTGACCAAGATGAATTTTATATGGATGTCTATATTATTTGTTTACGTTGCAGACTTTGCATAGTTTAATAAATTGCTTTATTTCAAATTTCATTTTTGGAAAATTAAATCACTTTGCAATTTGTTGTTTATTTTCCCAAATTCCTCTGTGAGCCTTCTTATGATTTTGCTCAATCATGAGACTTTGCTTTTCAGGTGTTTTTAGGTCGATCATTAATTTTTGGGTAAACAGGACTTTAAAAGTCTTGCATCTGCATAAATAAATAAATAAATAAATATACTATTTGTACAGGGTCCGGCACTCGAAGTGTAACCAATTAAAATGGCCATAAATTTAGCTTGAAAAATTACTTTTACTTAATTCAAAGTACAAAATGTGTAAAAATAATACAAAATTCAGAATCAGTTCACTTTTGCTCGATATGACCACCTTTTGCCTTGACTATGGCCTTGAGACGGTCAAAAAACGAATCGCAAGTTGCCGAATGTGACTTGCAGGTATTTAGGCCCACTCGCGGATTCTGGATAAACTGTCGGCTACCGTGTTTTGCTTTCGGGTTCGATACTTAATCTCATATTCGAACTCGTTGAGCGAAAGACGCCAATGAACCAATCTGTTATTGGTGTCCTTCAAATTTAAACCATAAGTTAACGGTTTGTGGTCTGTATACAAAACAAATTTACGCCCATAAAGATAAGGCCTAAAATATTTGCACGCCCATACGACCGCTAACAATTCTTTTTCTATTGCGGAGTATTTTCCTCCGACTTATTCAAAGTTCTGGAAGCAAACGCTATCGGTTTATCGCTTCCTAATGCACCTTGCGAAAGGACTGCTCCAATTGCATGATTGGAAGCATCCATGGAACGTGAACGGCTTTGAGAAATCTGGATACTGAAGGATATCATTTCCAGATAAAATTTGTTTACAGCGCTCGAAGGCTGCTACAAACTCACTCGAGTGTGTGATTGTTTCCCCTTTTCATAAGCAGTTTGTTAGAGGTTTTGCTATTTTAGCAAAATCTCGGATAAATTTGCGATAGTATCCTAGAATTCCTAGGAAGCCACGGAGTTCTTCCTCGTTTTGTGGAATTGACCAGTTTTTGATCATTTTGATTTTATCCGGGTTTGGTTTTACTCCATCCAGTGTTATAATATGTCCTAGAAAAGCAACCTCTCTCCGTAAAAACTCGCTTTTATCTAGCTGAATTTTTAATATATGTTAATTCGCTTAAACTTGTTGAGAAAACAATAATGTCGTCCATGTACACAAGACATATGACGCCAATATGCTCTCGCAAAACGTTATCCATCACACGTTGGAATGTCGATGGAGCGTTTTTAAGACCGAAAGGCATTCTTAAAAACTCATAGTGCTCATTTTCGACACTAAAGGCTGTTTTAGAAATGTCCTTCTCTTCGACTTCGACCTGGTGAAAGCCAGATGCGAGGTCTAATGTTGTAAAGTACATAGACCGTCCTAGCTTGTCTAGGATGTCTGTGATATTCGGAATTGGATAGCGATCATCAATCGTTTTTGCCTTTCTCATATAGATGCCCGGAGGGCCGAATGTCATATACCATTCGACTCAGTTCGACGAACTGAGCAAATGTCTGTGTGTGTGTATGTAACAAAAATATGCACTCTTTTTTCTCAGAGATGGCTGAACCGATTTTCACAAACAAAGATTCAAATGAAAGGTCTCATAGTCCCATAGCCTGCTATTGAATTTCGTTCCGATCTGACTTCCGGTTCCGGAGATATAGGATGATATTCACCAATAAATGAAAAATCTGTTTTAATCCACCTAGTGGTGTAATGATGCCTTGCTCATGTACATATAATTTTGTGGTATTCTATTCAAAAATTTTCTCTTCGATTTTTGAAAGAAACCAAGAGATTGTTTGTGTATAATATACAGAACAAAACAGTGCTTTGATTGCGTAGGTCATCCTTAAGAAAACGAAGTGGGTTCACTATTATATGCACTTCCGGTATAATCAAAGTCGGTTTGTACGGCCACCAACTAATATGACGTACAAACTCTACTAGTACGCACTCTTAATTACGATTTAAATGTTTGTTGCATCAGAAAATATGCAGTAATTTTTGGTAGGACCATCAGACCTTGCAATCGACCCTAAGATTGGGAATAACGGTTTAGAGTCCAGTTTATAACATTTTTTACGGCTTTTGTTCCGCCGGTTCAAGTGACGGTGTACAATATTGAACAAATTTTACCCTATAACTCCGGAACTGAAAGTCGGATCCGGATGAAATTCAGGAATTCCATATGGGACCGGAAGACCTTTCATTTGAATCTAAGTTTGTGGAAATCGGCCAAACCATCGCTGAGAAAAGTGAGTGAGATCCATTTTGGTATATATGACCACTATTTCCGGTACTTCCGGAACCGGATACCGGGAACCAGGATAGCCAAAATCGGTTTGTTTAGTTGCCTACTGATAATGGCTATCGATTCGTATCGTTTTGAGACCAGTTTAGAATTTTTTTTACGTGTTTTGTTTCGCCGGTTTAATTGACGGTGTACAATATTGAACAAACTTTACCCTATAACTCTGGAACCGGAAGTCGGATTCGGATGAAATTCAGGAATTCCGTATGGGACATTTCATTTGAATCTAAGTTTGTGGAAATCGGCCAAACCATCGCTGAGAAAAGTGAGTGAGATCCATTTTAGTATATATGACCACTATTTCCGGTACTTCCGGAACCGGATACCGGGAACCAGGATAGCCGAAATCGGTTTGTTTAGTTGCCTACTGATAATGGCTATCGATTTGTGTAGTTTTGAAGCCAGTTTAGAAGTTTAGTTTTTACGTGTTTTGTTTCGCCGGTTTAATTGACGGTGTACAATATTGAACACACTTTACCCTATAACTCCGGAAACGGAAGTCGGATTCGGATGAAATTCAGGAATTCCGTATGGGACATTTCATTTGAATCGAAGTTTGTGGAAATCGGTCAAACCATCGCTAAGAAAAGTGAGTGAGATGCAATTTTGTATATATGACCACTATTTCCGGTACTTCCGGAACCGAATACCGGGAACCAGGATAGCCGGAATCGGTTTGTTTAGTTGCCTACTGATAATGGCTATCGATTTGTGTTGTTTTGAGACCAGTTTAGAAATTTTTTACGTGTTTTGTTTCGCCGGTTTAATTGACGGTGTACAATATTGAACATACTTTACACTATAACTCCGGAACCGGAAATCGGATTCGGATGAAATTCAGGAATTCCGTATGGGACCACAAGACCTTCCATTTGAATCTAAGTTTGTCAAAATCGGTTCAGCCATCTCCGAGAAAACCTAGTGAAATTATTTGACACATACACACACATACATACACACACACACAATCACAGACATTGCTCAGTTCGATGAATTGAGTCGAATGGTATATGACACTTGGCCCTCCGGGCCAATTTTCACTGGTCGGTTTTCAAGTGATTGCATAACTTTTCTATATGAGAACGACAAAAATATGCCCTACCTTTTTTCAGAGATTGATGAACCGATTTTCACAAACTAAGATTCAAATAAAAGGTATTATGGTCCCATAGTTTGCTATTGAATTTCATTTGATTGTGGCTTCCGGTTCCGGAGTTATATGGTAATATGTGAAAATTTGAGAAAAAGTTTACACTCAATTATCTGTGGAACAACTCAACCGATTTTCGTAAACTAAGATTCAAATGAAGGGTCTTACAATGTCCTGAAAATTTGTAGAACATTTCATCTGGATGCGACTTGTAGTTCCGAAACTAAAGCGTTATAAGTGGAAAATTACCAATTTTATTAGTATTTTTCCACGAACGATGGTTAAAAAACAGGGGTGGCATTATGTATCTCGATTCGACTGAAATTTTATCGAATCGACCACGTTTCGTATTATGGTTCTCGATTCGAAGTCGATCATCGAGCTTCGTTCGACTTCACTCGAAGAAGTATTAGATTATCGAGAAGTTTTGGCATTATGGAACCAAAACAATCGAGCTCGTGAACGACTGAACTCGATAAGAAATGGTCGAAAGCCTTATTACTATCGACTACGAGTTTTCGAATACGTTTCTTTTTTATTTAGGTAGTTCTCGATAACATCTTAGATTTTCATAAACATATTAGTATAGATAATCTTTATTTTAATGCATTGTTTTGTATATCGTTATATATATTTTGTGTGTTTGGCATATTATGTACAAGTCGAACTGTTTAGAAAGCATATTAATTGAAATCTGCGTGGTGTTTACTTAAAATAACAAAAATAAGTCGAAAATAACCTATGCCCAGTAACTGTAGTTTGTAATAAAATTTCTGAATCCTGTGGAATGAAAACGTCGCTCAAACGGATTGTAGGAAAAAGCTTATTCGCTCGATAACAATGAGCAAATAATGTTTTTACCCATATATCTAACTCAAGTAAATTGAAAAATTTGTCCAAACACCTTGAAAGTATTTAGAATATGCCAAAAGCATCACAATCTCGTGCTATTAGCGTGTATTTGACTCTTCAATAGTACCTAAATAGATTATGAAGACTACAAAGAATGGGTTGCTCCTGGTATATTAGCTAAAGCAATATCTCCTAATAAATATGATAAAATACTACAAAGAAAGCTGCAAAACCTAAAAGCCTTTGATTAAAACTACACATATGGATGACGTAAATTGTATTAGACTTGAAACAATACATGAAAAATACAGAATTGTTTTTATTGTAATTTCAAAAGTTCATCGATAAATTGTGTACAAGAACACGCTTGAAAAAATTCTTTACGTTTTCAAATGGAGTGGAAACGAATCTGCTTCTTGATTTAAATTTCAGAAATGTGTTCATGTTAATTTCGTGCGGCAACTTAAAACCGTAGTATTACAAACAGTTTGCTTCTTTTCAGTACTTGAACTGAATAAATGCAATCGAAAATACTCGAACAATAATTCAGTTTAATTTTTTTCATGATTGCAATGTATATGGGTTTGTTTACCTATGTATGTTATGACCAGAGATGCCAGATATTTTCATAGAAAATCTGTATTGATTCGTATAAAATATCTGTATTTATCTGTATTCGCTAATAAAATGAAATTTCTACAATACAATTATGTTAAAAGGTGTTATTCCAATAGATTATGGTTATAGAGTGGTAGATTAAATTTCATATCTTATATTATATTCATCGACGAAATTTTATAGTTTTTTGCTATCAATAACAATTGAATTATGGTGCCATATACTTGTCTAATTTGAAAATGTTCACTTCATAAGTTGAGATGGATTTCCAAAACCCAATATGCAACGTCGAGTCAGGTAATACAACTGTCAGTCTGGCAATAATGTTTCATGATGCCAAGACTTGTCTAACTTTTAAGTTCAATTTAGTTACAAATTTTAATATAAATGGATTTCAGTGTTCTTCATTAAATATCTGCACAAAAAATATATATTTTAAAAAGTGATTTGTACGTTGATTCCTAAACGTTTATCTCGTCATTGCAATCAAATACTAATAGATAGCTCAAATACTAATAGATAGTTTAATTTTTTCCTTAATACTTTTGGTGAAATCTGTATAAATCTGTATTAAATTTAAGAAATCTGTAAGAAATTTGTACTCTGTATTAAATCTGTATGCGCATGTAAAAATCTGTATAATACAGATAAATCTGTATAAATGGCATCTCTGGTTATGACAGTTCGAGCAGCGTCAGTCGAAATCTAGTACCACATTGTTAGGATCTCGATCACGAGGTCGAAAGCGATACGTAATGCCTCAGTTCAGTCGAATCGACTTCAAAAATAATCGTTTCGAGCAACTCGATTCGAGATGCATAATGTCAGCCCAGGTATAAATCCCATAAAACTGTCTGATACATTCTTCTAGTTTGCAGAGCTTGTTAATTTGTGGGCATGAAAACTCAATTCGGCACTACTGGTGCCCTCTTTTCCTGTTCCGATAGCACCGAAAGTGGTGAAAAAAACTCCTAAAACTAACACTTCGATTTCTCTGCGATGCTTGAACCGATTTTCACAAATCTTGATTTGAATTAAAGTTCATACTGTCTTCAAAGCTACTGTGAAATTTCATCCGGATGCGACTTC
Organism: Malaya genurostris; assembly: GCF_030247185.1. Taxonomy (NCBI): domain Eukaryota; kingdom Metazoa; phylum Arthropoda; class Insecta; order Diptera; family Culicidae; genus Malaya; species Malaya genurostris. Next base: position 173,292,042 of record NC_080571.1, read on the forward strand.
CGGCTCCGCAGTTACAGGGCGATGAGTGTCAAAGTTTTCAAATCGCTATATAGAGTGACAATATGTACAACACCGAAAGAAGAAGAAAACACAAAACGAACAAGGTGTGCTTTGTTCTATTTCGTACACGTTGTGTAGTGATGTTCATAATCTTACTACATGTTTTATGCTGCTGATTCACGCTGTTTAGCTTGACTTACATATGCAGAAGTAACAAAAACGCGGGTTCGTTTCATTGTTTAGATTTCGTTTAATTGGTATAATCGAAATAGAGCCTGAGATAGTAAGTATAGATTTAACTACGTTCAAAACTGTTCCAATTTGTAGGTCATATTTGTTGGTAGCAAACGAACCATCTTCGGCTATTCCGTTTATCTGAATCCGGTTTCGGAAGAATTGGAAATAGTGATTAAAAACCGCAAAAAGGATCTCGCTCACTTTTCTTGGATCGATTTTCACAGACTTATAGGTTCAAAAGAAAAGTCTTACAGTTTCATACGGAATTCCTTAATTTGTTGTGTATACTACTTTCGGTTCCGGAACTACAAGGTAAACAGGATTTATAGAGTTTGTGAGATTAGGTCCGAGCAAATTTTTCTATCTCTATTCAATTCAAGTTGTTTTTGCGAATTTCACGGTTATATTTATTATATAATGAGTAATATGAGAAAGGCATCATTACACCACTAGGTGGATTAAAATAGGTTTTCCGTTTAATTTGCGGTAGTCTATTACTAGCCGCCACTTCTTTTTACCTGATGCGTCTAATTTTTTTGGGACGATTCACACGGGCGACTTCCACGGGCTGATCGAATGTCGAATAATACTTTGGTCTAAAAGTTTAGATATTTGACGCTGGACCTTTTCTCTGTGGCAGAAGGGGTAACGGTATGATTTGACATATACTAGCAGGTCATCTTTTGTTTTTATTGTGTGCTTTACAGCGTTGGTGAAGGATAATTGCGTACCTTCTCTAAAAAATACATTCTCATGCTTCGTGATAGCGATAGAAGTTTCTTTTTTTCATCAGTGTTTACATGATTTATTCTTAGCTGATCGAATAAAGTTTCGTTTAGGTGACATGCAGATTCATATTGGTCAGGTGATCCTGTTTCGAAATTGTTGATTTCTGGGTTTAAAATGTTGCTGCTTAGATTAATTTTTCGAGCTTCATCAGAATAGTTACTGATTAACATGTGGACATTTTCGTTATCTGCTGAGTATAATCCAGCATGAATCACTACATTCGGTTCAATGACTAGGTCATTTTCTAGTAAAAAGTCTCCGTTCACTCGCATCGGGAGGTTCATTGTTTTGCTTTCATGAGCATTTATATACACTGACTTGGTGTCAGGCTACTTGCGTTTCATTTTGACTTTTCCACAAGGAAATTTCAATTCATTAATTGAAGTGATTATGTCTGCATTAAGGGCGGTCAATGAAAAATCGAAATCTAAAAACGGATGGAAATCAAATAATAGGAAAACTTGCTTTTGTGTATTTTGGATCGTGGGAAACGGATTCAATTCTACATATCTATTCGTTATATGTGAACCACTCACGTTTTTCACTGTTGTAGGTGTAGTGACCCTACAGTCATTCAGATTAACATGCTTTTTAGATAGATAATTGCGATTACTACCTGAATCTATTAGAAATTTAAGTTCTCCTTTCGTGGTATTGAGAATAATATACGGTATGAAATTGTTTATGTCTTGTCGGCTAGTGCGCCCACTATCTGAAAATTTAAATCATCAATCTCGCGGGTCTCTGTTTGTGCAGTGTTAATATTTTCTGCTGATGGATCTTTTGTTTCCACTGCATACGATTGCATATTATTTTCTTATTAGGGTTGCTCTTCTCCGTATTAGTGTTCATTGGACTCTGGATAGTAACGAGGTTTGTTATTATCGTACTGAGGGCAATGATTCTCGTACGGATCATGTTCAAGGTGAAAATGTGGACGGTTCATGTAATTGATTTGTTTCGATCGTATGGATGGATCAACCTCCATCGGAACGGGTTTTGGAAGCTGAGGGTTTTTTGGTGCAAAAGCATTCTGATTGGAGAATGGTCTGAAAAGATTGAATGAATTTTGATTTGGTTGGGGTTTGAAATCGTTGGGTTGTCTTTTGAATGGATTTGTATTGTGTGATTGGTTGGAAGAACTGGGATTTTGATATGGGAAAAATGGTTTGGAGCAGTGTGGGTGATGCTGTTGGGTAGTTTGCGGGAATTGGGAATGAGGAAATGTTGGTTTTGGGCGGAATGTCGGGTAGTTCTGAGAGAAGCCGAAACTGTGAGGTTTTGTAAGGGATCTTATTGGTATTCTGGGCGGTTGGAACGTTGTTCTTGGAGGAAGTGTTGGAAGGGGTATTGGTGCTTTATAGAGGGTTCGCCCGTGGTTATAATTATTTTCCTCGAGGCACAGTCTTAGGGCCTCTTTGAGCGTGGTTGGGGTTCGTGCTCTGATTATTGGGCCTAAGGGGTCATTTAATACCCCGAGAAAGACTTTCAGTCCCATTTCTTGATAGAGTTTTGTTTTCGCGGATTTCACCTGTTCATTATTATTATTTAAATTTAAAAGGTTTATAAGTAGAGATATTATATGGGAAAATTTTCCGTAGAAGGTTTGTTCTAACCGGAATAAATCTCTACTAAGGCAAATTTCAACTCGCCGATCACTGTCATGCGTTTGTTTTAATTTCGGTCCAGTCGAGGCTGGTGCCGTGAAGTTATATTATATTTATTTATGGTCTTCGATAATTTACATCGCACAGACTTTTACGTACTAATTCTAAATCTAAACACATTTTTAGACACATTAAAATCAAAATTGTCATAAACATCATTGAATAAACGGCAACAAACATCCAGTGGGTTGTTTTGTCCATATTGGGTACGGTGAGTTGTAAATCGAAAGAGTTCCGTACGACGCACAGTGGTTCGAATCAATAAAAACGTGGACATAAATCAGTAGCTGCCAAACCGTTCTTTTAATGCATATAGTTGCTTTGAAGAAATTATTTACAAATATATACCGCGTAATTTGATCCTATCAATAATTGTTCATGGCCTACTTTGACAAAAAATGTAACCATAACTTTTTTTTCTGAAGAGATAGAATTTTTTTTTCTTCTACAAAGTTTTAGAACTATTAAAAATAATTTACTTTGTCAAATATACCAAAAGTCTAGGTCGCACCGTTTCGGATATACAAAGCGTTTTTATGGCAACCCCCTTAAAATCAGTTTTTTATTTATAACTTGTTTCGAGTTAGTTTTTTATGCTTACTTTCTTTGGAATAATTGAGAAATATAAAAAATCCCATATTTTTGTTGAAGGTAGTGCATAGGTTTCTTGTTTTCTGGCAAAGTTATACAACATTTTACCTTTTTTTCACCTATCATAAAACCTTACACAGAAGCGAAATATGCAACTTTATGCAGCTGATTTTTACAAAATTTGTAGGAAAAGATGTGCCCAATATCATAAAAAAAAATCTAAGTGGAACTCGGTGGAACTTTTTTTTTAGGTCTTTTCAAAGTTAGTTTTAATTACTGAATTATGGCAACCCCCTTAAAACTAGTTTTCTAGTCATAACTTGTTTCGTGTTATTTTTTTATGCATACTTCGTTTGGATTAATTGTAGAAAATATAAAATTTCATAATTTTGTAGAAACTAATGCATAAGTTTATTCTTTTCTGGAAAATTTATGCATAATTTTACTTCTTACCTAGAAAACCTTGTGCCGAAGCGAAATATGCAACTTAATGCAGCAAACTTTTATAATACTCATAGGAGAACATGTACCTTATCCAATTTATTTTCCAATGAGAATATCTTGAGTACTCTTCGTGTGACTCATTTTCACTATGGCCATGCTGAAACCATAAATGGTTAAGGAACAGAGGGCGCACAGTGGTCCAAAACTGGAAAAAGACGGTCACAAGTCTGTACCTTTCACAGATTTTTAAGAGCTAACGTGTCTTCGAAGAAGTTTTACAAAATTATATAACGCTTCTTTTGAAAGTAGCACCTTAATTTTTGTTAAGAGGGTAGTACCGATTTCGAAAAAAAATAATTTTGTTTTTGACGAAAAAAATTTTTTTTTCTATCTCATTTCAAAGAAAAAACATTTCAAGTCTTTTTGCTGAAGATATGAATAATATAAAAACATATTTTTTGAGATATTCGCTTTATTTCAAAAACAGAATTTATCTCCATTACCTAAGTATCTACTTCAAAGTTAGCATTTAAATGAGTAACTTTTCCCAATACTTTTCACAACCTAATCAATCAACTAGGTAGTTAATGTTACCTAATAAATCATTACAATATGTCACTTAGTCGCATTGCATTCGATCAATCAGTATCAGTCACGCTATCGTCCGAGTTTTCTGTATCGCTAATTTCTTGTTCTGTTGTAAGTTCTAGCATATCAATTGCTTCCAGTGACAATTTCATTCCAGTTTTGATAGGTTTGTAATAAATATTTGAAATCAGTGGGTCAGACGCTACTAGGAGTCGAAAAAAAATTTGTCATCGTTTTTTCACGGCTGTTTTTCCTCGTGCTCAAGTTTGGATTTTTTTATTTGTTTATTAATTTTCAACTTTTTTCATTCAATAAACTATAAAGGTTGTTTTATGGAATGGCTTATTTGAAACCTAAGAAAAACCCGTACATTCATGCCTTGGACGAATTTTTGTATCTTTGTTATATTTCACAGGCTGTTGAAAAAAGGCTTTGTGTGAAATACCCCATGGATTATTACTTTGTTACTTTTTACAATTGAATTTTTTGTTACTTTTTAAAATTGACCATATTAGAATAAATCTAAGTGGAACTAGATGCAATTTTAGGTCTTTTCAATTTTAGTTTTAATTATTGAAAATCCGAAAAATTATCAAAACTTCAAAACATATTTCAAAAATGGAAAAATGTTTTCTAGACAAAATATGATAAAGTATTGTTAAAGTACAAACCTTTACGAAGAGATTTCATGTTTAAACGTGTAAATAAATTGAGTTATCGCGAAGCAACGCGCTCACTGCAAAAGTGAATTACAGAAATAGCAGACGCGTGACGCCCTCTGTTTCTTAACCATTCATGGTTTCAGCATGGCCATAGTGAAAATGAGTCACACGAAGAGTACTCAAGATATTCTCATTGGAAAATAAATTGGATAAGGTACATGTTCTCCTATAAGTATTATAAAAGTTTGCTGCATTAAGTTGCATATTTCGCTTCGGCACAAGGTTTTCTAGGTAAGAAGTAAAATTATGCATAAATTTTCCAGAAAAGAATAAACTTATGCATTAGTTTCTACAAAATTATGAAATTTTATATTTTCTACAATTAATCCAAACGAAGTATGCATAAAAAAATAACACGAAACAAGTTATGACTAGAAAACTAGTTTTAAGGGGGTTGCCATAATTCAGTAATTAAAACTAACTTTGAAAAGACCTAAAAAAAAAGTTCCACCGAGTTCCACTTAGATTTTTTTTTATGATATTGGGCACATCTTTTCCTACAAATTTTGTAAAAATCAGCTGCATAAAGTTGCATATTTCGCTTCTGTGTAAGGTTTTATGATAGGTGAAAAAAAGGTAAAATGTTGTATAACTTTGCCAGGAAACAAGAAACCTATGCACTACCTTCAACAAAAATATGGGATTTTTTATTTTCTTCAATTATTCCAACGAAAGTATGCATAAAAAACTAACTCGAAACAAGTTATAAATAAAAAACTGATTTTAAGGGGGTTGCCATAAAAACGCTTTGTATATCCGAAACGGTGCGACCTAGACTTTTGGTATATTTGACAAAGTAAATTATTTTTAATAGTTCTAAAACTTTGTAGAAGAAAAAAAAATTCTATCTCTTCAGAAAAAAAAGTTATGGTTACATTTTTTGTCAAAGTAGGCCATGAACAATTATTGATAGGATCAAATTACGCGGTATATATTTGTAAATAATTCCTTCAAAGCAACTATATGCATTAAAAGAACGGTTTGGCAGCTACTGATTTATGTCCACGTTTTTATTGATTCGAACCACTGTGCGACGGGTTCGTCTCAGTGGAGCATGAAATTGTAATTTCTCCAGCAGTTCTGCGCAGTCAATGGTGTTGCCTAATATGTCGAAAATTAGAAGACGCTGCAAGGTTTTTCTTCTGCTTTCCAGTGTTGGCAGTGATTAAGTCGACAACGATCTTCGTAGGAAGGAAGATGAACTGATTCGGTCCAAGGTAACAGACGTAAAGCGTAGCGTATAAAACACCTTTGCACGCTTTTAATTCTCTTGATATGTACGCTGTGATACGGTGACCATACTGGTGCGGCGTATTCTAAGATGCTGCGGACGACTGAACAATACAGAGTTTTTAGACAGTACACATCTTCGAAGGCGTGTGTGTTTCGACGAATAAAACCCAGTATCGAAAAGGCCTTAGCGGCGGTTAGTGCAACGTACTCCGAAAATCTCAATTTGCTACCCAAATAAACGCCAAGATCCTTTATAACGGAAGCTCTTTCGATGGTCAAAGATGAGATTTCAAAGTCGAAGAACGCAAATGAGAAAAAGTTACGACGTTACATTTCCGGTAGTTAACCTCCATACCATTCATGTTGCACCAGGCAATGAGTGAGTCGATGTCAGATTGAAGGACGTAACAATCCAAGTTAGATTCAATACAGTGAAATATCTTCAGATCATCTGCGTACAGCAATTTGGGAGATTTAATTACTTTGCAGAGGTCGTTAATAAACAGAACAAAAAGCAGTGGATCAAGATGGCTTCCTTGAGGAACACCTGAAGATATTTCGAAAAGAGAAGATATTGTATGTCCGATAGGCACGAAAGCACTGCGTCCAGTTAAGTATGTCCGAGTCCACCGTGTCATCCAATCCGGGAATCCGAGTCTATTTAATTTATCGATGACAAAACGGTGAGGGACTCTGTCGAAAGCTTTGGACAAGTTGAAGTAAATAGCGTCGACTCTCCATGTGATCGATCAAATTAGAAACGTAGCACATAAGATTTGTTGTAGTCGAACGTTTTCTTACAAACCCGTGTTGTTCTTCGGCAATTATGGGATGCACTGACTTGTACAGGATATCATGCAACATGCTTTCGAGTATTTTTGGTAGGCAGCTGAGAATTGAAATCGATCGGTAATTACTTACATCGTGAATGTTGCCACTTTTGTGAATCGGAGTTATTGATGCAGTTTTCCATGCAGTCGGAAAGACGCAGTCGCTGAGAGATCGGTTGAAAATCAGACCAACCGGGAGAGCAAGAGAGACTGCGTAATTTCTGATGAAGAAAGGTGGTAATCCGTCAGGGCCTGCACCTTTTGAATCATCGATAGACAGCATTCTTCGGATAACTTCTTGTTGACTGAAAACTATAAGTGGTATGTTGAGATTGTAATGGGGCAGACCGCTCAAGTACGATTCTGTCAAGGGTGGTGAGTTAGCATACTTTGAAAGAACGACGAGAATAGGTTTGCAGTACCCAGTGATGTATCGGCTGATTCACCATTACCTTTCGATTTTTTGCGACTGGCGATATACTTCCAAAAAGTCTTCGGGTTGACCTTCACATTATTATCGATGCGCTGTATGTAGTTACGAAACGAAGTCACGTGTAAAGAGTTGTATTGACGCTCTAGTTCGCGTGACTCTGTTTTATGCCATTCACACTTAGTTTTGAAGTAATGATTTTTTACCTTCCTTGCTTTTGAAGAGAGCGTCGCTTAATTGGCACGTTATGCGAAATAATTTCGAAAAATTTCGTGTAGAAGGATGAAACGGCGTCATCGATTGTATCACCGCGAATAATTTCGGTCCATTATATCTCAGATATCAACTCATTCAACTTTGAGTAATCGGCCCGATTGAAATCAAAAGTCGTTTCATTCAACTCTGATGCACGAGCTACTATGGAATGCAGATGAATCACAAAAGGAATGTGGTGGCGGTCAACTTTCATGGGCGGCATGGGAGGTTCAAGTAAATCGAAGAACAGTGGATCATTCGTGAGAGCGAGATCTAATAACCGTTCGTTGAAGTTCTTTAGATTATTGATCTGGTAAAGTCCGTTAGCCAACAGTTTTTCCACTAGAACGATTTTCTGTTCTGATGATGCATTTGCTGGTAGCAGTGAATTCGTATCCTCCTCGAACTGCCAATCCAAATGTGGCAAATTATAGTCTTTCATCACTACAATAAAATCACTTTCAGCTGCATGTTCGAAGATGTCTTGAATGCAGGACGAATGGGGCTCATACAGAGCCACGTTCGAGTTAGGCGGTAGATAAATAGTGCAGATCCAAAGGGAAGCGGACTTCAATTTTATTGGAACGGTCACTTGTTCTAGCTGCTGGCTATTGTTTGCAGTGACCGAGATACTGTTCAACTCTTTCTTCACACCAACCAACACACCGCCGCCTCGTTGAAGAGTACTGGTACAAGGGCTCCGATCGCATCGATACAAGCAATAGTTTTCGGTGATCTCGCTATTCGAAAAAGACTCATTCAACCAGGTTTCTGTCAGTACCACGATATCGTAGTCACATTGTGTGAGTGCTAAGAACAAGTCATTGGTTTTAGTTCGGAGACCTCTTACATTCTGGTAGTAAATGGTGAGCGAGTGTGGGACGGTAGCGGCCAACTGTTTACTGGCGGTTTCGTTGTGCTGCACTTTAGCTGAGGTTGAAATCTGCTGCGAATTTGAGTTTGATTGCGTGTGTGAAATCGATCTGCTGGTCAGCAAATGATGTTGTTTATGTCGGTTGGAAACAAAATGGAGTTCGACTAGTTGTGTAATCGAAATCGAACTCTCGGAAAGTTATACCCCTCTGTCCGGTGTCCGCTGACAGTGCTGTGTCCTTGAAATGAAGACCGATACCAACTTTAAACGACACGAAAGTTAACTCATCGATACTTTTGCCCTTCGGAACCAACTTTGTAACGTTAACCGTTTCATCGGTATTGAGATTTTGCTTAACTAAATCCATTATCTGTTGAGTAGTAGCTTCAGGAGCAAAACCAGACAGATACAGCCAAAAATGTTCACTCTCAGACAGTTTAGCAGCAAGAGGTATAGTTACGCTTGGTGCCACATCTTTTGTTCCTTGAGAACTTGAACTTTTTTCGTCAGAATCCGATAGTCGTCGTTTCTTACGCGCTCCTTGGCCATCGTTGTTGTTCGTTTTTCGAGAAGTGGTTTGATTGTGGATTTTATTTATATTCGCTGTGTTTTGCTCTATCTCTCTCTTCAGCTCATGCAGTGTTTTAATGTATTCGTCATTCAACCATTGCTGAGCCGTATTGGAAAAAGATATTGCATTCCGAAAAGTGACATTGGCCATTACTTTAGTGCAGGCAGTGCACATTCAAAATAAGTTGGTTTTGCGTTCAGCAATGGTAAGTTTTGCACATTTTAAATGGAAAGAAGAACGGCAAAAACCACGACATACAACTCTATCTTCTATAACCATATCGCAAGCACAAGCGTTGCACAATATTGTGATCTCCATTGTGTTTTCGTAAGCGAGATGGCTTATGTACACAGCGACTATTTTTTTACCAAAAATACAGCTTAATATGTACTCGAAACTATTTAATCCAACCGGATACGTTGAGGCACTTGTTCTCGTCCACCACAGTAGAAACAAGATTTTCAGTAATATGAAAACTATCAAAAAACCAATGATTAGTTAGGAGCCGATACTCAGAACTGTTTATTTGTTTACCTCTGTTACTGATAATGTACGTGAAAGTTCAAGTACGTTGTCAGCATCGCCGTGTATTTTAGATCGTATGGCTTGCATCCATACGTGGTAAACCGGTGTTCCAATGGCGTTGTCGAGTATTTGCCATCCTGATATGTGTTCTGGCTTCGTTGGCCGCTGTTTGAGCTGCCTGTACCACTTCGGCAGCTCCAATGGCTTCAATCTGTAGTTGACTTATCTGGTCGTCTTTCTCGGCCAGTAATCTTTGTAGTTCATTAATTTGGGATTGGAAATGTTCCATTTTTTTCAATAAGGGTTTTAAAATAACGTTACATTTCTTTCGCTAGTTTTTAATATTTTTTTTTCACGTTACACTTAGTTTGGTGATTTCGTTCACTCACTTGTTAATATTGTCGTTTATAAATATTAGTTAGGAATAGCTAAATACTTAAATTAAAATTGCTCACGTTTAAAGTCGATGTTTGTTCAATCCTTTCGTGCTTAATGACACTACCCTGATATGCGATTTTCACTCGCGGGTGGAACTATTAGATTCGCGAATTTAACCGGTTTTTACCTTTTTTTACCTTTTTTTATATATATAAAAAATAGGTATAGAATTCGCTCAAACTTTCGAAAAATTTTCCGAGGCCCGGAGGGCCGAATGTCATACCAATCGATTCAGCTCGACGAACTGAGCAAATGTCTGTGTGTGTGTGTGTTTGTGTGTGTATGTGTGTGTGTCTGTATGTGTGTTGTCAACTAAGAGGTCGAGATCTCAGAGATGGCTGGACCGATTTTGATCAAACTAGTCGCAAATGAAAGGTCTCCCCGTCACCCAGAACGTTATTGAATGGTTTTGAGATCGGATGTTTACTTTTTGAGTTATACGAAGTTTTATGTCAAAATTTTCAGTTTTTTTGACAGTATCTGTCACATTTGACCTTGAAAACAGAATATGTTTTCAGACTTAGATTTCGCTCGGTAATACCTATCCAACAAGCCATAGATTGTTAAAATCCGTCCATTTTTAACGGAGATATCGATATTTTTGTGTAAGCCTTATTCCAGTAGAAGGAATTTTGAGCGCTGTATGAAAAAGCAATGCTTGGGAGCAACATGAAATACGATTTTTTATACTGTTACATATAATTTTTTCTAAGTACCAAAAAGACTGTGTACAGCATTCTTTTTTATGACAATTTGCCTCGGACCAATTTTAGCACGGTTCATTTTTGGCAACATAATCTTTCGAATATGGCATATGTAAACCAGATGATACCAGCATTATCGAGTTGGAAGTAATTCCATAATTATATTGAATTAAATATTTACAGCAATAAATGCTGGAAGAACATGACTTCCATATACCATACGACTCAGTTCGTCGAGATCAACAAATGCGTGTGTGACAAATAATTTCACTCAATTTTCTCGGAGATGGTTAAACCGTTTTCTACAAACTCAGATTGATATGAAAAGTCGTATACTCCCAAACAAGGTTCCTGAATTACGTTTGGATCCGGCTTCTGATTGCGGAACCACAGGATGATATGTGAAACGAAATTAAAATAATGCAATTAATTTTTCTCGTAGATGGCTAAGATTCAAATGAAATCTAAGAATCATCTATGATTCAAATGAGAGGTCTTAGAATCCTATAAAACCTCTTACTTTTTAGTCAGATCCGACTTCTGGTTTAGAAAATGCAGGGTGATTAGTATAAAAATGTCCATTTCACATAAATTAATCAGGTGCAGATTTGGATAATCGATTACCAAATAAATTTATATTAGTTTGAACGGTATTCGTTTTTGGATTCGGAATGTACCCCTAAATTTTAATTCGCACTACAATTTCTCAAAGATGTCTACACACTCCTCAGGTGAATTTAACTGATTTCGGCTACACCGATTTTAGAATTCCGATTCCATAATCGAATCGATTCTCAAAGCTCAATCATTTTCTCAAAAAAGACCAAATCGAACTTCAAAAACAAATATTACAGGACTTAAGGTCCCATACAAAATCGGTGAATTTTATCCGATTCTGGAATTACAGATGACGAGTTTATAAATTTCATGTAAATTGTTTGGCGTAATAATTTATGGCCATTCGAATCATTTTGGGCTATGCTAATTCCTGAATACCGGCTCTGGAAGTATCATAAATAATGACGAAAAACTCTAAAGTGGAACTTACTTCGACATCACATGGAATGTTCAATCGATTGTCACACGCTAAGATTGAAATTCGATATGTTTTGCAGTTTCGGCATTACAGGGTAATGTTAGTGATTAAAATCTCAATTTGCCGTTTAAAACGACGATAATTAAAATAATGTCATGAGAACTAAAACACCTAAGAATATCCATGCAAAAACACATGCGTATTGATAAAAAAAAGGTATCATCTCACTGCTAGGTGGATTAATCACGTTTTATATATATAAAAAATAGGTATAGAATTCGCTCAAACTTTCGAAAAATTTTCCGAGGCCCGGAGGGCCGAATGTCATACCAATCGATTCAGCTCGACGAACTGAGCAAATGTCTGTGTGTGTGTATGTGTGTGTGTGTCTGTATGTGTGTTGTCAACTAAGAGGTCGAGATCTCAGAGATGGCTGGACCGATTTTGATCAAACTAGTCGCAAATGAAAGGTCTCCCCGTCACCCAGAACGCTATTGAATGGTTTTGAGATCGGATGTTTACTTTTTGAGTTATACGAAGTTTTATGTCAAAATTTTCAGTTTTTTGACAGTATCTGTCACATTTGACCTTGAAAACAGAATATGTTTCCAGACATAGATTTCGCTCGGTAATACCTATCCAACAAGCCATAGATGGTTAAAATCCGTCCATTTTTAACGGAGATATCGATATTTTTGTGTAAGCCTTATTCCAGTAGAAGGAATTTTGAGCGCTGTATGAAAAAGCAATGCTTGGGAGCAACATGAAACACGATTTTTTAAACTGTTACATATAATTGTTTCTAAGTACCAAAAAGACTGTGTACAGCATACTTTTTTATGACAATTTGCCTCAGACCAATTTTAGCACGGTTCATTTTTGGCAACATAATCTTTCGAATATGGCATACATACCAGATGATACCAGCATTATCGAGTTGGAAGTAATTCCATAATTACATTGATTTAAACTATTTACAGCAACAAATGCTGGAAGAACATGACTTCCATATACCATACGACTCAGTTCGTCGAGATCAGCAAATGCGTGTGTGACAAATAATTTCACTCAATTTTCTCGGAGATGTTAAACCGTTTTCTACAAACTCAGATTCATATGAAAAGTCGTATACTCCCAAACAAGGTTCCTGAATTACGTTTGGATCCGACTTCTGATTGCGGAACCACAGGATGATATGTGAAACGAAATTAAAATAATGCAATTAATTTTTCTTGTAGATGGCTGAACCGATCTAAGATTCAAATGAAATCTAAGAATCATCTATGATTCAAATGAGAGGTCTTAAAGTCCTATAAAACCTCTTACTTTTTAGTCAGATCCGACTTCTGGTTTAGAAAATGCAGGGTGATTAGTATAAAAATGTCCATTTCACATAAATTAATCAGGTTTATCGGGTTTGCAGATTTGGATAGTCGATTACCAAATAAATTTACTTCAGTTTGAGCGGTATTCGATTTTGGATTCGGAATGTATCCCCAAATTTTAATTCGCACTACAATTTCTCAAAGATGTCTACACACTCCTCAGGTGAATTTAACTGATTTCGGCTACACCGATTTTAGAATTCCGGTTCCAGTATCGAATCGATTCTCAAAGCTCAATGATTTTCTCAATAAAGACCAAATCGAACTTCAAAAACAAATATTACAGGACTTAAGGTACCATACAAAATTGGTGAATTTTATCCGATTCTGGAATTACAGATGATGAGTTTATAAATTTCATGTAAATTGTTTGGCGTAATAATTTATGGCCATTCGAATCATTTTGGGCTATGCTAATTCCTGAATACCGGCTCTGGAAGTACCATAAATAATGCCGAAAAACTCTAAAGTGGAACTTACTTCGACATCTCATGGAATGTTCAATCGATTGTCACACGCTAAGATTGAAATTCGATATGTTTTGCAGTTTCGGCATTACAGGGTAATGAGTGATTAAAATCTTAATTTGCCGTTTAAAACGACGATAATTAAAATAATGTCATGAGAACTAAAACACCTAAGAATATCCAGGCAAAAACACATGCGTATTGATAAAAAAAGGTATCATCTCACTGCTAGGTGGATTAATCACGTTTTTGAACACAAATTCACGATATTCGTTCTTGAATGCCCGATTGCGGTTCAGAAAACTATACTGAAAAATCCGCACGACTGCGCCAGTTAAGTTTTAGATTATATTGAAAGAGTTTTAAAAAAAACCAAACGTATTGCTCGAAGTCTAGATTAGAACTTAACTTATTTATTCGGTGAATGTTCGATACATCGAAGAGCCCTGTCTTAGTCACTTGGTAACGACGATGGATTTCCTCTGTCGTCCGGTTTCTCCATGTGGCCGTCGCTGGTCGGTGATAATGCTGACTGCGTAGTCTTGGTGCGTGCGAGTGGTGTTTCTTCGATGTCCGCTATGGTCGGTGATGAGGTTGCGTGTTTAACTTATCTATTTAACATGAAAACCCCTACTTCTAAGCTAACAAGAATGAGATCAGATTTAGAAGAATTTGATTTCAACATAGAATATGTTAATAGAAAAAACAACGCTACGGTAAATGCCTTATCCAGAATTATTACAACCTCCGATCAATTAAAAACCCTCAACTTATTAAGAGTCAACCCAAGAGCCATGACAAAATTAAATGATTATAATAATAATAACAACAATATTAACAACAGCAATTTTAACAATAAACCGACAACTGTGACAGACAAGTTACCAACGACAAAAGTTAAAGAGACTGATTACCTCGTTATCTAGACGACCGAAAACCCGACTGAAACGAGAACTTTACCTAAGATAAGAATAACTGTAGAAAATACATACCTAATAATTAGCATATACAAAGACGCGCAAATGAAAAAATTAATAAAGCAAATAGCAACACATGTAAATGAAAGAAGAGCTCCAGAACTCATGTCTTCAACATTAGAACAAAAAATGACAAAAATGAAAATAAATAAAGTCGCAATATCGACAGAAGAAGCAATATTTAAAAAGGTACCCACAAATATATTCAAAACGCTAGTACAACAAACAAATAAAAACATACAAATAATAATAAATAAAATAATAATAATAAAAGAAAAACAAATAATAACCAACACACCGTCAGAACCATTCGAAATAATATCAATAGATACAATAGGTCCATTACCCAAATCCAACAATAACAACCGCTATGCAATAACCATACAATGTGAACTAACAAAATACATTGCAATAATATCCATCCAAAACAACGAAGCAAACACAATAGCTAAAAACTTAGTAGAAAAATTCATACTAATATATGGAAAATTTTTGGAATTAAAATCCGACAAAGGAACCGAGTACAAAAATGAAGTATTTGAGGATGTATGAAAATACTTACAAATAACACAAAATATTGCAACAGTCTATCATCCACAGACTATTGGGTCAACGGAGAGAAGTCACAGACAGTGTTGGTGATTGCCGAAAATTTGACAGAAGCTTCTATATTGCTATCTGTATTTTATACAACATTTTCCACCCGGTAGAAGATGCTACAAGAACTCGAGTCTCTCAATGCATGAACCGCGACAGAATTTTTCTACATTTCTTCGCTCCACTTCATACTCTGAGTATTTCATGGCCCTTAAAAAAATTTACAGTCTGATAATGATCGTTACTGTGTGGAATTTCCCAAGAGAGAATCGCAAGTTGACAATTATCGCAGAAAATCGAATCGATGATTCAACTTGATGATTCTCATACTAGGCTGTAATGTTTCAAAACTCTTGTGTGGAGCATTCACAGACATTTTCATAGACACAACTTATACAAGGTTATATGCACATAGTTGGAATAAGCGGCAATAGAAAAATGATTCTATCGCAATTATCAACCGCCTGTATACAATCGGATCGCGAAACGAGAATTAGCGACCGTTTGTTGCTTCAGAGAGGTTCCCCACAGCAGCGTGCTAACCTTTGATTCTCGGAAATGTCATTGGGTGAAATTCACTCTCGCACTGGTGTCTATTCTATGTTAAACGAGCCATGCCGGGGTTTTGGTTGTTACGATGATATCCGTCTCTCTTTGATGGCACTGATTCAATCGTGTGAAAAGTTGCTGGTGAGCGTTCTTTAATACGATAAAAGCCATCCTTGATCGCAGATGCCTAAAAGAGTATCTGCGATCCTTCGTCAATGAACATCAATCTGACTGGGATGACTGGTTACCATATTACGCATTTACTTACAACACTACACCACATTCGGAACATCAATTTACACCATACGAATTAGTCTTTGGAATTAAAGCCAAATTACCGCAAGAAAATTACCCAAAGATAACGAATCCCGTTTACAATTTTGATCTTTACAACAACGAACTCAAATACAAACTGGAAAAATCTAACGCAATAGCAAAACAAAGATTAAGTGAAAGTAAAAACTTCGGATACAAAAACTCAAATATCCATAAAAACCCACTAGAAGTAGGCGAAACAGTGGAATTACAAAACGAAAATAGAAAAAAACTCGATTCATTTTATTTTGGACCGTACACCAGTATAAAATTTTTAGACGTAAATTGCGAAATCGAAAACAACATAACAAAGCAACGAATGTTAGTACACAAAAACAAACTTGTACAAGGTTAAAAAAAGTACGGGTGTGTAATGTTAGAGACATAACTGAATGTCGTGAATACGAATAAAACTGACACGCTTTCTTTATACTTCCGAATTCGAATTGACTACTACTAGAATTTTAAACGATGCGCCTAGACTAAATTACAGATTGGTTACATTAAACATTCTGAAACGCAATTAAATGTAATGAAATAACTTGATAGTTCTTTATAATAAAAATGGGCCGTATAGAGTACAGTAAAGTAAAATTTCGCATAATTCTTTGGGAGTATTATTATGGTTCTAAAAAGAACCGATTTGAAGAATTATGGAATTAGGAACTGGAACTGAGTTCAAGAACTAAATTCAGAACTTAGAACAAACTCAGATTTTAGTTCTAGAACTACAATTTAGAAATTGAAATCAGTTCCGAAATCTTTTTCCAGAATCCAGTTCAGCACACAGGCTCTGAATTCTAAACCCATATTCCGGAACTAAGCTGTGAAACTTGAAGACGATTTTTTGCCTCGACCATCAAAATGGGTTGTATAGAGTACAGTAAAGCAAAATTTCGCATTTAGAACCAAGAACAGAAGTTCTGCTTTCATTGACGACTGCTCCACCTGACGACTGAAGTCCAAATGAGAGCACGACCTGAGCGTTTGAGGTTTGGCACCACGCAAAAGATCTGCTCTCATTATTGACGACCGCTGCTCCAGACGATTGAAGTCCAAATGAAAGCACGACCTAAGCGTTTGAGGCTTTATACCACGCAAAAGGTCTGCTTTCATTGCCGACTGCTCCACCTGACGACTGAAGTCCAAATGAGAGTTGCGACCTGAGCGTTTGAGGTTTTCAATACTCAGAAGGTGCACTCTCCGAAGCTGCTGGTCGTACGACGTCTGCTTGCATCCAACGCACAAGAAGAAATGATCGAATTTCGCATTTTTTTTTGCATAAATATCTGTTTATTAATCTTATTTTTGTGTATTACATCAACATTTTACAGTACAAGTGTTTTGACCCTTTGGCCTTTCATCTTTGTTGTTCATACGATTCGTTATTAATATTAGGTGTTTTAGTTACTCTTCTTTTAAATACTAATGTTTAATCATAATATTTATTTTAATTATTTATAAAATGTCTACCTACTTATAACTATCCCTAACCTAATACGTACAAATTTTGAATTATTTGTATTTCAGAGATTGAGCACCTCTCTTTAAATTTCGTGCAGTATTGTTCGAATTTTTGTTCTAGTATATCCAATGAGGCCATCTCATGTACTTCACTAGTCCTTGTCCAAGGGGGTAGATTTAGAATCATCTTTAAGATCTTACTTTGAATGCGCTGAAGCCTAAGTTTGTGTGTTCGTGCACAGCCCCGCCAAACAGGGACTGCGTATTCAATTGCGGGGTAGATGATTTGTTTATAGACAGCCATCTGATTCTTCAAGCACAGTTTAGATGTTCTACAAATCAGCGGATACAGAGACCTAATGAGTATGCTGCATTTTTGAACGATTTTGTCAACGTGTGACCTGAATATCAAATGTCTGTCAAAGGTGAGTCCTAGATAGATAACTTCATCGGATTCTGCATTCGTCTGATGGAACAAGTTTTGGAGATCTTGAATGTGGAAACAAGATGACCTGAGTTTTTGCTGCATTGATCACAATTTTCCAGCTTGTAAAATATTCTGTTAAAGCGTCCAGACCTGTCTGTAGTTTATTCTTCAGAGCATTAATGACACGACCTTTGTAAAGAATGGCAGTATCATCAGCAAATTGTGACAGAACACCACCACCTGGAAGAGGTGGGATGTCTGATGTGAAAATGTTGTATAGAATGGGACCTAGGATACTTCCCTGGGGTACACCAGCAGGAATAGTAAATCTTTCTGAAAGTGCATTATTCAGAGAAACCTGGAATGCTCTATCTGCAAGATAATTTTTGATAATTTTAATAAGATACATGGGAAAATTATACCGATGCAGTTTGAACACTAGTCCATCGTGCCACACATTATCGAATGCCTTTTCAATATCCAATATTGCCATGGCAGTCGTTTTGGACACTGATTTGTTTTGCTGGATGACGTTGTTAACCCTTGTGAGTTGGTGGATGGTGAATCTTCCTTTCCGGAACCCAAACTGTTCTTCCAGAAATATATCCTGTTCATCTGCGAAAGCAAGAATTCGCCTTTGTATTGACTTTTCAAACAGCTTGGATAGGGCAGAGAGTAAGTTGATGGGCCGATAGCTCTTGGAAAAGGAAGGATCTTTCCCCGGTTTCAAAACTGGGATAACTTTAGCTAACTTCCACTTTGAAGGGTAAGTAACCAAGCTCCCAGCACCGGTTAAAAAGTTTAGCTAAGAAGACAAATGAGCGAATACTCATATGTTTCAGCTCAATGTTGAATGTGTTGTCGAAACCGGGGGCCTTCATATTTTTGGATTTTTTCACAAAAGCCATCAGCTCATTCGCAGTGACTCTACTTTCCTCAGGAACCAAGCTGTCTGATTGGTCAACCTCAGCTACGCTATCAGCAACGGCTCTTTCATATGGACTAACAATGTTAAGTCCTAAATTGTGAGAACACACAAACTGCTGGCCTAGCGCATTTGCCTTCTCTACTGGTGTGATTAAAGGTATTCCTTCAGCTGCGTCCTGGGGTGACATCAGAGGAGGAATAGGCTTCGGTTTTTCTTAAGCACCTTCGTTAAGGACCAGAAGGGCTTTGAATGTGGGAGAATTTCTCGAAGCTTTTGCTGGAAGTTCCTGTTGCGAAGCTCAGATATCCTTTCCTGGATTATCCTAGTTAAGTTGTTATAAGTAGTCTTCCTATCTAGGATGCCAGTTCGTTGATACTGCCTCCAGTAGATATTCCGAAGTCGGATGAGTTTCTTGGTGACACTGTCGATTTGAAGAGAGGAACTCGGCATATGTTGTACTGGAACCGTCCTATCACGAGCGACTGTGATTGAATGCTGGAAGGAAGATAGGGCTGCATCGATTTCCATCGGGGAATCAAGTGGCAAATCGATATTAATAAGTTGGTCGGCGATTTGTTGAAACTGGACCCAATCGGTGCGATAATAGTTCCTCCGTGGTTGAAAAGGCACTGTGTCTGGTGAAGATCCCAACGTCAATATTACTGGAAAGTGGTCGGAAGAGAGTTCGTTGAAGACAACCGGAGAGCTGTCTATGGCGATGTTGCTGATGAATATATCCAAAATGGAATGAACTCCCGATCTGGAAAGTCGCGTTGGTTGATCCGGAGCGAGGATGTTGTATTGTCCAGCTTCGTAATCTTCGGCAAGTACGAATCCGTTTCGATTCTGTCTTCTGTTTCCCCACAGCTCATGCCGTGCGTTCAGGTCCCCAGCAATGATGAATTTGTTCTGTCGTCGAGTGAGCATAGCCAGATCTCGCTTCAATGATGCACACGTACCATCTCGAAGATTGGTTTGTTTGGGGCAGTACGCTGCAATGACGATGATGGGTCCCATCGTCGTTGTAATCTCAATTCCAATCGCTTCTATGAGTTGCAATTTAAAGGCTGACAGAAGCCTGTGCTGAATGGATCGTTTAATGGCAATGGCAACTCCCCCTCCTCTGGTAGTTGCCCTGTCGAGCCTGTGAATCCAAAGAAATTTCAGGTTTAAGATGAGTTTCAGTTAAAATAGAAATATCGGCATTCTTCTCTTGAAGAAAGTCGGACAATTCAGCAGTTTTGCTCCTGAGTGAGCAAGCATTCCAATTGATCGAATTTCGACTACGGTTCCCCTTTTATACGCAGTCGGTTGAAGATATGTGCCTGACTACCTCAAAATCGTCGTCCTTGCGCGAAAAAGGCAAGCGAAAGTAAAGAGCTTTCCGTGTTGTTTTCAAAATTTGAGAAAACTTAATATTTGAGTTGTTTGTGTTTATCTCACACTGTTCCAAATATTATCCTAAATTCCTGATCATATTTTTGATGAAATGGTGAAAAAATATGTTGCTGCCTTTAATACAAGTCGAGATATTCACGATTAAGTTCTGCCCATGCTTCCATATGGCTAATTTTGAAAAGGCATAGTAAAGTAAGTCGTATTCACGACAAAAAAATTTTGTATACACACACATACAACCCCAATTGAATCACTTACTACTTACAGTAGTTTATATACAGCTGATACACAACATAGTACAACATACACATCGATCCATACATCCATTAATAATGTTAGGGAGCCAGTTCGATGACATTTGAATGATTACACTACGTTACATCATTCAACCAAAAGGTGGGTGATGTAGCATGATAATATTGACCTAACCCAAACGATATACTTTCCCACATTCCAACATTCACACGATCCCTAATCAATCCTTCTCTGATCACAGATCATAAACTAAAACCGAACATGCACCAAAATCCCAAACACCGATTACATCTTTTACCCTTCAAGCACCATGCACCCAAATTAGTAACAGGTCGTAAAATATTTGACGATCGTTACATTTCCCAAGAGCCAACTATATGGTTCACACTAAGTTCCCATGCTAGCCGGCCGTGTTGCAACATATGCTGCACACAGCAAGTTAAGCAAGCTTCTCACACTATCTGCCTAGGCGACATTTCTTTCCCTTGCGTAATGCGCTATAGGTTCAATCGCCTTCTTTGCATTGATGCACCAATCGATACTCTCTCCCGCTAACAATTTATTTAACGAAAGAATTGTAACTGACCCCTCCTACTTTTATGTACATCACAGAACAGGCAGTAAGTTAGCTTAAGTTTGAAAACGTTTGAATAAACCAATTCTTGATGAACAACTAAACTTAAAGGTTGTAGAATTTTATTTTAATTACGAGTGAAAGAAAATCACATGGCCAAAAGTAAACTTGAAACAGTAAGGTAGAACATTTTCAAGACTGATCGTATGAGTCGAGTGCATGCAACCTAAGGCAATACGCAAACAACGTTACTGAATTTTTTCCAGTTTAATGAAATGGGTGTTTGCCGCGGATCGGAAGCAGAAGCATCCATATTCCATTACGGACAATATCGTTGCTTGATACAGCCTGATCAGGTCTCCTGGGTGGGCACCCCACCATGATCCGGTTATTGTACGAAGAAAGTTGATTCTCTGTTGAAATTTTCGTTTCAGATACTTAATGTGACATCCCCAGGTGCCTTTGGAGTCGAATCAGACCCCGGGACATTTAAATGTGAAGGCCTGAGCTATGGTTTCACCCATTAGTTGAAGTTTTAGTTGGGCTGGTTCTAGCTTCCTTGAAAATACAACCAGATCAGTTTTCTCCGTAGAGAACTCAATACCGATTTGAAGAGCCCATGTTGACAAGTTATCGAGGATATCTTGTAATGGTCCTAAGAGAACGGAGGCTTTGGGTCCTATAATGGACACAACGCTGTCGTCGGCAAGTTGTCTTAGCATGCAAGATGACTTGATACATTTAACAATGTTGTTTACGTAAAAATTGTATAAAAGGTGCCTTAAGAATTAGTGCTGAGGAAGCGTAGCATGTAACTGAATCGTATTGACGACAAATCACCCTGTGCAAAATGCATGTGTTTCTCGGACAATAGATTATACAAAAAGTTATGCAAAACTGATGAAAGACCATGCTGATGCAACTCCTCAGATAGGATTTTTATAGAAAATGAATCAAAAGCCCTTTAGGTGTCAAGGAAAATTGATACCATTTGCTCTTTACGAGCAAATGCCATTTGAATTTCGGTTGAGAGCAGCGCAAGACAATCGTTCGTTCATTTGCCCTTGCGGAAACCACATTGTGTGTCAGAAAGCAAGCCATTAGTCTCGACCCAGTTATCTAAACGAAAGAGAATCATCAAGAGGTTTTCCTGGTTTTTGAATAGCGATCACTCTCACTTGTCTCCAGTCATGTAGGACAATATTATCCTCAAGGAACTTGTTGCATAAATTCAACAAACGTCTTTTGGCAGGGTCAGGCAGATTTTTCAGCAAGTTGAATTTAATTCTGTCTAGCCCCGGGGCTGTATTGTTACACGACAAAAGTGCAAATAAGAATTCTACCATCGAAACGGTGTTTCGTTTGTATTCGATGTCGTGACGCGAGAGATCTTCTGTTCCGGAACAGAGTCGGGACATACTTTTTTTTTAGCGAAATCGAATATCCAGCAGTTAGAATATTCCTCGTTTTCGTTCGTGATGGTTTGGTTGCGCATTCATCGGGCTGTGTGAGTGCTCATCGATGTTTCTATTGTTAATCCGTCAACAAATCGGCGGCAGTAACATCGTTTCTTTGCTTTAATTGAGTTTTTCATTTGCAAGTTTATCGTCGCGTAATTTCGATAATTATCAGATGTTCTATTTTTTCTAAATTTTTGAAGTTCTTTCCGCGTTTAGTGATGAGCACTCTTTGTCCCACCACGGATTGGAAGGACGGATGTTAGGTTTCGCCCGGGTACACGTTTCTTCTGAGCTTTAATCGCAGAATCGAGAATCAAGCCAGCCAAAAACGTGTACTCTTCCTCCGGAGGAAGTTCTTGTGTTGTTTCGAGTTTCTCAGACATTGAATTTGCGTAATCTTTCCAATCAATATTTTATGTGAGATCGTACGAAACATTGATTGTCTCCGATTGTCCTAATCCGCAGGCGACTGAAATTACGATAGGCAGATGATCGCTACCATGGGGATCAGGGATCACCTTCCACGTGCAATCCAACCGTAGCGAGGTCGAGCAAAGGAATAAATCCAGCGCACTTGGTCTTGCTGGTGGTGCAGGAATCCGTGTCAGCTGATCTGTTATCGTCGTGAAGACAGTCCCATCCCATACCGTGTGAGTTAAAGTCTCCTAAAACCAACGTCAGTGCGGGAATGAGCTCTATGATATCACTGAGCCGCCGATGTCCAACCGAGGCTTTTGGGGGAATGTAGATGGAAGCAATGCAAAGGTCCTTACCCTTGATTTTAAATGGCATGCGACAACTTCAATACCTGGTATCGAGGGAAGGTTAATATGATAAAAAGAGTAGCACTTTTTGATCCCCAATAGTACTCCTCCGTAGGGATCATCGCGATCCTGGCAATAAATATTAAAATCGTGGAAATTTAAGGGCACATCCGAAGTTAGACAAGTTTCGCACAATGCAAATGCGTCACATTTCAGATCATTTACTAGAATTTCGAAAGGATCTATTTTCGGGATGATACTTCTACAATTCCACTGTAAAACAGTGAATAAATCCCTAACCGCCACAGATGACTTAGCCATCGAAGGATACAATCGCTGAGAGAAGGGGCCAATTTGCAGTAATCTGCTTCAAAATTCGTTTTCACTATAGACATGAAAGCAATTACAATGCTTTTAAGAGATTCAGAAATGTTACAGTTTTTAAAGATCCAGTCCACAATATCAGAGAACTTGATAAGTCCAGCAGTTCCAACTTGGTTCTCTTGTTGGTTTTCAGGGTTGCTTGGGGGGTTTGGTGTCCCAGGAAGTGGTGGGAATTCCTTCTTAGAGTTTAGATTTCCTAGACCAGGAGCATTTTTCTTCGGTTTTGCTTTAGCATCACTTCCTATAGCTGTAATTTTTGGAGGCCCTTCTGAAGATATTTTCGAACCCTTACTAGGGACCTTATGAGAGGATATATTTCTCCTTTTCCTAAAGCTATGAGGGACAGCCGAAGATGTACCCTCCAAAGGGTCGACAGCATCGCTCTCGTCAGTTGACAAGCAGGCATATGGGTTCGTTGTCTGTTTAGGGGGTGTGGCACTCTTCAGCATATCTGCAAAAGAGCGTTTAGAATATTCCTTCATTCTGTCATCGCGAAGTTTGTACGCGGAACATGCTGAGAGGTCATGCGGACCCTCCTAGAAATAGAGGCACTTTTCAATATTCTTACCGTAAGAGCCATCCGCATGGGCACCCCCACAGTTAGCACAACGACGCTTAGTGCAGCAATGGGAGACTGTATGCCCCAATTGTTTGCAGTTCTTACAATTCATTACCCTTGGTACAAAGAGACGAACAGGCAGACGAACCCGGTCCAAGAGGACATAGTTAGGCAAAGCCGAGCCAGCAAAGGTTGCTCGATAAGAATCCGATTGGGATTTTGTTCCTTCCCCATTGATCGATACTGGATGCAATCGTTTGCAATTCAGTATCATGACATTCTTAAGTAAGAGGTATTTAAAACAACCCGCCCCGTACTTAAGAATATCCTCACAAGTCAGAGTAGAATCGCAGGGTTGTTACGAAACATTTCAAAATCAAAACACGCGAAATCCGCGCGAAGTCAAAAACTAAAACGCGCGAAATTGAAAACTGAAACGCGCGATGTTCGAGCAAAGCGTTAGACAACCATTTTTATGCAGGTGATAATTTCCGCAGAACTTTAAAATTCACTTAAATATAAATTAAAAATCTGTATAAGTTTGTCATATGAACGCAATAAATAAGTCCGCATACAACATGTCACTTCGAGAAATCCCATGTAAATGATTGCATTTTTATTCTACAGCTTTTTCGATGTCCTTAGTTAATTAATAAAAAATAAAATGGCTTACATATTGAGAGAAGTTAAACAGATTTCAGCGAAAACATTTTTTAGGGGTGCAAATTAGAAACTCAAGAGAAATACACGTAGAAATGTGGTCAGGTTTTTAACAATTACAGCTCAGTCAATTTTGTATCAATTATTATGTCACCATTTGATTGGAAATATTTCTACGTATTGATTTGAATGTTCATAGCCATGTATTTTTAATTGTATATCATTGAAATGTTGATTAATTATTGATTAGCAGTGTCCTATTTTGTCTGCAAAAAATCTCCGGCATATCGGATTTCCCTGCCATAGTCGACGGTTTTGAAGGAGTAAGCGATATATCAAAAGGAAAGCATTGCTCTGATTGGTCAATCGATGCAAAAGCGAAACTGTTGGAAGCACGCGAAGCTATAAATATAAGCAAAATTATAGCTAACGTTTCAGTCGGACTGCATCAGTCTTACGCGTAGCATGCTAGAGGTGGGTTGTTAATAGACAAAAGTGCCATAAATGCAAGTCATGCAAGATCGGATGAAATTCCATGTTATGTCGTTCCGCCTGAGAAATTGACAAATACCCAAGGGTAAATTTTGAGTGCATATGATTAGTTTCTAATTTATATAAGGTGAACTCGATTTGTAATGAGAAAAAAATTATCGCTTCAACGGAAATCGCAAAATGGTAGTAATGATAGAGGAACGCTATAAAAGTAACTGCTTGCATACAAAACTTGAACACAAGCTTGGCGAAGAGAAGCTTAAAGGTAGCGCTTCGCCGTGGTCAGGTCGAAGCGAGACAACTCACTGCTTCCTCTTGCTTTGTCGCCGAAATTTCACCCTAAATTGCAAATTTCTC
This sequence comes from Malaya genurostris, assembly GCF_030247185.1. NCBI lineage: Eukaryota > Metazoa > Arthropoda > Insecta > Diptera > Culicidae > Malaya > Malaya genurostris. The sequence continues at coordinate 173,317,988 of NC_080571.1, forward strand.
CAATACTAACCCGATTCACGAAAAATCAAAAACATACAATTGTAGGTAAATGATTTTACTATGCATTTGGTGAAAAATATCAGTTAGAAAGCTTTTCTTTCGCGAGATTTCGTGCGAGTTTTGTTAAACATTTTGTTTTATTTTTTCCTTTTCTCGCTATAAACAACTCGCATATGTAGGGATGTGCTACGTTTTCAACAAAGCGTCAAAGCTAGTAACGATGAAAATCATTAATGATTTCTCGTTCTATTGAAACATGAATAGTAATTATTTTACAAAGTAGTAACACTTACTTACATTTTCTACTCATCTATATTCAACGTTTACGCAGAGAGAACGGAAAACGAAAACAAAAGAAATGTTGTTAGCGTCTACCGCATGTGGCATTTTGCACACGCCAATGCATACGTTGACATTGTTTGCGTGCGAAAGAATAAGGAAAAACTCATTTATTTTTATAACTCGCACGAAATCTTTGGATAAAAACGTTTATCAGGCACAATTTATATACGAATCGATAGAAAAATTAATTATCTAGAATCGTATGTTCTTGGAATTTCCGTTTTCTTTCCCGTTTTCTCACAATTTTGGGTAAAGTGCGTGAAACCCCGGGATAGGCAGCGAACTCCCGTGACCACGGCGAAGCGCTACCTTAAATATCGATATCCGAATCGGAAGCATGTATAAACATGTAATTGCATACATTTGAGCGATTGATGTAATTTCTTCGGCTACAAAACAAATACAAATCACGACAATTAGAGTCTATATTCTGGGTTCGCGTGTTCGGTGTTGGTTCCTAATAAAGATCAATCTAAGCAGACTCTCGTACGTTGCCTTGTTCCACATCAATGGCTCGAACAACCCCATGGGGCTGATCCTTGTAGTTTTTTTGCTTCAACGTCTTGCTCGGCCAGCATTTCCTTCTTGGAAAGAAGAATTTTAAGGTAGACCACATCAGGATGATCTGATTTACTCTTTTTACTTTCAATTTCGATTATAATATAGCTTTCTCCTGTTTTCAGATTTTACTCTGATTGTCTTTCTTTTCCTCCTCATCTTTTGCTCTTTTATTTGGATCAGAGAAAAGCCCACTGGAATTAGTATCTGTCAAACTTGTTCTTCAGCAGGCATAAAACCTCCTCATCTTTTGCATTAGTAGATTAAAATCATCCAAATGATACCTTTCCTTGAATCTAGTGCTTCTATAGTAAGTAATTTTATGAGACAATAACATAAGAAACGATTTCTTGATAACATTACGTGATAAATAAAAGTCGAATGAATTGAAACATTTTTTAAATATGCCACACATGCTAGCAATGTGCTCGTTATATCCATAATTAGTTCCAACAAAGGGAATCCGAAGAAAAAAGTAGGATCCGAAGAAAAAAATAGGATCTCGGAGATTACGACGTCGAATGACAAATTGTAACAATTGCAATTACTCGAAGCAATCGTTTTGCGACTGAAGTAGGTCTACCACAAAACTAGCCTTACAAACATCTCGATGGACAAATAATAAATCGAGAACAATCAGTTTGCAGCGATCATGGTAACTCGGTAAGTTTAAAGGATATCTCCATAGGAGACCTTGGAGAGCTAATCGGACAAATTTGTGTTGAATCGCTTCAATGCGTTGGATATCGTTTTGCTAATAAGGTGATCAGATAACCGCAGCATAGGTATTTCAGTTGAGTGAACTAAAGCGCAATATGAAGCTCACAAGCAATGTACATCAGAGATTTTTTTTAGTAACGCGAATAATGAATCCTAATAGCTTAGATGTAGTAAGCTCTATGTGCTCTTTAAAATTTAACTTTGATTCCAGAAGAACACCCAGGTCCTTAACAAACGATGCGCGTTCGAGAACAGTTTGTGAAATATTATAGTCGGACTTTAATACAAACTTTTTGTTACTAAAAGAGATGACGGAGCATTTAGTAGCATTTAAAACCATTTTGAAATATAAAATATGAAAGTCATCGGTAAACGATAGTTTCATACACTTGATCGAAAAATTTAGATCGTTGAGATACAATCCAGAGGTAACAGCAAATGGTGAGGTTGTACAGGCTCCTATTTTCAATATCATTCCATGACCAGTTAGATATGATCGAAGCCAAATTCAAAAATAATCCGTTTAATCCCAGTCTACTTAACTTGGAGATCGTTTGTGATCAATTGTCGAACGAAACAGCAAAATCGGTGTATATAGAATATACTTGTAGTCGTGCTTGTAAAGAACGTATGATGAAGGAAGTGTAGGTTACTAAGTTTGGGGAAGTTGAAGACTTTGGCATGGAAGTTGAAGGCTTTGGCATTGGTGCTGAGTCTCAGATATGTAGTCAGAGCAACTATGTGTTATAAAATCCAGAATTATAATTTCAAACAGCTTCGATACAGCGCACAAAGCATCAATTCCACGGTAGTTGAATACTATGTACTTGTTCACATAGGATTTATTCCACATTTCACCATGGATAGAATCCCAGAACTTTTTTTTCTTGTCAGACTTCGCTTCGTAAGCCTGTCGTGCAAATTTTGCTTTAGGAATGCGATTTTTATCATACTCAAAATTTGTGACCATATTATTGAAGAATAGCATTTCATTTATTACGTTCTTTGCATTATTTTGTCCACTGAATATTTTCTAGAACCGCCTTCTAGTAAATTTTGATTTTATCAAGGTGAAAATTCACCAATTCGGCCAGCTCGACCAAATACTGAAACGTTCGCCCATCTTTAATTTTTTAGGCTTTTATAAAACTCACAAGCTTCAAAAATTTGCAAAGAACTTTTTTTATTCGAACAAATGATTCACAAATGTGGAATGATGTATTTTTAAATTCGCGCGAAATCCGCGCCATAACATCGAAATCTTAGCAGAAACCGCGCTAAATCCGCGAAAACCGCGAAATTTGCACGACCGTAACAACCCTGGAATCGGTAACCACGCCGTCTATTTTGGCTTCACGAGCTGGTACGTAGATACGGTAGTCCCCCGTAAAGTGCTCGTTTCGAACGATCTCGTTTGCCTGCTGAGAATTGGTTAACAAGACCCTAAGCTTGTCGGGGCGTACTTTATCAATTCTTTTTACAGTTCTCGCGTTGTTAAGTCATGAGAAATTTTCAAAATGTTCAATTTTTGCCTTTCTCTATAGAAAGATATTAGAATTGCTGGAGAAACCGACTTTCGAACGGAGCCTCGGAGACCCATAGTGTTATATACCATTCGACTCAGTTCGACGAGATCGGAAAATGTCAGTGTGTGTGTGTATGTGTGTGCACTTTTCGAAGATATTTGAACGCGCTCAATTTTCTCAGAGATGGCTGAACCGATTTTAACAAACTTGGGCTCGTTTGAAAGCTATTGTCGGGCCATTGATCAAGTTCAAAGATCAAATGGCTGTGACTTTTGGTTCCGGAGATATGATTGTATATGTGACGTAACCGACAAAAAGCGTTGTATTTTTACGCGCTCAATTTTCTCAGAGATGGCTGAACCGATTTTAACAAACTTATGCTCGTTTAAAAACTACTGTCGGGCCATTGATTAGGTTCAAAGATCAAACGGCTGTGACTTTTGGTTCCGGAGATATGATTGTATAAGTGACGTAACCGACAAAATGCGTTGTATGTTTACGCGCTCAATTTTCTCAGGGATGGCTGAACCGATTTTAACAAACTTGGGCTCGTTTGAAAGCTACTGTCGGGCCATTGATCAAGTTCAAAGATCAAATGGCTGTGACTTTTGGTTCCGGAGATATAATGGTATAAGTGACGTAACCGACAAAACACGTTGATTTTTACCTCTTTTATATATATAAGGGTGCCGAAATTTTGAGATCACCTCTATTTTCGTAAAAAAAAACTCTTAAAACTGCATGAAACATCGAAATGTAGTGTAATCTCAAATAAAATTTAGTTTGAAAAAATCAACTTTCTGGGACTTTGAAAAATTTTGATATTTTTTCCAAGTCCCAAAAAGTCGACTTTTTCAAAAAATTTTTTTTTCGAGATGACACTAAATCTCGACGTTACATGCAATTCTAAGCCTTTTGGCATCAAAATTTTTTTTCGATTTCGAAAATTTCATGCAAAATTTGAGCTAAATCCGACATGTGTAAGGGGTGGTAAAGGTTTGACAATTTTCAATCTTGAAAAAGCACTATTTGGGAGAGTACATGAAATTTCCAAAATCGAAAATATTTTTGACGCCAAAAGTCTCAAAACTTCATGAAACGTCGAGATTTAGTGTCATCCCAAAAAACATTTTTTTTGAAAAAATCAACTTTCTGGGACTTTTGATATTTTCTCTAAGTCCCAAAAAGTTGAAAAAAATCGAGAAGACAATAGATCTCGACATTTCAATCAATTCTAAGCCTTTTGGCATAAAAAAACTACACTTAGCTTGTAATCCTTATTCTAGGAGCGGCCGTCGGGACTGGTTCTCGTCGACCGATGTATCAAAAACACGACAGTGCAAAAACTCCGAGGATGAAAAAGCGACAATTGCCTATGTTCTCTCTGACCATCGGCACTGTTTACTTGTAACGTACGATATCTACACACAGTTTTTAATATAATCACTAGGCACTGTTAAAGTTCACCAACTCAATAGAAACGATAAAAACGGAAATATTTATTTATTTGTATATTGGATGAAAAAATGACGCGCAAAAATTTTTCTCGTCCGCTCAAGCGCACAGCCTACAGAGCAATGATTTTTTACCATTACTGTTATGTTGCTTACAATTCTACAGGACAAGCTTTGTATTAAGGCCCCTATTATGAAAAATTTTGGTCGATATTTTGTGACTTTTTGTAAATCGCCTTTAAAGAAATTTAATTGTTCGCCGGTGCATTGGAATGGCAAATATGCTCCAGCGATGAAATAAATTCCATTAATGGTTTCAATTTTGATTCCCAAGCTTTCAATAACTTTGGTATTGAAAAAAGATAAAATTCGATGTTTCAATTGGCGTTGGACAAAAATGGCAACTCCATCACCAATTCCAGTAAATCTGTCAAATCGATGAACCACATAATGTGATTTGATATTTTGTGTAAGAAATGTTTCTGCCACAATGTCAATATGAATTTTGCGAACTTAAGAAAATTATAAAATTCATCTTCACTCGATTTTAAAGATCGAGCACTCCAATTTAAAATATTTAAATAATTATTTAACATCATTGTGGAATTTTAAATTCATTATAGTATTATTTATAAGTTGCCATCCAACTCAAAATGCTTCAAAAAGTGATGAAGTCGAATTCATTCGGATGATCATTTGAAAAGTTCTTGTATGATGATCATTTGAAAAGATCTTGTAGATCATTTTGTTTTCCGTTATATCGCCTAAATCGACTTCGTTTAAAGAAGCGAATTGAAGGAATATACATGTATAGCCTACCTGTTACACTAGTGTAACTATCATTAGAAGAAGATGACGTGGCCGATCTACCTATTAATGATTGATTGAAGCCTTGAATCAATGAAACTCTAGGTAGCCAGAAAAAATTCCCGGAGCCAAGAACTATTTGCGTACGGTGCGAACGACTGTTCAACACCGACTATGATTCGAAAAACATAAAAGTGAACTTTACGAAGCCATATTTTAACGAGCCAAACGAAGTAAACCACCTCAGCTTCAACAAGAATATAAACAGCTGAACCGTAAAATATCTCATCGAGAACAGAAACCATCGTTGTGAAGGATGCAGAGAAGCCGTCACGCATCAACAACTTCTCAAATTAAGGCATCGTTCTAGGTTAAAAATATATTTTTCTATTTGCATACAGTAGTAACTAGGAATCCGTTAATTATTTTATATCTAGATAACCACAAATAGAAGAGACTTAAAATGGGTTGGTTTTCGTCAGACGAAACTATCAATAATAGCAATGCATTAGGAGCTGCCCCTCCCAGGAGAACAGAAGCATTAGCGCTATGCCTACTTGTAGGAGTAGTAATAGGATACATTTTGATAAAAAGGTTAGTAAAACTACACCGACAATATACTAAGTAAATTGCGGTAAAAGCTGCCACACAAATACAAATGACTAACATCTAACAAAGTACAGCACATCTACTAAGACAAAAAAGGCGGGTGGGTAATGTCAGAGACATAACTGGATGTAGTGAATACGAAAAAAAAACTGGCACGCTTCCTTCACACTTCCGGATATCAGTTAGTTGATTGATTGTGTGAATTGTGCAAGCTTTCCCCTTTTTCACTACTAGAGTTTTAAACCCACATAAAAGTACAGATTAGTTACATTAAACAGCTACTTTCTTAAACTGTATATTCTAAACATGAAAAAATTCTTTTTTAATTTGCTAATATAGGTTAGGTACAACAAATTTGTAGTTTATTTTTTGAGAACTATTAGGTGCGAGAACATCTTATTCTTCTCAAAATTTCAGTAAGAGACAATTGCAATGGCCTGGTCTGAAATGTATCGACGATCTTGGTTATGCAAGATTAATTTTAAGAATAGTGATAATGATAAAAATAATAATAAAAGTAATAATAACAATAATAATAATAATTATAATAAGAATAATAACAATAATAATAACAATAATAATAATAATAATAAAACCTGTTTTAATCCACGAGAGCGAATTTCTCTCGATGACCTCTGAGCATCAGGCAAGCCCCTCTTCCTTGTCAGCATACGACCAAGGTCCCACCGGGGTTGGTTACCCGATCTTTCCTATGGTTACTCGTACCCCAGCCGGCACCGCGGGGAGGTAGGGATAGGAGTTACTGGACAAGAGGCTAAGAACCACATTGGGGCCTGAATTGCGCATTGTCCAGTCGTTTACCAAGCCAAAGTCGGATGAACATTCTTCTTAAAATCACAAGCTCGGCTTGTACTAAAATCTTCGGGCTTCACCCGAAAGTAAATGTTAGGAGCTTAAAACCCCATAGTTGTGAAGAGGTAGACAGGTAGTCAGTTTCAGAGAGTTCGCGGAAAATATCCGTAAGTCTCGGGCGTCGACCCGTAGACAGTTAGTTATCGGATAGTGTACGGATCCGTGGTGAATGTGTTAACAATCGTTTCTCAAGTAGTACCATTCCGTGTACAATATCGTTGTAAGAAAAGAATCCGCTAAATGTGGCTGACAGAAAAGCATGATAGCAGTATTTTGAATAATGATAAATAAATGTAAATATCGCATCTGTAAGCACATAGCCTGATGGTAGCAAGTGGAAGAAGAAACATTTACTGAGGAATAATAGCTATTTTTCGTGAACAAAACATACGTAGCGTAGATCCACTTTAGTGTTACCGGAAAAAAAATAAAAAATAATAAGGGTTTTTTGAAGTTTGCTGCCCTTATGTAAGGGCATGAAAATAGAACCCTAGATGATTAAATGGATGCTTCTGATGGCAATAAATCTCTCATTAGAACCTATCCCGATGAGCTTGCACTCCCGACTGGACCGTTTGCGGTTTACATCCGGACCAAAGCCAATGGAAAAAAATTAAACCTCCTTAGACTATCAAAGGACCTGACCTCGCGATATAATACAGTACAAAAAAGGTGGGTGGGTAATGTCAGAGACATAACTGGATGTCGTGAATACAAAAAAAACTGATACGCTCCCATCACTTCTCCGAATATCAGTTAGTTGATTGATTGTATGAATTGTGCAAGCTTTCCTCTTTTTCACTAATAGAGTTTGAAGCGATGCACCTACATTAAAATACAGATTAGTTACATTAAACAGCTACTATTCTACAACTATATATTCCAATGTTGAGACAATTCTTTTATAATTTGCTAATATAGCAGGCTAGGTACGACAAATTTGTAGTTTATTTTTATTGATGCTACAAAGTTCGAAGATATCTGATTCTTCTCGAAATTTCAGTACGAGACAATTGCAATGGCCTGGTCTGAAATATATCGACGATCTTCGGTATGCAAGTGTCATTCTAATAATAATAATAATAATAATAATAATAATAATAATGATAATAATAATAATAATAATAATAATAATAACAATAATAATAATAATAATAATAATAATAATAATAATAATAATAATAATAATAATAATAATAATAATAATAATACAGATTACCCTGTATATATGGCAACCCTGTTTCGCATGGCATATTTTTACACGGCCCCATACTAGTATAAAGATGTGTTCAACATTCGATTTCGCATTGCCGTTCGTAATTGAATGTGTTAGTGACGGTACAAATCTGCTTTTCTACCTGTTTTCGGAGCCATCGTTCTGACGGTGTCTCGTACGTACAGAGTAGCTGCTTTAACTTAAATGACGCTATTTCTCTCATCATATTTCATTTTATACTGGTAGCGGTGTACGGACCTCCCCTTCGCAGAACGGGAAACAGTGAGACGATATAAAAGAGAGAGTTAGCAGAGCGGCAGCTAGTAATACTGAATTGGCAGTCTAGCTGTGAACGGCGTCTTGTGGATTTTTGACGCAGAAACACGCACACAGGAGGAACAGTTAAGGGCAAGGCAAAGCTCAAACCGTGCTGGTCTGCAGTTCCCAGTTGGCGCAGAATCCATCGTTTACCTCGGAAGAGGAACTACGCCGAACGTGTCGATACCGGTGCACCGGTCTATCTGGCGGCTGTGATGGAGAATGGCTGCCGAAGTGTTGGAATTGGCCGGTAATGCTGCCCGTGACAACAAGAAAACGAAAATCATCCCTCGCCATCTGCAGCTGGCCATGCGTAACGACGAGGAGTTGAAAACCCCGTCCTTTTCAGGACGATCACATCACTGTGATAAAGAAATATTTAGGATTGCTTTAAATTTAGCCAGTTCTGATACGCCTGGAAAGTAGAATGCGCAAATCAAGTGGAAACATTTGTTCTAACAATTTGTATAAAGTATACTAGTATAAAGATGTTTCTAAATCAAAATTTTCTTTTTCGTATTGCGAGACAGCGTTACTGTCGTAATTGAATGTGTTAGATATCACGATAAAAAAGCGCCCCATACTAAAGAATTCACGACAAAAAATACATATTGATCTGTACGTGGCAACTCTTTCACACGACATATTTGTATACTAGTATAAAGATGTATTCAACATCATCACTTCTACTTTCGCATTGCCGTTCGTAATTGAATGTGTTAGTGACGGTGCAAATTAATTTAACTTCTCGTGTGTGCCTTGTTTCGGAAGCAGTTGCTCGGAAAATGGTAGGAAAGCGACAAAATTCAACTAGTTCTTTATGATTATTTTTAGCACTTAAAAGTGCTATTTGAATGGGCCTTGCTTGCTGGAATTTTCGGCTTCCTTTCACCCGGTTTTCGCTGTCATCGTGCTGACAGCGTCCCGTACGTTCAGAGTAGCTGCTTTAACTTAAATGACGCTATTTTTCACATCACCTTTGTTAGACTTCCTTTCCTGTACGCAGAACGGGAAACAGTGAGACGACAGGTCCACGATGTTGCTTTCGTGTGTCTTGTTTCGGGAACAGATGCTCAGCAAATGGTAGGAAAAATGAAGCACTCAACTTTTAAATGGATGCTCTTGTATAGATGCAGACATCTCGCGTTCTGATTGGCTGGTGCTGTCATGGGTTAAATCAAACAGGTTTTTCAATAGTGTACTATTGAAAAACTTCAATGTTGTTGCAATACACGTTCAAGTTGAAAATTTTCGATTCTATTGGTAGTTAGATTATATAAATCCTTCTACAGATCACTGAGCTATGAGCTTTCAAAATACGAGAAAGGCAAACGCGCCGTATGAATTATCCTCTTTGATACTCGTTTATATCAAACATTTAAGAAAAGTTTAATTTTGAACTATTTGAGATTATGTCACACAACTGAAATTTTTATCATAAAATTGTGATTATATTTCCGATGGCATGTTGCAAGAATTATGTTGATTCATTAGATACAACAGGAGATATTCACGATTAAAAACTTATCACTCTCTCAGAGGGTAAATTTTGAAAAGGCGCCCCATAGTAAAGTAAGTCGTATTCACGACAAAATTGAAAAAGTACGCCCGGACAAGCTTAGGGTCTTGTTAGCCAGTGCAAAACAGGCTAATGAAATCGTTCAAAGTGAGCATTTCACGCTGGAGTATCGCGTATACGTACCAGCTCGCGAAGTCGAGATAGACGGCGTGATCACCGATCCGAGTCTGACTTGCGAAGACGTTCTTAAGCATGGGGCAGGCGGTTTTAAAACCCTCCTACTCAAGAATGTAAAGATACTGGACTGCAAGCAGGTGATGATGTTCCTTGAACACCATCCAGTTACATGTGAGTTGGGAATCTCATTCACACACGAGGAGGCATGAAATAGGAACTTGTGAGGATTTAATTATCTCACCATTTGACGACCAGATCGCACAATTTGTGTCTAAATCATCGCTACAAACGGTTGAATAAGACTTTAGATCAAGTATATCAACAGCGGATACAGAGTAGTCTTAGGACGAACCAAAAAAACTTTTGGCACTGCGTTAATGAACAGCGTAAAGGAACGTGATTCTCAACTCACATGTTACTCAATAGTGTGCAAGGAACATAATCACCTGCTATTTGTTATCTATACCGCAAGCACTTCAGTAGTGTTTTCTTTGACGAAATTCTAACGGATGAACAGACCTCCGCGTAACGTTCCTCTGCTTACTCCTATAGGTCCTCATCTAAATATTGCGACGGCTGTAGTAAGCAAAGCTTGTTTTACGCTGAAGTCATTTTTCAGTGCATGTCCAGACGACATTCCATCTGTTTTCCTAAAAAAAAAGGAATTTTCCTCGGCCTATGAAAAAAATCAACCATCTTTCCATTTCCGATTACCGGAGAACAGCGGCGTTATGTGCAGTATCTAAATTATTTGAACGAATTATCTTTATTTTATTTATTTATTTATTGGTATTAAATTCATCTGACAACAAAATGGTCTTAATGAATATGTATCAGTCAAGTCATAAAATTGTAGAACGTAGTATTTTCTGCGGAAATTTGTGATCTCGGCTGCAGTAAACTAAGGAGCAACATAACGCTTGGAATTATAGATGGACGATGTAGATTGAAGGTAAGTTTGGCATCTAACAAAACACCAAGATCATTAACATGATCAACTTTTAAGAATTTAGTAAATTGATTAATTTTTTTAAGAGCCCCTTAAAAGGAATCTTAGATTCTACTGGGTGCTTCCTCATATTGTAAATAGTATGTTCCCTTCTTTGTTAGTATATAGTCGTTAAATGTAAATACTTCAGCTGTCAACGTCGCGATTTTTGTTTATTTTTTCTGAGTAAACTTTTTTTTGAGCTGAGATATGTATGTGTCCGTGACCAGGAAGCTCCGATTGAGTGAGATTTTCGGTGCGGGGGAGTGTGGAGAGCCATTAAAAAAAACTCTCTGGGGCCTTTGTCCATCAGTTGCATAGTCGAATCGGAATGGATTCAATATTCGGTGGAACATTATGACCTGGATTTGCAATGCTTTTCGATTTGGTCGAAAGCTGCTTTCAGGCAAAGACACCATATTAACAAGATAGCCAGCTCTCACATTTCCCGAACAAATCTTTGGCAACATCCTTTTTTGCGAGCATGGCGCCGAGACGAGATCGCATCAAATCTAGTACATAGAAGAAGGGGAGTGAAATGTCAAAATAGCAGCAATGAGCACCCATACAATTGACATGATATATTGAATGTGATGCCTTGCGATGGCGTTGGTGAACTGAAGATTTGTTTCGCTCCAAGCTGACAGGGTCTGTTTCAGGTCAGTATATACAGCATGAACTTGTACTCTATCCTCCAAAGTCAAAACACAAGTGGAAGTGAAATCTTAAAGATCCATTCCTGCGGTGCTAACTGAACGACCTGGTATAAATCCATGCTGATAGGAAGATATGTAATTTTCAGTACGAGGAAGTATCTCGGTACAAGCAGAAGAGCAGCTTGGTTCGGTGACTCTTGAAGACGGCTGGAGGAACATAAGGTCCGCCGTGAGTGGCACTGCTGCAACCTTACTAGGTACGATGTTATCGAATCGAGGAAATGACTGGTCTGACAACGAATGTCAGCAGTTGGTTAAGAGAAGAATGCAGCAAGGGTGAGGCGCGCAAATGACACACGGAAGTTATATGAGACGGTGAACCACTCACGTAGAGGCTACACGCCACAGGCCGAAATGTCCAGAGATGCCAGTGGTAACCTTCTCACGAACGAACGTGGGGTGATCTACAGGTGGAAGCAGTATTATGACGAGCATCTGAATGGTAAAACACAAGATACAGAGAACGAAACAGGAATCAATTAATCTGGGTACACGCTCAGCCGACGACAGATTCGCAGCCCGTGATCTGTCGGAGATAAGTGAGGAGAGGACCACAAAGCCGCGGGCAATGACCAGTTGCCAGACGAGCTGCTCAAACATGGAGGAGAGTCACTGGATGATTTCTAAGATTTGGGAGGAGGACATTTTACCGCAGGAATTGATGGAAGGAGTGGTAGGTCCCCTCTACAAAAAAGGTGATGAACTAGATTGTTGCAATTACCGCGCAACCGCGTCCTTTATCATCTATAGCTAAGGAATTCGTAGGGCCGTACCAGGCGGGATTTACTGGAGCCCGTGCCACTACGGATCACATATTCGAGTGAGGGAGGGGGTAGGGTTTAAACGATGAAAAAAATCATCATTTTTGCGACTTTTTTTCAGGACTGTCGTTCAATAAAATAAATTCAAATGTTTAGCATGATACAAAGCATCATTCGAACAACATTTTGTGATTTTTTCGTAGAAAAATGTTGAGGAATGAGTCGGTGAAGAGGTATTTTTGAGAACACTTCTTAAAAATCATGATTTGCGGTGTTCACTGTATCTCAGCGCAAACTGGAAGTGGTTTCAACTTTTTAAAAATGGTGATTTCGATGTCGAAGACAAACATGATGGTAGAAGAGAAAAAATCTTCAAAGATGAATAACAATTTACTACGAGCTCTTAAAACTGGGTAAAACCATACCGAACGCAACTGATGCGCCTTAGTCGCGCGCTAAAAGAAAAGCGGTCACAGTATCAAGAGCGACATGGCAAAGTCATCCTCCAATACGACAATGCTCGGCCTCACGTCGCAAAAGTGGTCATAAAGTACCTGGAAACGCTGAAATGAGAAGTCTTGCCCCACACGCCGTATTCCCCAGATGTCGCCCCTTCTGACTTCCACCTATTCCGTTCGATGGCACACGGCCTGGCAGATCAACATTTTCAATCCTTCGAAGAGTTGGAAAAATGGATTGCTTCATGGATAACGTCAAAAAAGGACTCCTTTTTTCGAGCCGGGATCCGAAAATTTCCGGAAAGACGGGAGAAAGTTGTCGCTAGCGACGGACAATACTTTGAATTATACATCTGTAAGCACTTTTTCGCAATAAAGCTTTAAATTTTGGAAAAAAAACGGCGGAAGCAAAGTTGTACACCTAATATAATGAAACATTTTAAGAATGTTTTGTCAAGTTTTGAAGTCAATCGGAGTAGAAATCTTGGGCCTGTGCGACGAGCTCTTGCTGCTTCGCAGAATTAGATAGTCATAGATAAAGGTCCATACTTTCCAGAGTTTCGTTCCAATAGGCTTGAAAATTTCACAGAATATTCTTGAAATGTTTTGCTATGAGACAATATAAAGAAAATAATAATCGATTTTGCAAAAGTGTTAGACCCTACCCGCCCCTTAAAACAAGTACTCCAGAAGTGTCGTGAATACAACGTACCCACGCATCACCTATTCATTGACTTCAAAGCGGCATACGACTCAATCAATCGAGAACAGCTATGGCAGATCATGCACTGATACAGTTTTCCGGATAAACTGACGCGATTGGTCAAAGCAACGATGGATAGTGTGATGTGCTACGCCCGAGTATCTGGGACGCTCTCGAGTCTCTTCGAATCTCGGAGAGGGCTACGGCAAGGTGATGGACTCTCTTGTATCTTGTTCAATATTGAACTGGAAGGTGTGATTCGAAGAACGAGGATCGACACGAGTGGCACGATCTGACGATATTGATATGGTAACACGTAACCTTGAGAAGATGACGGAAACATACATCGAACTGAAAACTGAAGCTAGGCGTATCGGACTGGCCATAAATGCGTCAAAAACAAAATTCTTGAGGAGAAGAGGCTCTAGAGAAGAAACACTACGCCTCCCACCACGAATATTGATATCGAATTGCAATAGTTGCTAGAAGAACCACCTATCGTACGGACATCTCAAATCGGAAGTCTACGGAAGTCGGACGAGTGAAAATGGTTCATGAATCTAATCTGATTGGAACAAGAAGGAGAGTAACGCAAGTTGATCGATCAAGTGGAGGGTGATCTCAGGAGCATCCGTGCCTTGAGTGGCTGGCGAGGAACAGCCATGGACCGAGTTATGTGGAGACGTAAGCTTGATACAGCAAAGGACACCCCAGTACTATAGCTGTTAGGTAAGGTAAGATATTTATACTTAACGATCTATGTGGAAGTTTAGTGCATCTATAGTAATTACATCAGATTTTCCGTAATTAGATGTATAATTTATAAAAACTTTCAAAATTTTCACTCAGCTCCTTCTTTCTACATTTAGTAGTTCAGGTTTTTGAAACTCGTTGAATGTGATCTTTCGTCAATATATTTGTTGCTTTCCGTTGTAATACGATTCATGCGTTCTGAACCCTTAGACAGTCTCAAAAATTTGTGTGGAAGTGTCTCGATCGCTGCATTACAACTGATGCAATTCTCACCCTCTGCGCGGTTTTTCATTTACCCAAACATACAGTTTGCGTCACTGTATTGAAGTAAGCTCCTTGTTCGCAACATTTTTCCATTCTCGTTGCCATTGAATCGTTGGGTTATTGTGCCAGATGAACTTCGTTTGCAGTTATACTACACTGAATTTGAACTGGTAATTGAGGAAAGTTTTGTCAAATACAGCAGCAGGTTTCCAAATTTTTTTTTCGATTTCCCCTCGAATTGACGAAAATAGATTTCTTGGGGCCATGTTGAAGGTTCCAAGGCGATAGCTTGTAATGCAGGATCGAGGTCAACTTTAAATGATACAAAGGTCATGTTGCTAACATCGGTACCTTTGGCGACTAGTTGAACTTATTATGTTAGTTTGACCTAACAGCTTTACTAGAGCACTAGTTGATAGTTTACACTTTTAAATTCTTTGTGTATTAAAATTGTTCATAAGTGTCCTCGTTTTATTTGTAGTGTAACCTTGCAAAGTTCACATAAATGACCAAAGAAAAGTAAGCAACATATTCGTGTGAATCTTATGTTCGAAACCATAGGTAATACTTCCATCTGTTGACAAACCATTGCCATAGATTCAAATTAGTTATTTCTGTAGCGAAATTGGAAAAATAGGGTAACAGAGGTATTTTGGCCCACTTTAGGATTGATTTTATTCTGGCCCACTTTGTAAAAATATCCACCAAATGTTGTAATATCTTTGAAAAACCCTTCCGCAATAGGTTATTTAATGTGATTAGCTTCAAATGGATGCAACATGGATTACTTAACATTGATTAAATCCATAAAGTTTGTTAGGTGGGCCAAAATATATGAAGTGGCCAAAATACCTCTGTTACCCTATATGTTAATAAAAAATTGTTGGTAACATTTGAACGTATATTATAAGATGGGATAATACAGCAGTATTTTTTCCAAAGCATATCGTTAGCCGATAAATTTGAGCATCAGAATTTTCTGATTAGTTTGAGTCTTTCTAAAATCTCTTGCCATCAGCAAATCAAGTCCATTTTGTTATATCTTCGAAATATGGAATATTGAAAAACATGGCTGCAAAAATAGTTATAAGGATAGTGCCCCTTTAAATATTGACAAACACGTGAATATGAAGTAGAACGCAAACTTAGAAAAGGAAGTATGAATACCTCCAAAACTTTGGAACATTGGAAAAACTATCAAATAGGCTTACGATACTCAAATCAATATATATATATATATATATATATATATATATATATATATATATATATATATATATATATATATATATATATATATATATATATATATATATATATATATATATATATATATATATATATATATATATATATATATATATATATATATATATATATATATATATATATATAAGTTAAATTATTTCGGCGACGGATCTGATTTAAAAAAAAACTACTCTGTACTGTTCAACGGTTCGACTTAAAGTGATTTATTACAATTTTGAAAAGGTTTACAGAGGCCTCACTTGTCTCTAAATTCTCTGGAAAAGATATTTTATAAACATTGTAAACTGCTGAGCTGGTATCCGATGCTGTAAGCTGGCGTTACTACTGGTGTACTTTATTGTATTTGTTATGTCTATTGCCGGACAAAGTTGAGATAAGTAAATGGTGAGCGCGTTTCGTTAACTTCTCCTTCCTCAAGTTCGGCACGTCCCGGGCCGATACTGTTTGGTCTTTCCGAATTTGGTTTTGGTGGTTGTTCGTCTTTGTTGAATAGCTTACTCTGTCTAATGATCTTTATCAAACAGATGAGTGATATTAACCCTAAAATTATACTAAATATGGACAGGCCCGTATGTATTAGGTATTTTGTCGAATGTATAGTTTGTAGATACTCCAACTTTTGTCTGTTGAGTATTTGAAATTTGTGAAGTTTCTCTATTGTAACGCTGGTTTCCAAAAACTTTTCTTCTATCTTGATTCCTTCGAATGGTATAACGATTGCGGGTTGTTTTGTATGCAACTCGAAGCTGCTATAGGTTTTGTCGTTTACAGAGACGGAGCAATTTGTGAAGTGTACGAGAAAAGTTCCAGAGATATTGCGATTCGTCAGGTTGCAATCGGTTATCAATTCAACTATGGTAACATTTTTGATCACAATATGGTTATCTGTCAATGGTTTTATTTCGGTGTCGGTTGCTGATTCGACGAATGAACATTTTCCGGACAGTCCTCTCAGTATATTAGAGTAACAGTCATCTTTTGACACGTCTTGTAGATTTTTGGAGTTGCAGAGTAGCTCGCTTTCAATTCTTTGGCATGGGGTGGTGAGAAAATAGGAGGTTTCCTTACTGATTATTGCTGTGTGGGTTGGTAATTTTAAAATTTTTCCAGCGATGGGTAACGGTTCCAAGAGTATGATGGTAAAGCTGCCAGGTATGAATTGGGGTACCAAGATAATAAAGTATATTTTCGATGATTGGTGAACGGCTTGCAGGTCTAGATACTCGTAGGCTTGATCCGTAGTTAATAAGGTAATGTTTTGTTCTTCTAATCTATTGCTGATGAATCTAATTTCTTCTGCTTCTAGAAATCTCTTAGATATAACATTTGCTTTTGCTAATTGAATTGTTTCAAAAATTGAGTTAAGATGATTTATAATTACGTCTAGCTGATATGAAATTTTGAAGATGTTTCCTAGAGCTGTAATGTTATGGTTAATATTTCGATTATTGATTAGGTCTTGTCTCATTGCAATTATTTGTTTTGTAATTTTTGTTTGTTGTTCATTAATGTTCTCTACTAGCCTATTTATCCTGGTTTCAATCTGTTTGTTAATGTGTACCTGTTTATTATTTTCCCTGACTAGGTAATTATTAGCATTTCTGAGCTCCTCCAGGTCACGGTTTATGTGCATCAGATCATTATCATCTAGATTTCCTGTTATCATCTTAATACCTGAGCCTAAAGCATTTATTAATCCTCGTTTACTTCTATTGCTTTTATTTGGATATAATGTTTTGTGAATTTTTTCTGCAGTTTCGAGTTTATCTTTCAATACATCTGTAAGGTCTTTGAGATTTGGGAAAATCCTGAGTCCCTCAACGATTTGTCTGAATTTATCAATAAGCGGTATGTATTTATCGAGATCGATTTCGTGATACACTTTGTGGTGACCTGTTTTTATTATGCATGTTCCTATTTGTAAGGCAAGTAGTCCAGGATTTCGGGAAAGGTTTAGAATTTGGATGGTTTGGGTTTGAATGAGCGGAAAGAAGAGGAATAATAGTATCATCATCATCATGTTCACTATCTGCAAAAGAAAATAGTATTAGTGTTTTCTGATTCTTTTTAATTTTGATTTATATAGTTTCCTATTCAAGGCATCAGTAAACGTCTTTGTGTTATCCTGTTGCACTCGAATTGCGGAATACCGTGCTTTTCTTTTGTTACGAATTCCTTGCAACCTGATAAAAACTTCATCATTCGGTTCTAGTGCTGGTTCATGTTCGCGTTTGTTATTTCGTTGTTCAAGGTGTTTTTTCTGAATGCGTTTTAATTGTAGCCCGACTTCGTCATATAGTTGGTCTCTTTTTCCAACCATATCTTCGATGCCGAGTGGTCTTTCTTCATTATCTTTCAAGCCAAAAAAGATTTCCCGTGGCTTAAGATTCGTCACTGAATGAATTGTCTCGTTGTACAGGGTGCATGCAATTCGAAACACTTCTTTACTTGTTAATCTCTCGTATTTATCCTTTATGCATCTATAGATTTCTGCCAGTGTGGAATGGAATCTTTCGACTATTCCATTGGTTTCACTGTGATTTGACGGCGTGAAATAGATGTCAATATTGAGATTATCAAGTAAACCTCTAACCTCGATAGACCGTATGGATGGCTCATTATCCGAAACTATCAATTTTGGCCTTCCATACCGGCTAAACAAGTCAAGAAGAGCTTTTCTCAAGTCAGGTATCCTCTGGATTTTATTGGGATTAAGGTCGCAAATCTAGAAAATTTGTCAACAGCTGATAGAAACATATCTGGTTGTGAAATGAAAATATCAACGTGAACAATCTCTAAAGGTTTTTTGGGAATTGGGGATTCAGCTAATGTTATCTTGAATGGGTTTCGATCGTACTTCATTTTGTTACAAATGGGGCAAAGTTTTATGTATTGTCGATTTTTTTTCTTCATTCGGGGAAAATAGTATTTTCTGGCTATTGCTTTTTGGTTTTCCCATATGCCTCGGTGGGCTTCTTCGTGTACAGTTTCGATAATCTGGTCCTGTTCTTCTTCGGTTTTTAAGTCTTGTAAAATGTTTTGGGTGATTCTAACCTTAAAAGTTTTGCATCTATTGAAGTAATTTTTGTAAACAAGTTGGATGGTAGGGAAAACACGTTCAGGACAGTAAATGCAATTAATTTTCCTAGGGTTCATGTATTCTTTGAATATTTTGATGATAAAAGGAACACCAAATGCTACCTTTTTCAGTGTTCTTCGGTATACTCGGGGGAAAATTTGCTCTAACTGTTCTTCATCTCGATCTGAGAATTGAAGAACAATTTGATTAGAATAGTAATTTAAAGGGTGTAACGTCATGGGAACAAATTCACTGTCGTCGGTGTCAGCCGAATGTACAGTTGCATTGTCTGTGTTAGTATCGTCTTCTAACTCGTTAGCATTAATTTCTAACCGAGAGAGAGCATCCGCTATAGTATTCTGTTTACCCGGTCTGTATCTTATCTCGTAATCAAATTCTTCTAAAGCCAATCTCCAACGAATTAGTTTGCTGTTAGGATTTTTAAGGTTCAACCCATAGGTCAATGGTTGGTGATCTGTGTAGAGAATAAATTTTCTGCCAAGAAGATAAGGCCTAAAATATTTACAGGCCCACACGATAGCCAATAGTTCTTTTTCTATAGTGGCGAGGTTTTCTTCCGATTTAGTTAGCGTCCGTGAAGCGAAGGCTATGGGTTTGTCATAACCGATAGCTCCTTGGGATAGCACGGCACCTATTGCTTGATTTGAAGCGTCCGTAGTTAGAATAAATTCTTTACTGAAATCTGGGTATTGAAGAACTGTGCTACTAGTTAAAATATTTTTGCATTTTTCGAAGGCTTCCGTGAATTCCTCAGTATGTTGAATTGTCTCACCTTTTCTTGAACATTTCGTTAATGGCTTTGCTATTCGGGAAAAATCTCGAATAAATTTTCTATAGTAACCTACCACTCCGAGAAATCCTCGTAGCTCTTTTTCATTTTTGGGTAATGGCCAATTTTTTATCACACTTATTTTGTTCGGTTCGGGTTTTACACCATCTGCTGTCACGAGATGCCCTAGAAAAGAAACTTCTTTATGAAGGAACTCGCTCTTATCAAGTTGAATCTTCATATTGTATTCTTTCAGACATTCAAAAATCTTCTTTAAGTTTTCCATGTGTTCTTGTAGACTCGTGGAAAATACGATAATGTCATCCATATAAACGAGACATATCTTTCCAATGTATTTTCGAAGAATGTTGTCCATTACTCGTTGAAAAGTAGATGGAGCATTACGAAGGCCAAATGGCATTCGAAGAAACTCGTAGTGCCCATGATCGACACTAAAAGCTGTCTTCGGGATATCTTCCTCATGAACCTCGATCTGGTGAAATCCAGATGCCAGGTCTAAAGTAGTGAAATATTGCGATCTACCCAATTTATCCAAAATATCGGTAATATTAGGAATTGGGTACCTATCTTCAATTGTCTTCTCATTTAACTTGCGATAGTCAATGACGAGGCGCCATTTTTGCCTACCGGAAGCATCTGATTTTTTCGCAACCACCCATACTGGTGAGGACCATGGACTATTGGAAGGTTGTATAATTCCTTGGTCTAGCATTTTTGAAATTTGTTTTTGGATTTCTGCTTTATGGCAGTAAGGATAACGGTACGATTTTGCGTGTACTGGTATATCATCTTTCGTTGAAATGCGGTGTTTAATCGCGTTTGTAAATGATAAATTTTGGTCTTCTAAGTGGAAAATATCTTCAAATTCTTTAACAAGTTTTAGAAGTTTACAAGCTTCTTCTTGGTTCAAATGATCTAATCTTAATTGTGAGGTAAAGTTAAACTTTTTCTTGCATGTTGTGAATTGAGGAGTGTCAAATTCGAAATTATTAATTTCCGCAAAGAGTGGACGATTCGGGTTTATTTTGACATCTGCGTTCGTGAGATTCGTTAAAATTACTGTGGCTTTATTATTATTAGCTTTGTAAATACCTGGTGCTGCGGCTACGTCGGGTGTGAGAGGCAGAAGGGTTTCAATATAAAAATCACCATTCGGTGCATTGGTAGGTAGTTCAGCAATCACGTCTTCGTTACAATTTAGTTTCAATGTGTAGGTTGTAGGATTTTTCTCATCATTGAAATTGAATAATTAGGGAATTTAATAGAGTTATTTGAACAGTCAATTGTGGCTTCTAGGGATTGAAGAGTTTCATATCCAATCAATCCATCGAAAAAATCATGAAACTTATGTAAGTAAAATTTTCCAGGTTGCTGATTAATGAATGGAGAAAAAAATATAAATTTATCTATTTCGTGTTTTCCGCTCACGTTTCGTACATACATTGGAGTAGTTCTAAGTATTGATTTGTTTTTCACATTTGCAGGGTTAATATAATTTTTGTTTGAGCCAGTGTCTATCAATAATTTTAGGTTGCCTAACTCGGTATCCATTTGAATGTATGGGATAAAATTCCTATCTTCTATTTTTCTGGCGGTGGTTCGAAATCCGCCGGAAAATTTAAATTGTCTTCAGTACTAGCATCTACATGTTCAATTGCTAACTGTTGACCTTCTAGTTTTGGATGAGAATTTTGATCGTATGCATTTTGGCTTGTGGTATTTATTTCTGGAATACAAAATGTGTTTGAATAGTCGAATTGTTCATAAGGGTAATGGTAAGGGGTTATATCTGGATAGTAACTAAAATGTTCATAGAATGGATCAAAATACGGTGTTTGTTCAATGTTATGTAATTCTTCTACGTGGAATCTAGGTTGACCTGTTCGGAAAAACTGCTGTTGTGGATGTGGTCTAAAGTGTTGAGCTGGATGGGGTTCGAAGGGTTGTGTATATTGAGATTTCAATCCTGGGTGAATTTGTGGTCTTTGTGGGGTTTGTTGAGGATTTCTGTTTATATAATTCACTTATTTTGACCTAATAGACTGATCAATGTCCATAGGTGTGGGTTTTGGAAATTTCGTAAACAAAGGCTTGGGTTCGAAAACGTTCCTAGGCGGTATTGTCACAAATTTTGGCATGCCCGAATTATAATACGGTTTCTGAGGGAATCCGTTAGCTTGTATTGGCGTTTTATAGGCTGGAAGAAATGGATTTTTCGGTGGCCTGGGGGGTGCATTGTTAATGATCGGTGTAAATTTTTTCTGGAAGTTTTGTTCTTCTATACAGGCATCGAAGGCTTCTTTCAAAGTGTATGGTTTTCTCGCACGTACATTCCCACCTATGGGCTCTTTTAATCCGCCCAGAAAAACTTGTAGTGCGTTTTGTTGATAGGTTTGAATTCTATCAGCTTTTACTCTTGTGTCGTTAATGGTTATATTAGCATTATTGATTAATAGCGACATAACGTGCTGCACACGTCCATAGAATTCTTCGACGTTGGTAGTTTGTGCCAAAGCAAATAATTCACGTGTTAGAGTAACAGCATCTCTTTTGTCACTATAGTAAGTAATTAATGTTTCTTTCATGGCTTCCCATTCGAGGCCAGTGCCATAAACCTCGTATCGGCTTCACCGATTATTTTATTCCGAATGGCTTGGGTCCACACCTCTAAAAAGGGTGTGTTTCCCATAGCTCTCAAAAAGGGAATTAAATTGTCCACAGCTTTTATGAATGAGTGCAATTTGACGGGGTTTCCGTCGAAAATTGGGAGGTCTCTGATCGCTTGTGGTGTTTGAAGTGAACGAATAATTCGATCAGCTTCGTTCATAATCCGCTCGGTAGCAGCGGCTGCCGTTTCTTCTTCGTTTGGAATAGGATTCATTGTAAATTTTATTTGGGTTTGTTAAACTAGTCACTTGGTTACTTGGTTATCTCACTTAAAAATATTTTTTTTTCGTTTTCACTTGTACTTCTTTTTTCACTTTCACACACTCTGTAAAATAATATAAATTTGCACTTACCTAAAGGTTTTGCGATAATCCGTCGCAGCGTATTTTAGCGATTTCCTCTCGCTGGGTTTATTGTTGGCCGCTTTCCGGTGGTAGTGCTGCTACTCCTCGATAAGCCGTCGAAGATTCGAACACCACACTTTTCACTCGCGACACTAAGATTCTACCGACTGCGCCAGTTAAATTATTTCGGCGACGGATCTGATTTTTTAAAAAAACTACTCTGTACTGTTCAACGGTTCGACTTAAAGTGATTTATTACAATTTTGAAAAGGTTTACAGAGGCCTCACTTGTCTCTAAATTCTCTGGAAAAGATATTTTATAAACATTGTAAACTGCTGAGCTGGTATCCGATGCTGTAAGCTGGCGTTACTACTGGTGTACTTTATTGTATTTGTTATGTCTATTGCCGGACAAAGTTGAGATAAGTAAATGGTGAGCGCGTTTCTTTAACTTATATATATATATATATATATATATATATATATATATATATATATATATATATATATATATATATATATATATATATATATATATATATATATATATATATATATATATATATATATATCAATACCACTCTCAAAATATAGACATATCTCTTATAATGTTGTTGCTACTGTATTGTCCCAGCGTATGATATAGCATACATTGGATAATTTCGTTTGGAAAAGAATTTCAATAGTGTTTTGGCATTTCCCAACATCTTCAATACAAAATATGATGGTAATCATGATATCTGCTCATTTCGTTCAAATCTGGGAACCCCTAAGTTACAACCCTCGTTTATTTTAAGATTAGCTCGTACCATAGCAATCTCATCATTGGTGACGTTTGGACGTATACGAGACAACTATAGCCAAAATGTTGCTGTTCACAAACTGGAACACAAACAACGTTCTCTCCCATTTGCTTCGATCTAGATTTGCATTCGGAAGCTTTTAATGTGGAACACATTTTTGTTTTCTATATAGGGGTGCAAATTAGAAACTCAAGAAAAATACACGTAGAAATGTGGTCAGGTTTTGAACAATTACAGCTCAGTCCATTTTGTATCAATTAATAATATTATGTCACCATTTGATTGGAAATATTTCTACGTATTGATTTGAATGTTCATAGTCATGTATTTTTAATTATATATCATTGAAATGTTGTTTAATAACTAGCAGTGTCCTATTTTGTCTGCAAAAAATTTCCGGCATACCGGATTTCCCTGCCATAGTCGACGGTTTTGAAGGAGTAAGCGATATATCAAAGGGAAAGCATCGCTCTGATTGGTCAATCGAAGCATCAGCGAAGCTGTTGGAAGCACGCGAATCTATAAATAGAAGAGAAATTATAGCTAACGTTTCAGTCCCACGCGTAGCATGCTAGAGGTAGGTTGTGGCTAGACAGCAAGACAAAAAGTGCCATAAAACGATTTGAAGCTTTAATTGGTATGCTCTGATCTTGTATCATGAAAGATCGGATGAATTTCCATATTATGTCGTTTCGCCTGAGAAATTGACTACTACCCCAGGGTAAATTTTGAGTGCATAAGATAAATTTCTAATTTATATAAGATGAACTCGATTGATAATGAGAAAAAGTTTATCGCTTCAACCGAAATCGCAGAATGGTAGAGAAACGCTATAAAAATAACTGCTTGCCTACAAAACTTTAACACAAGCTTGGCTAAGAGAAGCCTAAATATCGATATCTGTATCGCAAGCATGTAAAAACATATAATTGCATACATTTGGGCTATTGGTGTAATTTCGTCGGCTACAAAACAAATACAAATCACGACAAATAGAGTCTATATTCTGGGTTCGCATGTTCGGTGTTGGTTCCTTATAAAGATCAATCTAAGAAGACTCTCGTGCAATTGCGGATTCAAAAGTGTGACGATTGATTGAACTGTTTGATTGAAAATGTCGATCATTAGAAATTTTGGTTGCCTTGTTACACATCAATGGCTCGAACAATGGGGCATGGGGCTGATCCTTGTAGTTTTTTTTTTCCAAATCAGGCCCAGAATGTCTTTTGGTTTAACAGTGCTTATTGAATGGTGCGGGAGTCAACGGAGCAGATTTCGACAATGATGTTTTCATTTTTTCGTCTGCCAATTTCGTAATTTATTTATTTATTGTAAAATCAACAGACACGATGTGGTCCTAATGATTAATTCTAATATTATGTAAGAACTTAGTCCTTTTTTTATGCCGTGAAAGATTGAAGTTGAACTCAGATGACACTCGATTGAATGATCATTGTAAGCCGATAATCACACCGTTTATCCCGTAGTTAGTGCGGTGTAAAGGAAGTCGAAGAAAAGCGTTGTTGCTCGAGGACGAACATTGATGATGACTCCACGGAGCAATGTGGGGCAGTGGATCCTATCATTCAAAACATCTGCTTTCATTAAAGCACGCGATTGCTCCCGCCTTACTTGCAGTGTGTCTAGACCGATTAGCAATCCGCGACTTTCATAACTCGGTAGTTGATGAGGATTAGTCCAAGGTAAACGACGAAGAGCGAATCGAACGAATCTACGTTGAATCGACTCGATTCTATTAACGCCATCGAGGTAGTGAGGGTTCCAAACAGCTGAACAATATTCCAGAGTAGAGCGAACGAGTGAACAGTATAGGGATTTCAAGCAGTAAACATCCGTAAAATGCTTAGCCATTCTCATCACGAATCCAAGGCAGCGAGAAGCTTCAGACACAATGTAGTTGGTGTGTTGCTTAAATGTTAACTGCTCGTCAAGAAAAACGCCGAGGTCCTTGATGCACGTCGATCTACCAATCATGAATCTCTCAATAAAGTATTCGAATTTCAAAGGCACTTTTTTTCTCGTAAACGTAATGATCGAGCATTTTTCTGGATTAACGGTCATGTGATTCAATTTGCACCAATCCGAAAAGATTGCCATTTGTCGCTGAAGAAACGTCGCATCCTCTGAGGTGCGAATAACACGGTAGATATTGAGGTCATCTGCAAAAGATATGCTCGGTCCTTCCAGAGAAAGTAAAGTAAAGCAAGAAGATCAAAAGGCCGAGATGGCTCCCCTGCGGAGTTCCAGATGTTGCAACAAATTCTTCCGAAGCACAATCGTCAATTTTAACCACAAGATAACGATTGCTGAGATATGATTGTATCCATTGAAGGACGTTTGTACCAAAACCAAGTCGATCCAGTTTTGCTATTGTGATGTCATGGTTAATTTTATCGAAGGCGAGGAAAAGATCGGTATAGATTACGTCCGTCTGAAAACCATTTAACATGGCGTTGGTCACGTAAGATGTAAAGGATAATAGATTGGTGGTTGTGGAACGCTTAGGCATAAACCCATGTTGGGAATCATCGATATACTGCTTGCAATGATTGAAAATTGGAGTCAGTATTACTTTTTCGAACAGCTTGGGGATAGCGCTTATACAAGTTATACCACGGTAGTTGTTTATATCTCTTTTGTCTCCATTCTTGTAGACCGGAAACATGAATGAAGCTTTCCATAAATTGGGGAATACTCCCGTAGCTAGTGACATATTAAATAAACGGCAAAGGGGGGCAATTAATCCGGTTCAACATTTTTTTAAGATGACTGCTGGTATGGCGTCTGGGCCTGCAGAGGTGGAAGCCTTCATACCAACGATTGCCGTTTGTATCGATTCCTCGTCTATATTGATCGAGTGCAAAGCATAATTGGATACAGGAACATTATTCGCGGCGCGTGCTATTTCCTACGGAAATAGAAAATCGCAAGAGAAAACACTTGCGAACCTTTCCGAGAACAGTTGGCAAATTTCTGGAGTAGACGAACCAATACGATCTCCGAATTGCATTTGTGATGGCAAACCCAATTCTTTCCTTTGCTCATTAACTAGCTTCCAGAAAGCTCTCGGGTTAGATTTCATTGTACGTTGTATATTATTCAATGGCAACGCTTCGCGGTTTATTTTGTATATCTGATTTATTTTCACATAACGATTTCGCAGAACATATCCACCATGTTTGGAGTATTGTTTCAAAGCAGCTCTTTTGGTAGTTTTCAAATGTATTAATTCAACAGTTTGCCACGGCGGATGCCGAGAACTTCGTCTGGACCGTTTTGGTACGAAATAATCAATCGCATACATCAAAACATTAAAAAATGTCTGTCAAGAATTTCATCCCAGTTCGATAGGAAATCAGTCATGCTAGTATAGTCGGCTCTTTTAAAATTATAGCTGATGATGGCAGGTGCGTCACGGTTGCTGGACAAACGTTTAGTCTCGAGAATAATATGCAGCGGAGGATGATGTCGAACAGATTTGACAAGAGGAAATGTTGCAGCACTGATCCTGGGTGCGAAGTCAGATTTGCTGGAAAAGCAGAGGTCGAGCATTCGACCGTTCTCATTGACGACATTATTTAACTGTCGTAACAAATTAAGGTTGTACCCGTCGAGCAGAGTGGTAATCCCAATATGGAATGTTGATAAAGCAAACGAAAATCCATCGGAAGTGGCACACCAATGTAAGCCGGGAAAGTTGAAATCACCGACAATCATGATTTCGTCAATGGGCAGCGCTTGAGCAGACGAAATTTCGTTCAACGACTCAATGTGTGCATTAATAAGCTGTAAGTCACGACAACGGTCCGGAGACAGATAAATCGCACAAACGAAAAGTGTGAAATCGAAAAGTTTTGTGCGCACCCATACCTGCTCGACACAAAATCCTGGTGTGTTTTCAACCAGCTGAGCCTTCAGACGACAATGTACCGCAATAATTACTCCACCTCCTATGCTCTGGGGACTGTTACGAATGTTACGATCAGTATGGAAGACTTCGTAATTAGATCCGTACCCTAGAACGGATAACGTATTTTCGTTAAGCCACGTTTCAGAGAGAGCGATGATGTCGTAACAATCGTCCGCACATGCTGGCCGATATACGTCAATACACGTGCTTATACCGCCTACATTTTGGTAGTAGATGTGCAAATTTGATGTATGATTGCCATAATGGAGCTAAGATGCGAATTCTCGAACTAATAGGTGCAATTATCACACATCCAAAATAAATTGAAATAGCCCAATAGAGCACGGGAAACTCCAGAGCATGCCATATGAAACATGCGTCCACAGTAGCCTCTGCATACAACGGCATCGATGCCTGCAATAATCAGACTGCACTTTGCACAATTTTTATCCGAACTCATTGTTAGTGCAAGAAAACGCCTTCAACTGTACTTTAAATCACAGCAAGCAGAAGTGCGACATCGTTGAACTTTTTCTGATATTTAAACTTTTCAGTACATTTTTATGAAATGCAAAGCAGCTGATAAATAACTGCTCACATGTTTACCAGATGGTAACAAGCCTTGTGGATCATTGTGTTCTACAAATAGACATTGAGCTAGCCTTAGATTTGTGTGACAGAAGCGGTTTAAGAAATATAATGTGCTTACCTTCTCACGGGCATCGATAAGATTTGAATATTCAATGATGGTCAGTTTGCTTTCACATCTCATCCAAGTCAGTCGATAAAACAAAACCGCTTACGTTGGGGACAGAAGAAACCAAGTACAGTATTGTGTAGTGAACAATAGACCTCGAAAATGAGTGAACCAAACGAACAAAAGCTACTGCCGACATGAAAGAATACAATTATTGTTGACTTCAAGCAGTGCAAAATTCAACCTTCGATACGAGAATTTGAAGGTTTGCTTAAGGAGCAAATGCATCTTGACATTAAACGTGTGCATTTACTCCAATGCAATAAAACCAATAATATTGTTTATATCCAGTTTTATAAAGAGTTGGATGCAATTCAGTTCACTAAAGACAATAATAATGTGCATTATGTGGATCATGAAAATATCAAGTACAACATTCCAGTATATGGAAGATAGTGCTATAGAAGTGCGTGTGCATGATCTTCCCTCAAGCGTCATCGATCCTTATATTCGCAAAACTATGTCCCAATACGGAGAGATTCTTTCCATCGAAAAAGAAAAGTGGAAGAATTTTTTCCCCGGTATTCTAAATGGCGTACGTTTGTTACGCATGCGCTTGAGGAGGCCAATACCTTCTTATGTGACATTCGGTCAGAATACAAGAATCCTGTGCAAATCACTTGTTGCCTATGACAATCAGATGGCCACATGTCAATATTGCCAAAAAGCTTTTCACTACGGTAAGCCATGTGGAAAACTGGACAAGGAGACAACCACACCAAAGGAACACGGTGCTTCCTTCACACCAACCTCAAGCAACCCCAGTACAACTGTGACAGTCACCAACAATATAGAAGCATCCCATTCAACGAAACCATCCAACGTATCCCCCATAGAACAAAGTACACCTGCTGCAGTTAACAAGTTACCATCCAACCAACCAGCAACTGCAAACAATGTACAACAAGACGCATCTACAGCAACTAGCAACAAAATCAACAACAATACCATCGATGCGGCAATGGATGACGAGACTAACCGCGAACAAACTGCCCCTAGAAAAAGGGTAACAACGAGATCCAATACAAAAAAAATTCTAAAAACTCAGCTCAATCGGCCACGTCAAGCTTGTACACAAATAGGCCTGAATAAAATAAGTTTTAAATGAAAAAAAATCAATGATGGTGATTCTAGTTGAACGAGTTTCGTCTGTTGAAGACGTGGACCTCATTCTCGATCTTAGGCTCCGCTTTATCGAACTTTAACTACGTGTATTGTCTCAAGATAGTTCATATCACCTTGGTACAAAATATTCTGGAATACTGAGTTATGGATCTTCGTTTTCGACTCACTGAATGATAACATCGATAGCTTCATGCTACCGGAAAAAATTGATTTTGACGTTCCAGGATAATTTTTTAAGACAACAAACTTTCTCAGATACTTACGAGTATTTAATTTCAATATAAATAGTACTAAATAATAATAATAGACATATAAATTAAAAATTTCATGAACATATAGTCATAGTTTGTGCAATATGCTACCCTTAATCGAAGACGGCAACAAAATATTTATTTACTTGTTTCATTGCAGGTCGCAACTCTTTTGGTCAGCTGGGCCAGGATGAATTAAAGACATACGAGACTCCGACGTTAGTTGATGGCTTGGAAGATCTGAATATAATTCAAGCTGCGTGTGGAAAAAATCATACTCTATTTTTAACTGACACTGGAACCGTTTTTGCATGCGGTGATAACAAAAGCGGGCAATGCGGTGTTGGGAATTCGCAACTATCCATCTTGAAACCAACTCGTCTAAATTATTCTGGACCACCTATAATAAAAATTGGTTGCGGTGGCGATTTTTCAACTATACTTGATCTAAAAGGAAATTTGTATTCCTTTGGGTTACCAGAGTATGGTCAACTTGGACACAATACTGATGGAAAATATTTTATCACTTCTACAAAAATGTCGTTTCATTATATAACATCACCCAAGAAAATTGTTCTGTACGTAGAAAAGACTAAAGATGGCCATGCCACTCCGGTTGATGATGTGAAAATAGTAGACTTTTCATGTGGTACTAATCACACGGTACGTTGTGGAAATACATACATACAATACATGATTTAACCAAACCATTTTATTCAGGTAGCAATTGATTCGAAACATAGAGCATTCAGTTGGGGTTTCGGAGGAATTGGTCGACTTGGTCATGCGGAACAAAAAGATGAAATGATTCCAAGGTAAGCATTTACTAATGCCATTATGGAAAAATGAAGCATTTCACACCGCAATTGTATATTCATTATTTACACACAATGCATGCCTTACCTACGACTTGGAGTATGAGGAAGTTCCGGAATACAATAAAATTGGCTTTGCAGATTATGTCAAACTGGGATTTTTTTAACTTCAATAAAATCAAAAAATTAACGCCAACGCCCAAGTACCATGCGCGCGGGTGCTTTTAGGAAATTTTCGATGGAAGATTTGAAAAAATTGCCCAACTAAAAACTTACAGACCTTTGAAATACTTTTATCTATCTGCAGGGTGAAAATGGCTGGAAAGTACGGAAGATTTTCCGAGTTAATATTGCTTTGTTGGTTGCATCGCTCCAGGCTGCAAGTATATTGAAGTCAAAATGTTGTCTCGCATTATATTTATATTGATGTATGATCACGCAAGTAATAATCCATTGGAACACCCCTCAGCAACAAAGTGTGAGCGAGAGTCAGAAAAACTATATTCCTTGGTAAAAAGAGAAAGAAAAACCGTTTTACGAGCGTTATTCAGAGTAGACGTATTTTTTTGTTAATCACCGCAAACCATTTCCCAAAGCAATTTATGAGCTATTGATAGAACATTTGGTACTTCGAACCGAATCTATTCCGTAAAATAGTTTCCGAAATGGTTTGGAAGTGATAAATCCAAGAAAAAGTGAATTGACAACGATTTTGCACCGAATGCAAAAAATCCGTCATATTGTTTTTCGACGCGTCGTGGTCGCGAGCGATCCTGTTGAATCGTGTTCGTAACACGTTATCTTGAGCATTCTTAAACATTATTCGATAGTTTTAAGGGAAAAGTGCATGTTATTTACATGAATGAGCTGCGAAAAACCGGAAGCGACGAAACGCCACGTGTTCCAAGGGACCTGACCCCGAAGAATTTCAACGATTTTGTTCTTGATACGACACCTGAACCACCATGAACACCATGGCACAGCATTTGGAAAAGCTCGTGGATCGAAGAGATTTGGTGATGCAAAAGTTCTACAGAATACGAGAAGGTTTAAAAGCGCAGAGCTTGAACGTTCACTGGCTCAATTTGCAGTTCGAGACAATACGTAAATGTAACGAAGAATCCGAGAAAGTGTATACTGAAATTTGTGGACTGACGTCTAGAGAACAACGAGAAGAGCATATGCGAGAGTACTTACGCTGTGAAGAGATGTATAGTGCCTTATATGTTGACATTCAGACGAAAATGTCGCAACGAAAGGAAGAGGCCAACCAAGTCAAACTCGATGCAAACGCTATCCCTTTCCAACCGCAGCAACCAAACGCAGTGAATGCATCTGGACCACACCTGCAAGTACCGACTCCGACAATTGATGGGAATCTATTCGTCATCTAACACTCGATGTGGATAGACGAATAACCAACTACGACTAATTTCGATTTTGTTTGATCTTTTATTCGCAGCTTTCTACCTACCCAAGCTATGGGTAAAACGCGCCATAGATCCGAGAAGGATCCAAAGGGTGCTAAGCGTCTGAAGCCAAGTGATGTACAGGTAAACGACCGTTTGCTGAGTAACAACCAATACGCTGATCTGCCAGTTGATGTCGAAGAGGAACTGCAGAGGAACTACAGCCAACAATCCGTTTATGTACTAAAGGCTACAAAATAACTGTTCCGGCTTTGAACCACTACAAAGGAGTTTAACTGTACCTGAAGCAGACAAAAGCGGAATACTTCACACACGATATTGCCGCCAACAAACTTATGAAGGTTGTACTTCGAGGACTACCCGACATGATGGAAGCCGAACCAAAGCAGGCACTGTCCGAGGCTGGACTACAGCCTTTGATGGTGTTTGAAATTGTGGCAGGTTCTTTAAAAAAAATGAGTCTGATTCCCGTCTTGGTTACAGAATGAATGTTCATTTATTTTCCGCATTTTGGTTTTTATAAAATGTATAAATTTTCTCTGTGTACGTGTAGGTTTGACGAGAAGTCTTGAGACTTGACAATTACATATATCGAAAAGGTTTTGGTAACGATTATGTGGAGAAGGCTAATGTTTAATGAACATCGCTCGACCCGTTGCGATGGCAAGAACAATTGAAGTTATTTATTTTCCTTCGCGCGAGGCGGAAAATCTACGCCAGTGGCGCGCATGGTTTAAAGTGTTTATATTCATTGCGTTACTTTGCTTGTGCGCTGTAAGCAGTTCAAGTGTTTAAGATAGGAGGACCGTTTTGATACCGAGCATAATATATCAGGTCATATCGGTCCAACTCATAAAATATTTAAAGTATATGATTTGTAAAGTGCCGATGCATCAAACCATAAGACTGTATGTGCTACGATGTATGGCTGGTTTCCGTACAAAGTATTCTCAAGAAGACGTTTACAATGTAACTACATTGTGTCGAAATGAAATGAAATGAAATGTAATATTGAAATTGTTCTGAGGGTTTAACGTGGAAAACGTGGTGGTTTTGTAATTCCGCCACAAAATGAAGCGACATAACATGGACAAAAAGTATCGAGATCAACTCTACTTAGTTCATCTGGAAAGGGCTCCATCACCATGAGTCAACTGAAAACCATAAAACATTATGTCATATAATCATCGAATGGCAAAAGTATAAACCGGTACATCGGGATGTCACACAGTGCACGAACTGTTTGAACTACGGCCATGGAGCGAGTAATTGCCACATGAAAAGTCGATGCGGGAAATGTGCCGATTCACACAATACCATCGATTGCCTACTAGAAGACATCGCAGTAAAATGTGTGAACTGTGATGGCGACCATCCATCCACTAGCAAATCGTGTCCCAAACGTGCTGAGTTCACAAAAATTCGACAACAGGCGTCCCGTAAACAATCAACCCACAAGAATATTCCACAGAAGGATGAAATTAATTTCCCACGGCTCTCACCGAAGAGGGATATTCCAAATTTGCCGCCACTTGCTCGCAGCAATCCAAAAGATTCAGCCGCTGGATCACAAAAAAAATCTTCCTCAAACATCCCTCCTGGATGGGGCAATAAACAACCACAAGCAAAGGATGACTCTGGTGACTTATTCTGACATTTTTGAAACAATGACAACAAAACTACGAAACTGCAGAACGCGGTTAGATCAAATCAACGCCTTAGGTAAATTCATCATCGAATATGCAATATAATGAGTTGGTTGTAGTAAATTGGAATGCTTGCTCACTCAGGAGCAAAACTGCTGAGTTATCCGACATTCTTCAAGAGAAGAATGCCAATATTGCTATTTTAACTGAAACTCATCTTAAACCTGAAATTTCTATTTTTATTTCCAATTACAGGATTCGCAGGCTCGACAGGACAACTACCAGAGGAGGGGGAGTTGCCATTGCCATTAAACGATCCATTCTGCATTCTTCTGTCAGCCTTTAAATTGCAACTTATAGAAGCCATCGGAATTGAGATTACAACGACGATGGGACCCATCATTATCATTGCAGCGTACTGCCCCAAACAAACCAATCTTCGAGATGGTACGTGTGCATCATTGAAGCGAGATCTGGCTATGCTCACTCGACGACAAATTCATCATTGCTGGGGACCTGAACGCACGGCATGAGCTGTGGGAAAACAAAAGACAGAATCGAAATGGATTCGTACTTGCTGAAGATTACGAAGCGACTTTCCAGATCAGGAGTTCATTCCATTTTGGATATATTTATCAGCAACATCGCCATAGACAGCTCTCCGGTTGTCTTCAACGAGCTATCTTCCGACCACTTTCCAGTAATATTGACGTTGGGATCTTCACCAGACACAGTGCCTATTCAACCTCGGAGGAACTATTATCGCACCGATTGGGTCCAATTTCAACAAATCGCCGACCAATATTAATATCGATTTGCCACTAGATTCCCCGATGGAAATCGATGCGGCCCTATCTTCCTTCCAGCATTCAATCACAGTCGCTCGTGATAGGACGGTTCCAGTACAACATATGCCGAGTTACTCTCTTCAAATTGACATTGTCACCAAGAAACTCATCCGACTTCGAAATATCTACCGGAGGCAGTATCAACGAACTGGCATCCTACATAAGAAGACTTCTTATAACAACTTAACTAGGATAATCCAGGAAACGATGTCTGAGCTTCGCAACAGGAACTTCCAGCAAAAGCTTCGAGAAATTTTCCCGCATTCAAAGCCCTTCTGGTCCTTAACGAAGGTGCTTAAGAAAAAACCGAAGCCTATTCCTCCTCTGATGTCACCCCAGGACGCAGCTGACCTAATACCTTTAATCACACCAGTAGAAAAGGCAAATGCACTATTCCAGCAGTTTGTGTGTTCTCACAATTTAGGACTCAACATTGTTAGTCCACATGAAAGAGCCGTTGCTGATAGCGTAGCTGAGGTTGACCAATCATACAGCTTGGTTCCTGAGGAAAGTAGAGTCACTGCGAATGAGCTGATGGCTATTGTGAAAAATCCAAAAATATGAAGGCACCCCGGTTTCGACAACACATTCAACATTGAGCTGAAACATTTGAGTATTCGCTCATTTGTCTTCTTAGCTAAAATTTTTTACAGGTGCTGGGAGCTTAGTTACTTCCCTTCAAAGTGGAAGTTAGCTAAAGTTGTCCCAGTTTTGAAACCGGGGAAAGATCCTTCCTTTTCCAAGAGCTATCAGCCCATCGGTTTACTCTCTGCCTTATCCAAGCTGTTTGAAAAGTCAATACAAAGGCGAATTCTTGCTTTCGCAGATAAACAGGATATATTACTGGAAGAACAGTTTGGGTTCCGGAAAGGAAGATCCACCATCCACCAACTCACAAGGGTTAACAACGTCATCCAGCAAAACAAATCAGTGTCCAAAACGACTGCCATGGCAATATTGGATATTGAAAAGGCATTCGATAATGTGTGGCACGATGGCCTGGTGTTCAAACTGCATCGGTATAATTTTCCCTTGTATCTTATTAATATTATCAAAAATTATCTTGCAGATAGAGCATTCCAGGTTTCTCTGAATAATGCACTTTCAGAAAGATTTACTATTTCTGCTGGTGTACCCCAGGGAAGTATCCTAGGTCCCATTCTATACAATATTTTTACATCAGACATCCCACCTCTTCCGGGTGGTGGTGTTCTGTCACAATTTGCTGATGATACTGCCATTCTTTACAAAGGTCGTGTCATTAATGCTCTGAAGAATAAACTACAGACGGGTCTTGACGCTCTAACTGAATATTTTGTCGTGAATACGACTTACTTTACTATGGGGCGCCTTTTCAAAATTTACCCTCTGAGAGAGTGATAAGTTTTTGATCGTGAATATCTTCTGTTGTATCTAATGAATCAACATAATTCTTGCAACATGCCATCGGAAATATGATCACAATTTTATGATAAAATTTTCAGTTGTGTGACATAATCTTAAATAGTTCAAAATTAAACTTTTCTTAAATGTTTGGTACAAACGAGTGTCAAAGAGGATAATTCATATGGCGCGTTTGCCTTTCTCGTATTTTGGAAGCTCATAGCTCAGTGATCTGTAGAAGGATTTATATAATCTAACTACCAATAGAATCGAAAATTTTCAACTTGAACGTGTATTGCAACAACATTGAAGTTTTTCAATAGTATACTATTGAAAAACCTGTTTGATTTAACCCATGACAGCACCAGCCAATCAGAACGCGAGATGTCTGCATCTATACAAGAGCATCCATATAAAAGTTGAGTGCTTCATTTTTCCTACCATTTGCTGAGCATCTGTTCCCGAAACAAGACACACGAGAGCAACATCGTGGACCTGTCGTCTCACTGTTTCCCGTTCTGCGTACAGGAAAGGAATTCTGAAAGGCAGCCGAAAATTCCAGCAAATTCAAATAGCACTTTTAAGTGCTAAAAATAATCATAAAGAATTAGTTGAATTTTATCGCTTTCCTACCATTTTCCGAGCAACTGTTGCCGGAACAAGGCACACACGAGAAGTTAAATTAATTTGCACCGTCACCAACACATTCAATTACGAACGGCAATGCGAAAGAGGAAGTGATGATGTTGAATACATCTTTATACTAGTACACAAATATGCCGTGCGAAAGAGTTGCCACGTACAGATCAATATGTATTTTTTTTTGTCGTGAATTCTTTAGTATGGGGCGCTTTTTGATCATGATATCTAACACATTCAATTACGACAGGACAGTAACGCTGTCTCGCAATACGAAACAGAAAATTTTGATTTAGAAACATCTTTATACTAGTATACTTTATACAAATTATTAGAACAAATGTTTTCACTTGATTTGCGCATTATACTTTCTAGGCGTATCAGAACTGGCTAAATTTAAAGCAATCCTAAATATTTCTTTATCACAGTTATGTGATCGTCCTGAAAAGGACGGGGTTTTCAACTCCTCGTCGTTACGGATGGACAGCTGCAGATGGCGAGGGATGATTTTCGTTTTCTTGTTGTCGCGGGCAGCATTACCAGCCAATTCCAACACTTCGGCAGCCAAGTACTCCATCACTGTCGCCAGATAGACCGGTGCACCGGCACCGACACGCTCTGCGTAGTTTCCCTTCCGGAGCAGACGATGGAGATTTTGCCAACTGGGAACTGCAGACCAGCACGGTTCGAGCGGGACTTTGCCTTGCCCTTAATTGTTCCTCCTGTGTGCGTGTTTCCGCGTGAAAATTCCACAAGAAGCTGTTAACCGTTAGACAGCCAGTTCAATATTACTGACTGCCGTTCTACTAACTCTCTCTTTTATATCGTCTCACTGTTTCCCGTTCTGTGAAGGGGAGGTCCGTACACCGCTACCAGTATAAATTGAAATGTGATGTGAGAAATAGCGTCATTTGAGTTAAAGCAGCTACTCTGTACGTACGAGACACCGTCAGAACGATGGCACCGTAAACAGGTAGAAAAGCAGATTTGTACCGTCACTAACACATTCAATTACGAACGGCAATGCGAAAGCGAATGTTGAACACATTTTTATACTAGTATGGGACCGTGTAAAAATATGCCATGCGAAACAGGGTTGCCATATAAACAGGTTAATCTCTTTTATTATTATTATTATTATTATGATTATTATTATTATTTTTATTATTTTTATTATTATTATTATTATTATTATTATTACTATCATTATTATTATTAGAATAACTCTTGCATACCGAAGATCGTCGATACATTTCAGACCAGCCCATTGCAATTGTCTCGTACTGAAATTTCGAGAAGAATCAGATATCTTCGAACTTTGTAGCATCAATAAAAATAAACTACAAATTTGTCGTACCTAGCCTGCTATATTAGCAAATTATAAAAGAATTGTTTCAAGTTTGGAATATATAGCTGTAGAATAGTAGCTGTTTAATGTAACTAATCTGTATTTTAATGTAGGTGCATCGCTTCAAACTCTATTAGTGAAATCAATCAATCAACTAACTGATATTCGGAAAAGTGATGGGAGCGTATCAGTTTTTTCGTATTCACGACATCCAGTTATGTCTCTGACATTACCCACCCACCTTTTACAAGCTGGAAAATTGTGATCAATGCAGCAAAAACTCAGGTCATCTTGTTTCCACATTCAAGATCTCCAAAACTTGTTCCATCAGACGAATGCCGAATACGATTCGGTGATGAGGTCATTCAATGGTCCGATGAAGTTATCTATCTAGGACTCACCTTTGACAGACATCTAATATTCAGGTCACATGTTGATAAAATCGTTCAAAAATGCAGCATACTCATTAGGTCTCTGTATCCGCTGATTTGTAGAACATCTAAACTGTGCCTGAAGAACCAGATGGCTGTCTATAAACAAATCATCTACCCCGCAATTGAATACGCAGTCCCTGTATGGCGGGGTTGTGCACGAACACACAAACTTAGGCTTCAGCGCATTCAAAGTAAGATCTTAAAGATGATTCTAAATCTACCCCCTTGGACAAGGACTAGTGAAGTACATGAGATGGCCTGCCTGGATATACTAGAACAAAAATTCGAACAATACCGCACGAAATTTGAAGAGAGGTGCTCAATCTCTGTAATACAAATAATTCAAAATTTGTACGTATTAGGTTAGGGATAGTTATAAGTAGGTAGATATTTTATAAATAATTAAAATAAATATTATGATTCAACATTAGTATGTAAAACAAGAGTAACTAAAACACCTATTATTAATAACGAATCGTATGAACAACAAAGATGAAAGGCCAAAGGGTCAAAACATTTGTGCTGTAAAATGTTGATGTAATACACAAAAATAAGATTAATTTATGCAAGAAAAAATTGATAGGAATCTCGATAATTGGTATTCCTTCAAATGCATATTTCGCACGATCATGAGCAGATATCCAAACGAGTCACCAGCTATCAAATTATATCATTTAAAAGTCTCGTTGATCGGGAAAGCTGCAGGTAAAATTGATCAAGATGTTATAAATAATAATAATTATTTATCTTGGAGGATGCTTGAAGACACATATGAAGACGAACGGCTTATAATCGATACGCATATTGATGCTCTTCTCAACTTGCCAAGAATGACGACGGAATCCAGCGAGGATTTACGTAAGCTAATTGATGCTACCACGAAGCATGTCGATGCGCTCATGAGCCGAGAACTTGCTGTTGAGGGACTAGCAGAATTGATACTTATCAATTTGATATCCAAACGACTGGATAAAGATACCCGAAAACTATGGAAATCGCAACTACCCAAAGAAGAACTACCGTCATACACAGACTTGATAGATTTCCTTCGTGAAAGGAGCCGCATTTTGCAAAAGTTAAAGGGTTATTCTGAGCATCGTGCACCAGTGGGAATATCAAAACGAGGAAAAGCAGAGCAGAGTTTACCAGCAAAGAATTTCAGCCAGACGACAGAGGAGTCCTGTTACTGTTGCAATGGCAACCATTTAATTTATAAATGCAACGATTTCAGGAAGCTCGAGGTTTCTGATCGCTACTCGCAAGTGAAGAAATCCGGTCTCTGCTTCAACTGCCTACGTCGAGGTCACCGTACTGCGGACTGTAAGTCGGAACAGTCTTGTAAGACATGCGGAAGAAAACATCACAGCCTACTTCATACGAAGAAAATTGAACCATCGCAGAAGGAAGACCCAAAGCCATCGACGTCGACCTCCGATGATAACAACGCAACTAGCGTACAACAGTCAAGATCAGTGAACTGTTCCCAGTCTTCATTGACAAGGATGCAAATAGTACTATCAACCGCTGAAGTGCTAGTGTGTGGTTCGGGAAACTCAACGTGGCCGTGCCGTGCGCTTTTGGATTCAGCGTCTGACTCGAACGTCATGACAGAAAAATTTGCGAAAAAACTGAATATTCAATTAGAAGATGTGAACATTCCAATCAGTGGACTTAATAATAATGAAACGCACGTGAAGTTCAAAGTGCAAACGAAAATAAGATCGCGTGTCAGGTCGTTCGACGCCATTTTAGATTTCTTGGTGGTTCCAAAGATCATCACCAATCTACCGACCGTCGAAATGGACATCCGTACGTGGCCGATTCCTAAGGGAATTGCGCTAGCCGATCCGTCATTCAACATTCCAAACGAAATTAAAATGATAATTGGAGCCGAACTGTTATTTGACCTACTCAAAGAAGGTCGAGTGCGACTCGGAAAATCAATACCTACACTGATTGATACGCAGCTTGGGTGGATCGTAAGTGGAGCAGCACCGGTTGGTAAAAAGAAACTAGAACATACTTGTCAAGTGAATGTAAGCAACGATGGTCTCAATCAAACGCTGACACGTTTTTGGGAACTGGAAACCTGCCAGGAAGCATCACCTTTGACAGCTGCAGAACATGCCGTTGAAACACATTTTGATAGAACGTTCACTCGAAACAAGCATGGCCGCTACACCGTTAGATTGCCATTCAACGATAGGAAAAGTTAACTAGGCGACTTTTTTGCAATGGAAAAGCATCGATTTGACAAGCTAATGCGGACATTTATCAATGAGTCGAAGAAAATCCGGTATACGGAATTCTTGGAAGAATATTTAGCCCTTGGTCATATGGTGGAAGTCAACGACACTCCAACTGATTGTTACTTTCTCCATCACCATGCTGTGTATAAAGAAACAAGTAGCACTACTAAAATCCGAGTAGTGTTTGACGCTTCGGCGAGAACCACGACAGGGTTCTCGCTGAATGATGCACTCGAGATAGGTCCGACTGTACAAAGTGATTTAGTCTCAATCATCTTGCGTTTCTGCAGCCATCAAGTGGTTTTAACAGCTGACATCCCTAAGATGTACCGACAAGTACAAGTCCACGAAAATGATCGTAAATATCAACGCATCCTATGGTTAAATTCCGAAAATAAATTAGGAATCTTTGAACTGACAACTGTAACATACGGTTGTGCGAGTGCGCCATATCTGGCTACAAAAGTGCTGATTCAACTGGCAACGGACGAGGCAAGCGAGTTTCCGATAGCAGCAAATGTAATTAAAAATGACAGCTATATTGCTGATTTCCTTAATGGAGGACAATCGGCAGCAGAAGTGATCTAAGTTTCCCGACAGCTTTCCAAGATTGTGAAACGGGGTGGATTTGGGGTACATAAATTCTGTTCAAACAGCGAAGCAGTACGAAATTGCATTCCGGCAGAACTCCATGAAACACAGATAATTTTTGAGCATTCTGACATCAATAACACCATTAAAACGCTTGGTCTTATTTGGAATCCGCGAGATTATTATTTCATTTTCCACGTATATTCACTCGACCCGAAGTATGAATCACTGCCAACAAAATGGAGTGTACTGTCCGACATCGGCCGTTTATTCGATCAAATAGGATTTCTTGGTCCTATTCTCACTATGGCTAAAATTCAGATACAAGGTCTCTGGCGACGAGGGCTTGACTGGGACGAAGCACTCCCATCAGAAGAACTTCAAATGTGGACGGCATTCCGACAACAGTTGCCGTTGGTTAACCAGATGAAGAAACCCAGATGTGTGATTGAAAATCAAGCTGAATTTATCGAGCTCCATGGATACTCAGACACTTCCAAAAAGGCATATGGCGCGGTTTTGTATACCAGATGCGTTTCATCCGACGGAAAGGTAAGCGTTCGTCTTGTTTGCAGCAAATCCCCCGTCGCTCCGTTGAAGCCATCCACTATTCCACGGCTAGAACTATGTGCGGCATTACTGCTGGCTCAGCTAACGAAGAAAACTGTTTCTTCAATGAAAATTGCTTCTCGACGTGTGACACTTTGGAGTGATTTGCAAGTGGTGTTGAACTGGTTGAAAAAGTCACCGCTTGCTTTGAACCAGTTCGTTTCGAATCGTGTTGCAACAATCATCGAATTGGTACCAGACTATCAGTGGTGCTACGTTGCATCCGAACAAAACCCAGCTGATATTAAACTGCGAAAGTGTGTGCGGCTGTTCAACAAACACCTACCGTTGATTTTTCTCGTATAAGTAATTTTCGACGTCTGCAGCGAGCATGGGCGTATGTTTTGAGGTTCATCAATAACATTCGCTTTAAAACAAGAAATACATCGCCACTCAGTGCAAAGGAAATGAATGATGGTCTTATGATAATCGTAAATCTGGTACAACAAAAGAAACATTTGAAGAACTTTTCAAGGTTTTGTCTAGCGGATCAAAGAGAGGAAATGAACACAGCGGGTTGGCACCGTTCATTGACCAGGATGGCATGATTAGAGTTGGTGGACGGTTGAAGCATTCATCGATTCCGTATGATGGGAAACATCAACTCCTACTACCGGAAAAACATCACGTGACCCGTATACTTGTACGGCAATTACACGAGGACTATTTTCATGTCGGACAGCGTGGGTTACTTTCTATCGTACGTGAACGTTTCTGGCCTGTAAGAATAAAGCAAATCATTAAACAAATCATTGGCAAATGTTATGTGTGCTATAGACATAATCCTCGACCAGTAAACCAATTTGCCAGATTATCGTGTTACACCATCAGCAGTGTTTTCCAATATTGGAGTTGATTACACCGGCCCATTCATACTCAGGGAAATTGGCAGAAAGACTGCAACTTATAAAGCATATATTTCAATTTTCGTGTGTTTGGCAACTAAGGCCATCCATATGGAATTGGTATCGAACTTAACTACAGATAATTTTGTAGCTGCATTGCAGCACTTCATAAGCAAACGAGGTATGATTAGCAATATGTATTCGGATAACGGAACAATTTTTGTCGGTGCCAATCATGAGTTGGTTGCACTGCGAAAACTTTTC
Source organism: Malaya genurostris (assembly GCF_030247185.1). Lineage (NCBI taxonomy): Eukaryota > Metazoa > Arthropoda > Insecta > Diptera > Culicidae > Malaya > Malaya genurostris. Next base: position 173,360,888 of record NC_080571.1, read on the forward strand.
GAGGAAAAAGTACACCGCGACAAGCTGAACGACTTTTGTATTGGAAAGGGTATTCAATGGCATTTTATACATCCACGAAGTCCTCACTTCGGAGGTATTTGTTTGGCTGGCGTAAAATCGGCAAAGTACCATATGAAACGAGTCGTATGTGAAACTAGGCTTACATACGAGGAGATGACAACGTTTTTAGCGCAGACTGAGGCAATTTTAAACAGTCGACCATTGTGCCCATTATCAGATGGCCCGAATAAAGTTGCAGCTTTAACTCCGTCGCATTTTTTGATCAACCGATCAGCTTTGAGTATTCCGGAACCATCATACAAGGAAATAAAGGTTGGGCGCCTAAGTCGTTGGCAGCATGTTCAATTAATGCGAGAGCATTTTTGGAAACGTTGGTCAGCAGAATATCTCCATCATTTACAAACATGACCAAAATGGCAGTGTGAAGTTATCAACATCAAAGAAGGAGCACTCGTGGTGTTGAAGGACAATAATGCACCACCCAATTAGTGGCATCTGGGACGAATCATAGCCACTCATCCTGGACATGACGGAATCGTACGAGTTGTCACCGTGAAGACCGCTGCTGGAGAATATCGCCGAGCTACAACAAAGATTTGTCTAATATCGTCAGTTGATTCGGAGGCATCAACAGGGAGAATGATCACGCAAGTAATAATCCATTGGAACACCCCTCAGCAACAAAGTGTGAGCGAGAGTCAGAGAGAAAGAGAAAACTATATTCCTTGGTAAAAAGAGAAAGAAAAACCGTTTTACGAGTGAGTTGAAATAAAAGCGTTATTCAGAGTAGACGTATTTTTTGTTAATCACCGCAAAACCATCTCCCAAAGCAATTTCTGAGCTATTGATAGAACAATGTATTCCTACAATGACATGTTAGTTGTTCATATGTTGCTCATCAACTATAGACATCTTTTAAAAGTTATATTTATTTTATTTTTACTATCTCACATATGAGATTTATTTATTTGGAGCAGGAAAAAGCCCAATGAAGCTGAAATAATAATCTCTCACTCCAGCAGGCACAAAACCTCCTCATCGGTTATATCAACAGATTACAAAAATCCAACAGATACATGTATGTACTTAATACTGTCAATTAAAACTAACCCTAGCTAACTAACTCTATAGTAATTAGATGACACTAAACCCATCGGGTAAACGATGTGTGATTTTGCATTAAAACTAGAGAAGAAAAGAAATATGCTTTAAAATGGGAGGTTATGTACGCTAGAAAAACACGTGCTGTTCAAACACTATTAGTTGAATAATATAGCAATAAAACAAACCATAATTTTATTGGAAAATCAGGCTTTTTTGAAGGTCTAATGAAATGTTTTTGTTTGTCATATGAATGATTTATTTCATGTGATTACATCTCTTCAAAGTAAGCTGACAAGTAATATGATTTCATGAGAGTTGTTTAGTAGAATGAACTAGAATCATGGAAAACTACTTTGAAATTGCTTGACATACTGTTATGGCGAGAAACTCTTTTGTTAGAGTTTCTTGGTTTTCAACCAGCTCCTCTCTGGAGCCACCAAAATGTTCCGCTGAGCAATTTTGCTCAACTTTAATTAAGGAGGCTGGCAGCTTCATGTACCGTGTGATCTAGGCGACACCTCCTATAGTGGGGGATACGCGTTAGTTCTACACAATAGCACAATAGTGCACTGCTCGTTCGGATAGTTTTAGCTAGCACCACTGCTTACCTTCCACAGTTTTATGGTTCGACTTCTCGGTGGTGACGACTTGACCTGTTGACTTCAAACACGATGGTGCTTTCACAAACTGTAGTTTCAGACGACTTGACCCGTTGACTTCAAACACGATGGTGCTTTCACAAACTGTAGTTTCAGACTTTTAAAGAGTGAGGACACTGCGCTTTGGGTTCTGATTTTAGACTAACTTTATTTACAAAATTATTAATATTTATACAGATTTCCTTACGACGCTACAATACAATTTTGACGCTACAATCCGATGCTACACTACAACCTTCTCTTTCACCCTAGTTGTACCCAAAGTGCCTGTACGGATAGTTCAGTTGGGTCGAACATTTACATTTCTTACCCGCCTATTCTGAGGAAATCGGGTTCCTCGATTTCCGAGCGCGGCTGATCCGGTCGGTCCCTATCTTTGTTTCGGTGCAATTTAATTAGTAAACACCGAACATAGTTTATATTTGCCAGCCGTTCGGGCCGCTATCTACCTACTCGAGTTTGAAACCCTTTTCCGTCACTTTGCTATGTGCGTAGCTTCGCTTGTTTGGGTTCGAGAAGGCTGTGTGGTCTGTTTGATGATTTTATTATTAGGCAATAAACTTAGGGATAAGCCCCTCTGTGCTTGTTCTCTAATTTCAAATGCACTTGGCAGCCTTATCTTCGGTTATGATATCTTGTTGCCTTTTGACCTGACTGTTTATTGCTTATAATCATGAAATACAAGTGATCCATCGTTGGTTTAAATAAAATACTTTTATCGCCTATTTCTTGCATCCTAATCTTAAGATGTGAAATCTAATGTAAGCATTTTCAAGGATTGCTACGCAAGGCAACAACCGCCTTTGTAAATCAAGCTAGGGATTTACTAACCTGTTAATTTCTGTTTCTCTTCTTAATTTGTAATATTTGACAATTTATTGTTCTTGTACACTTGTTCATAGTTATTGACAATGTATTTGTATAAGTAATACCTTTAATGTTTAAACACTCGTAATAATGGTACACATTTATTATTCTAAACCTGGTCCTCTGCCACCTCATCGCTGCTGGTTCCTCTGGTATACAATATTCGACGAGTGGGTCGCTGGTTGAAACTAGGTGGTATTCGAATAATGCTCGCTGGTATCTCGACGTTTTCGGGGCTGCTTCGTTGTCTCGTTAAACATCGCCAGACTCTAAGGTATCCGTACCGATAGATTATGAACTGGTGTTATTATCATCAACAGAATAAGTGATATTGTTGATATTCCCTGGTGAGATATAATCCCTTTCTGGTTGGAATTATCATCGTCGAAGATGTCCTCATTGATGTTGTACGCAAAAAATTTTTCGGTCTTCCTTTACTACCGAGTAGGTCTGTTTTGGAGTCGGAATTAGTAGTATTTGTTGATTCCGGCCACACAATATCCGTTTTTGGTTTGAAATATGTAAACGATTGCTTGTTTTCGCCTGCTATTCTGGCGCGTAGTATAGTATCCTTAGTTTCTATTTTACAATCAGATCCCAATGTCACGATTGCGGATGGTGGTGGTAACACGGAATTATTGCAATGTATTAGAATTGCTTTTGGATCATCTGTATAATATAATATCGTATTTGGTTCTGACAGGTAAAACAATTGAACGTATGGTGCCTGTAGTAGCGTTGTAGTACAAGTCTTCTTCGTTTTGACATTCAGTAGTGCTGCAGTTACACAGTCTGGTTACTTCTTTAACTGTACTTCTGACGTCACATAATGTGTTCTATTTATTTTTATCATATCTTTTGTCGGGTAGAAATATTCGCCTCTATTTCCCAAGGCGACAATTGAATTGTCTATTTGCATTAGTGTGTGATTTTTCGTGTGTGGAATGGCGATAATCTTAAACATTTCATATAGCTCGCGATTCATGATAGCTGTCCACATCGTCACGATTATTGATCCATTTATAACTTGGTTTTCATAGCGTATAGCATTCAAATTAGCGCGTATCCAAGTGGTAGTTGATTTTCAATTGTTTGCCTTGTTGACAATAATTCCTTCATCGAAAGTGGATATGATCGTACTTTCTCATATTTATAAATAATGTCGTCGACCATTTCTCGAGCTAATAGCGTTGTTTCCGTAATCATTTGATAAAGATGTGTATTTTCTCGATCGTCGTTCCCATGCTTCAGTCTCGTAATAGAATTTTTCAGCAAATATATCTGATCGTCGAATTGTCTGGACGATGCTATTCTTTTTTCATTGATTTTCGTTAGTGCATTCGAGATTTGGTGGATTTTCTCATCCTCATGTATCCTCATCGCACGTAACTCATTCTCGGTTTCGTCTGTTCCAAAGAATAAGTCTTTCAAAAACGTGAAAATGCCCCTACTTCTTTTGACCCTTGTTGTATGTTTTACTATTTAAATCGCGTCCTCGCAATGATGTTTAATGGATTCGCTAATCTGATTCATTTTAATAGGTCCAATGTAAGAGTCCATTCCTTTGGTAGCTTTATTTACCATTTGCTCGATGTTTTGGATTGCTTCAACATCTTCGGCTGGTCGGATGTTTGTTTCAATATTCGTTCGCCATATTCCTCGCCTTATGATGCATGTCCCAATGTGGTCAAATACTAAGCCGTCCTCTCCTATAGGCTTCATTATTAGAGCATCAGTTAAAGACAAAATAACAGCGACTATAGCAATAGCTCCTGCGATAATATTCAGATTTTTCCATGGGATAGTTCGTCTCTTCTTTCTCACCGGAGATTTTGTATTGCAATATACATCCTCTTTAATGTTTATAGTATTCATGCTCGTGTTGACCGTGTCGTTACAATCTGTACCAAAATTATTTCCTACTGAGAATTCGAGTGTAGAACATATTGATGTTGTTGGTCCAGATTTGACGTTTCCAGACTTGAATTTTTCAACACTTGATTTCGACGTCGGGATGGCGTTGTCTTCCTGCTTGCTTTGATCAGATGATACAGGATCACTGTTTTCTTGACATTTATTATCGTTATCTCGTGGTTCCATTTTCACCTCCGTTTCCTTCTCAAATGATGTTGTATTTAGTATTTTCGTTTCAACTTTAAAACAATCGGATGATTGGGAAAATGTTTCCAGATTGAATGTCTGTTTCATCAGTTTCTCGTTTTTTATCAATAACTTATCTTGCTCGTAAACCACTGTTTCGTAGTAGTTATATTCTGGTAGTTGTTTAGCTTTGTCGTTGTTTCATTTGACCATTGTTTATTCACGAATTCAATGTTCTTTATATTTCTCCGTTTGTTATGATATACTTTTGCTCACTCTGATCCATCTTTGTTCGGGGATGCATTTATCTTGCCTATGAATCGAAAGGGTATATCCATTTCATTCTTATTTTCACGATTCTCATTCGTGCTTGATCGATTCCGTACTACGTTGTTGGTGGGTTTTACAGGTATGCTTCTTTTGTTCCTCGTTGGAACTACTTCTCGTACACCCAATGTCGCAGGAGAATCGACATCTAATCTATTCATTACGTGTTTTCTGTTAAGTTTAGTAGCAACGATGAAACTCTTATGCAGTGGTGGTTCCTCGTTGTGTACTAGTAGGTGCTGTTCTTCCGTTTTACGTTTCGAAGGTGGTTCAACTATTTTAACACCAAAATCTTCCGTTGAGTAATGCTTGTCTAGTAATTCGTTTAGCCACTGTTCCCCATCGTGTATCATCGTTATTCCATTTTCCACGGTATTGGATATATTGCCAAATATTAACCAACCCAGTTTTGTCCTCAACGCTGTTGGCTCTCCTTCCCCTCCAAGACGTCTTTCAACCGGTGCTAACAGATGACTGTAATTTAATCCAATCAATAGCTTTGGTTGCGCGTTTACGTATGAATCGATGGGTAGGTTATTTAAATGCTTAAATTGCAGTTTCAATTTGTTAGCATTCACTGATTGCTTCGGGAGCTGTAAATCTTTTACAGTCCGTACACCTTTCAGAGCGTAAGCTCTCTTTGTCGCGCCGCTTACCCATAAGCGTACTCGTTTGCTTTCGAGTTCGTTTCGTGTAACATTTTGAGTCCACTTTAACGTCAGTGGCTCGATGTTACCTTTTAGTTCTAGCTCGTTGGCCACAGACTCATCCAATAGCGTTAAGGATGACCCTGCGTCTAGAAATGCGTAAGTATCCATTGTTTTTGGTCCATTTTTCAACGTTACTGGAACCACCTGGTACAAGATGACGTTTTCCCATCATGATGGTTCACTGGTTCTTCAATCGTATTCTCACGAAGAACCAAGTTGTGTGATGATTTGCATCCATTAATGCCACACGGTCGCTTCGTCGGACATTTCCATGCGGTATGATTTTTGTTTAGACAGCAGAAACATAAACGGGTTTCTTTTGTAAACTGGTGCCTTTCTTCGATGGATGCTTTTTTAAATATTTCGCAGCTTCTTACATGATGATTTCTATTGCAATACACGCATTCCTTGCTGTATTCTCTTTTCGTTGGGCTTCTTTGTTTCGTTGCTGCTGTATCGTGCTGTTTTTCTTCCGCAGCGTGTGTATTTATCCTATGCCTTTTCACCTCGGGTGTAGATTCATTCATGAGTCGATTAACCCTTCCGTGTGGCTCAAGCCACTCTTCTACCCATTTGATTTATGTTGCACACCAGGTTGTCGAGTGCATCTGCCATTTCACAGGTCACGGATCTACTTTCTTTCCGTATCCGTGCTATTGCTTGTAGAAGCTCGTTATAAATTAATTCGGGTCTCCCGAATACTTCTTCTAATCTTGCGATTATTCGCGGTACGTTATCAGCATTCATCATGAGCTGCTATATTCGCTTGTAAGCCTGACCTTCCAGGACTTGTTCTAATCGGTTCAGGTTCTCTAAATTGGAGAATCGACCTTCCTCTGTTGTAACTTCGAATACGTGTTTAAACTTTGGCCACGTATTCGCGGATCCGTTGAAACGGGGCAATTGCATCAGTGCCTGCCGTTTCAGATAAATAACCCAATCTTGGTTATTACCATTTATTACTCCTAAGGTGGAGGGTTTCGGTTCCGCTTTGGTTTCAGCATTTCTTATGCTTACTTCCAAGTTGAACATCTTCTTCGATGCTCATGCATTTTTTACATAACCACCTTTCTTCCTCAAGTGGTGTATGTTTCAATTTGGCACAACTTAGGTGGAACGAGCGATCGCATTCCACCATGTTGTCCTTGCCATTTGGTGCCGTGCAAAGTTGGCACGCCCCATTCGGGTTTTCTACGAAACCGCACTTTGACATTGTTACTCTTCTTTGAGTAATCGGCTAACCACTGTGCGATTTTCTTTTATCGCTATGTTTGATCAGTGAGTCTTAACGAACGCTTCGCGATTTCTTTTTATCGCTACGCTTATTCGTTGAATCCTTGTGGAGTTCCTACTTGCCTCCTTCTTTGTCGGTGCGTGAGTTCTTCACTCCTCTCTGGAGTGTCACCAAAATGTTATGGCGAGAAACTCTTTTGTTAGAGTTTCTTGGTTTTCAACCAGCTCCTCTCTGGAGCCACCAAAATGTTCCGCTGAGCAATTTTGCTCAACTTAAATTAAGGAGGCTGGCAGCTTCGTGTACCGTGTGATCTAGGCGACACCTCCTATAGTGGGGGATACGCGTTAGTTCTACACAATAGCACAATAGTGCACTGCTCGTTCGGATAGTTTTAGCTAGCACCACTGCTTACCTTCCACAGTTTTATGGTTCGACTTCTCGGTGGTGACGACTTGACCTGTTGACTTCAAACACGATGGTGCAATTTAATTAGTAAACACCGAACATAGTTTATATTTGCCAGCCGTTCGGGCCGATATCTACCTACTCGAGTTTGAGACCCTTTTCCGTCACTTTGCTATGTGCGTAGCTTCGCTTGTTTGGGTTCGAGAAGGCTGTGTGGTCTGTTTGTTGATTTTATTATTAGGCAATAAACTTAGGGATAAGCCCCTCTGTGCTTGTTCTCTAATTTCAAATGCACTTGGCAGCCTTATCTTCGGTTATGATATCATGTTGCCTTTTGACCTGACTGTTTATTGCTTATAATCATGAAATACAAGTGATCCATCGTTGGTTTAAATAAAATACTTTTATCGCCTATTTCTTGCATCCTAATCTTAAGATGTGAAATCTAATGTAAGCATTTTCAAGGATTGCTACGCAAGGCTGGATCATAAGAAAAGTGCTTCCTCATCTACCTAGTAGTGCAAGAATGCCTTCCACCAAGGGCTGCGGAAGTCCTATTGGGACTATATCGAACTCCGCACCTGAAAAAGGCATGTGTGTGGAATTCCACACCTGGAAATGCGGGTCAATTCGTGGGATAACACAGTAGAACACTCCTGAAACCCTTCCCGAGACCCATTCCTTTCGTGCACTTGTTAGTCTTAGGCTTAGTCCATAAATTTTCTCAACCCTCTACATCCCCTACGCTCACTTGCTATTTTGTAAAGTACGGTGTAAAGAATGTATTGGAACACTAGTGGCATAATTGATGTGAACAGGTGGAATTTTTTCTCGAACGAATATACATACAGTCCACATTTAGGAAAATTGGGAGGAAGGAAGTTTAGGAGACTATCAATCAACGAATTGTGATAAAATCGGGTGCAATATCTTTGCTTCGGTTCTAAGAAGCAATACCGCAGATATAATAGTTCGAAAATCGTTCAATACTGCTGTTATAGCGACGCGAAAACTTACCCTCAAAGTCAATCTATCGAACAGAGACAGCAGATCTCACTTTAACTAATGGTTTTCGTATATGAGATGACTACTGGAGCTGAGATGAATGGGGAACCGTTACCCTATTTTGGGATGAGATCAAAAACAAACAATTCATCAGTCTGGTTAATCCAACAGGCCTTGAATCAGGCCAGATTTCTTGTCTTCAAGGTTACGAAGGGATCGAACTGACTGGCAGGCGATCTGTGGGTGTGCTAAATTCAGCAAGCCGTGCATGACGATCGACAACATCAACGATCAGATATAGATAGATATAAAACAATGCATCCAGAAGCGTCTGTTGCCTTTGACAATTGCCACCTTTACGCAAAAGTGGATAAATCTAACTTCACTTACATCAATTATCAATATTATTTCACTATTTGATTGGAAATATTTCTAAGATTCGATTTGAATATATCAAGCCATGTAATTTTCAATTACAAATGATTGAAATTTTTATTAGTTGCGAGCAGTGTCCTATTTTGTCAGCTAAAAATCATCGTCATATCGGATTTCCCTAACATAGACGACGGTTTTGAAGGAGTAAGCGATATATCAAAGAGAAAGTATCGCTCTGAGTGGTCAATCGATGCAAAAGCGAAGCTGTTGGAAGCACGCGAATTTATAAATAGATGCAAAATTATAGCTAACGTTCCAGTCCTACGCGTAGCATGCTAGAGGTAGGTTGTTGCTAGACAGCAAGACAAAAAGTGCCATAAAACGATATGAAGCTTTAATTGGTATGCTCTGATTTTATGTCATGCAAGCTCGGATGAAATCCCATGTTAAATCATTTTGCCTGAGAAATTGACAACTACTCCAAGGTAAATTTTGAGATTAATTTCTAATTTATATAAGATGAACTCGTTTGATAATGATAAAAAGTTTATCGCTTCAACCGAAATCGCAGAATGGTAAAGAAACTCAACGCTATAAAAATAACTTCTTGCATACAAAACTTGAACACAAGCTTGGCGAAGAGAAGCTTAAATATTGAAATCCGTATCGCAGGTATGTTCAAAGATATAATTGCATACATTTGGGATATTGGTATAATTTCGTCGGCTATAAATCAAACAATGTTCGGTGTTGGTTCCTAATCAAGATCAATCTAAAGAGACTCTCGTACAATTGCGGATTCAAAAGTGTGACGTTTGATTGAACTGTTTGATTGTAGATCATTAGAAATTTTTGTAGCCTTGTTCCACATCAATGGCTCGAACAACCCCACGGGACTGATCCTTGTAGAATTGCCTTTCTCTATAGAAAGGTATTAGAATTGCTGGAAAACCGACTTTCGAACGGAGCCTCGGAGACCCATAGCGTTATATACCATTCGACTCAGTTCGACGAGATCGGAAAAATGTCTGTGTATGTATGTGTGTGTGCACTTTAAGAAGATATTTGAACGCGCTCAATTTTCTCAGAGATGGCTGAACCGATTTTTACAAACTTGGGCTGATTTGAAAGCTACTGTTGGGCCATTGATCAAGTTCAAATATCAAACGGCTGTAACTTTTGGTTCCGAAGATATGATGGTATAAGTGACGTAACCGACAAAACGCGTTGTATTTATACGCGATTAATTTTCTAAGAGAGGGTCGAACTGATTTTAACAAACTTGGGCTCGTTTGAAAGCTACTATTGGGCCATTTATCAAGTTCAAAGATCAAATGGCCGTGACTTTTTGTTCCGGAGGTATGATGGTATAAGTGACGTAACCGAAAAAAAGCGTTGTATTTATACGTGCTCAATTTTCTCAGAGATGGCTAAACCGATTTTACAAACTTGGGCTCGTTTGAAAGCTACTATTGGGCCACTGATCAAGTTCGAAGATAAAACATCTGTGACTTTTCGTTCCGAAGATATGATGTTATAAGTGACGTAACCAACAAAACGCGTTGTATTCATACGCGCTCAATTTTCTCAGAGATGGCTAAACCGATTTTAACAAACTTGGGCTCGTTTGTAAGCTACTATCGGGCCATTGGTCAAGTTCAAAGATCAAACGGCTGTGACTTTTGGTTCCGGAGATATGATACTATTAGTGACGTGAACGACAAAACGCGTTGTATTCATACGCGCTCAATTTTCTCAGAGATGGCTAAACCGATTTTCACAAACTTGGGCTCGTTTGAAAGCTACTATACGGCCATTGATCAAGTTCAAAGATCAAACGGCTGTGACTTTTGGTTCCGGAGATATGATGGTGTAAGTGACGTAACCGACAAAACGTGTTGTATTTATACGCGCTCAATTTTCTCAGGGATGGCTGAACCGATTTTAACAAACTTGGGCTCGTTTGAAAGCTACTGTTGGGCTATTGATCAAGTTCAAAGCAGTGCTGAAAATATTCGTTATCACAATGGTGACTCTAGCTTACATTGAGACAACACATATATAATCGTCCACCCAACGACGATTGTCGCTAATTGAATCATAACAAGTATCATGACTGCCGAACGCTTTCAGTATCATTGGAAATTGATTTCATGAAAATATAAACAAAAGTTATCCCCCTATCACCCGGCGATGAGCCAGTGATAGACTACAATATTGGTCTCATTCAACATTCTGTTGAGCATCAACGGTATCATATACATTCCTGAGAATCATCGTCAACCGGGTCGATTGGGCCCTTCCAATTATATGGTGTTGCCAGCGCCCTGGGGACAACTATTTGTTTCATTTAATAAGTGAAATGTTTTCCAACGTATCTTTCCCAAGGCCAGTGCGTTGATTAGAGAGAACCAAGGCAAGGGCACTGAAAGACAGCTCAACAGAGACTTGGTTCGATGGTGTGGATAGTACAACCATTGCTACTGCATATATCTCTGGGTGCGTAGTCTTACGGCGCAACCAATGGTCCCACACGTTGTAGTTATGTTTTTGGCGTGGCTCTAGGTCGAAAGACTTAATTTGTTGAAGAAACCCGGTCTCGCAACCAAGATTCACGGATTCACCAAATATTTGCGTATGATACTGATCAAAATCATCGGTAGAATCTGACGATTCTCTACTTGTACTAGCCGGTGTTACGTTCCCATGTATCGACTATGTATTGCTGAATTTTATCTTTTTCCTCAGCCGTGAATATTTTAGAACCTCGATAGTTGAACCTTGGATCCAGATATAATGCCATCTGGACCGCCTTCAATTGGCGCAAAACGTTCAATCTATTGTTCAACGACCGAAATAAATGGGGACTGAAAGAGTTTTCGCGAACTTTCTGTACCTCACTCGTTGCCATCAGCCATGCCATATAGAAGTCAAATAACGACACGTGCTTCTCTTGCATTTGCTTTGTACAGATGTACAACGGCTTAAACGTATCATAGTAATGCTCAATGAACGACCATTGATTGGAAAGGTCTAGTTCGGAAAAGTTATCGGCCAACTGGTTAAAAAACCTTTTTTGGTGTACGAACGATTCCATCATTTTGAATATACCACCCCATCGTGTCCTACTCCAGACGGGTGGGTATGAAGCATCGTAGCTTTCAAACTCTGACCGGTACTTCACCAGCTTACATTTTCTAGCAACAGCAGTGATGACTCGGATAGACTCATCGGATTTATCAACAACATCCAGTATTGCAAGCTGTAAGGTATGCACGGCACATCTCACAAGAGTAATCCTTTCGGACAGTTCATTGGCCAGTTCAGCAGTAACGTTTCGTTCACACTGTTGATCATCCTCTATCACATCCGACTCATCCAACTCATCTATGTTCGTACCATCAGTCTGCTGCTCTGTAGGCATTACCTACGTATCATTGTTTAATTTTCTAACCGCTGCCACCATATTAGCCCCATTGTCGCATGTCACGGAAAATATGTTCTCAAGAGATAGCCCATAGTCGACCAAAGTATCCATAACTTTTGATTTCAAGAACGCCGCCGTTTGACTTTCTTTGATTTCGATCATACCAAGTGTACGAATAACCACCTGCTCGTCTAGGGCATACTGTACATTGATGCCTAAGATATGGCGATTGTGTCGGGCAGCAGAATCTATTTTCAAGCAGACGAGCTTGCCTTTCATCTCATCTATCAACATTCCTTTTAGACGATAGGCAGTCTTCGAGAGATGACATTTCATTGTGACACGGTTCAAAGTGCACCCAAGAGTCGTTGTAATCGGTTTCAGTAAGTCTTTGAAGCCTGCCCACTCGAAGCAGGAAATAGGAAGATGATGGAAGGTCGTCAGCTTAACTGCTGACGCAATTAGTAACAGCCGGTCAATAGCTATTAAACGCTTAGGAATTACTCTTTCCTTCTTCTCCATTGGATAGGCAATTGTAAGAAGATTGTTTGCACATGCACGTTCCGTATGCACGATATGAAAGTGACGGATGAAGTTGCCAGGGGCAAATCTACTCTGGACGTATGGACATCCTGATGCGGGATCGATGTTGCAGATAGCTTTATCGCCCTGTCTTACTACCAATGACGACGCAATGTCCGTTAGTGACCGCTGCAGCTTATTGCGGTCTGCTCTAGTTGTAGGTGCCATCGTAAAAACACCACACAAAAATTTAGTCGTTAATGGTTTAACTCTAAATACGCTCCTCTATCTAAACACACACACACTTGATAAATACTTCTTTGATCAATATTGAATTCCCACTATATCACTATAACCTTGTCTGAACCGGATTCGATCGGAATACGATACGAAACCTGACAGACTCTTTCTCCTACGCCTCCGACAAGTGCCGGAAGCAACGGTGGTATCGCATTGTTGCCCGGGAGATAATATTTTACCCGAGCTCCCACCACGGCCACGGTAGTGCACCACTTCATAGTCCAGCGCTCATATAGCTATTCGCCTCTCTGTTCGTACCTGTCCCTCCAAACCGTAGTTAGCAATTCCAACAACCTACATATTTTCAGTTAGCTTTTCCAACAACCTATCCGATTTTTTTCTTAGCTAAGTCCAACACGTTTTGCCTTTCTGATATAGAAAGGTTATGTAATCACTGTGAAAACCGACTTTTGAACCGAGGCCCGCAGGTCCGAGTGTCATATACCATTCGACTCAGTTAGTCGAGTACGCAAAATGTCTGTGTGTGTATGTGTGTGTATGTGCGCATGTGTGTATGTAACGTTTTTTGCACTAACTTTTCTCGGAGATGGCTAAACCGATTTTCACAAACTTAGATTCAAATGAAAGGTCTTGTGGTCCCATACAAAATTCCTGAATATTATTTGGATCCGACTTCCGGTTCCGGAATTATGGGGCAAAATGTGCAAAAAATTGTGAAAATAAGTGCACTAACTTTTCTCAGAGATGGCTAAATCGATTTTCACAAACTTAGATTCAAATGATAGGTCTTAAGGTCCCATAAAAAATTCCTGAATATTATTTGTATCCGACTACCGGTTCGGGAGTTATGGGGTTAAAAAGGCAAAAAAAAGAAAATATGTGTTCTAACTCATAGATGGCGCGACCGATTTTCACAAACTTAGGTTCAAATGAAAGGTCCTGTGGTCCCATGCGTTATTTCTGAATTTCATGCGGATCCGCTTCCGGATCCGGAAATATAGGGTAAAGTGTGTTAAAAATTGTATACCATCACTGAAAATGAGGAAAAACCTTAAAAAAAGTACGGGTGTGTAATGTCAGTGACACAACTGGATGTTGTGAATACGAATAAAACTGACACGATTTCTTTACACTTTCGAAATCGAATTGATAGTTGATCGATTGTGTGAATTGTGAAACTTTCCCCCTTTTCACTACTAAAATTTTCAACGATTTTTGAAGTAGATTATTTCATTTCGGATTTGCATATTTCATTGAAAGAAACTATCAAGATGCTGTACAGGATTCATTTCTGATTTAGCACAGTTCGGAACATTTATCTCGAACGATTTTCGCACAGCGAAAAGTGCACGAACCAAATCAAATTAATTTGGATTTTCACCTAACTGATGATTTCTACCTTCGAAATTCAAAGAAGTAATCTTAATAGTTCTTTAGATAACACATAACTTTCTCTCCAATGCAAAGCACCAGCAGCTGATGCAATCGTTCTTGCTTGAATTGAAACTAGCTTTGCGTACAAACCGAAACATCCGAACGCAGTGCCAAATGATGCGAAACTGGTTTAATTCGTCTTCTCGCCTTGACGACCGGAAGACAAATGAGAACTACGACCTAAGCGTTTGAGGTTTTAACCACGCAGAAGGTGCCTTCTCCGTCGCTGCTGGTTGAAAGTTTAATCCCCGCGATGCCAGTCCTCTCGCCTCGATGGCCAGCAAGCGAATGAGAGATGCGAGCTGAGCGTTTGAGGTTTTAACCACGCAGAAGGTGCATTCTCCATCGCTGCTGGTTGAAGGTTTAACCCCCGCTGGTTGAAGGCTTAACTCCTCTCGCCTTGATGGCCAGCAAGCGAATGAGAGATGCGACCTGAGCGTTTGAGGTTTTAACCACGCAGAAGGTGCATTCTCCGTCGCTGCTGGTTGAAAGTTTAACTCCCGCGATGCCAGTCCTCTCGCCTGGATGGCCAGCAAGCGAATGAGAGATGCGACCTGAGCGCTTGAAGTTTTAACCACGCAGAAGGTGCATTCTCCGTCGCTGCTGGTTGATGATTCCATTCCCACGATGTCTGCTTCCACCGAACGCACGAAAAGAAATGATCGATTTTCATTTTTTGTCGTGAATACTACTTACTTTACTATGGGGTGCCTTTTCAAAATTTACCCTCTGAGAGAGTGATAAGTTTTTGATCGTGAATATCTCTTGTTGTATCTAACGAATCAACATAATTTTTGCTACATGCCATCGGAAATATGATCACAATTTTATGATAAAATTTTCAGTTGTGTGACATAATCTCAAATAGTTCAAAATTAAACTTTTCTGAAATGTTTGGTATAAACGAGTATCAAAGAGGATAATTTATATGGCGCGTTTGCCTTTCTCGTGTTTTGAAAGCTCATATCTCAGTGATCTGTGGAAGGATTTATATAATCTAACTACCAATAGAATCGAAATTTTTCAACTTAAACGTGTATAGCAAAAGCATTGAAGTATTTCAATAGTACACTATTGAAAAACCTATCTCATTTGACCCATGTCAACACCAGCCAATCAGAACGCGATCTGAGGAGGAGAAGAAAATAGCTGCTGCTGTATAACAAATCGTTCAAGAAAAAGGTTCCGAAAAGTGGTGAATATCGTAGTGAGTTCCTCAATTTGGTCCTTCTGAATGCTAGAAACGAATCCCTACAGCATATTGATAGTTTCTTTCAATAAATTATGCAAATACGAAATGAAATAATCGACATTAAAATTCTATATGCGGCTATTTTTATAGCCGTTAGGACCGCCCATTAGTGAAAAAGCTACAAACGAAATCACGTAAAAGAAAGCTCCTAACAAAAATCTAATCAGTTTGGATTCTATCGCCAATGCGAGCAGATGTATTTTGTGCCGTTTGCAAAGCTAGTTTCGCTTCCGACAAGAGCGATTACGTCAAAGCTGCCTATCATTTCGGCTCTAAAAGTTTTCTGAAGAACTATTAGGATGTGTTGTTCGCAAATCGAAAGAAATTATCCTCAGTTTAGTGCAAATGTAGAACAGTTTGGTTAGATTTTTGCACTTTTCGCTGTGTGAAATTCACAGTAATCGAGATCAAGTGAAGCCTTCGTTGTTTTTGCGAAAAATGTGGAAAAGGGGAATGCTTGCATAATTCATACAATTGATCAACTAATTGATATTCGGAAGTGTTAAGGAACATGTCATTTGTTTTCGTATTCACGACATCCAGTTATGTCTCTGACATTACCCACCCGCCTTTTTTTTTGCATAAATATCTGTTTATTAATCTTATTTTTGTGTATTACATCATCATTTTACAGTACAATTGTTTTGACCTTTTGGCCTTTCATCTTTGTTGTTCATACGATTCGTTATTAATAATAGGTGTTTTAGTTACTCTTGTTTTACATACTAATGTTTAATCATAATATTTATATTAATTATTTATAAAATATCTACCTACTTATAACTATCCCTAACCTAATACGTACAAATTTTGAATTATTTGTATTTCAGAGATTGAGCACCTCTCTTCAAATTTCGTGCAGTATTGTTCGAATTTTTGTTCTAGTATATCCAGTGAGGCCATCTCATGTACTTCACTAGTCCTTGTCCAAGGGGGTAGATTTAGAATCATCTTCAAGATCTTACTTTGAATGCGCTGAAGCCTAAGTTTGTGTGTTCGTGCACAGCCCCGCCAAACAGGGACTGCGTATTCAATTGCGGGGTAGATGATTTGTTTATAGACAGCCATCTGATTCTTCAGACGCAGTTTAGATGTTCTACAAATCAGCGGATACAGAGACCTAATGAGTATGCTGCATTTTTGAACGATTTTGTCAACATGTGACCTGAATATCAGATGTCTGTCAAAGGTGAGTCCTAGATAGATAACTTCATCGGACCATTGAATGACCTCATCACCGAATCGTATTCTGCATTCGTCTGATGGAGCAAGTTTTGGAGATCTTGAATGTGGAAACAAGATGACCTGAATTTTTGCTGCATCGATCACAATTTTCCAGCTTGTAAAATATTCAGTTAGAGCGTCCAGACCTGTCTGTCGTTTATTCTTCAGAGCATTAATGACACGACCTTTGTAAAGAATGGCAGTATCATCAGCAAATTGTGACAGAACACCACCACCCGGAAGAGGTGGGATGTCTGATGTAAAATGTTGTATAGAATGGGACCTAGGATACTTCCCTGGGGTACACCAGCAGGAATAGTAAATCTTTCTGAAAGTGCATCATTCAGAGAAACCTGGAATGCTCTATCTGCATGATAATTTTTGATAATTTTAATAAGATACATGGGAAAATTATACCGATGCAGTTTAAACACCAGGCCATCGTGCCACACATTATCGAATGCCTTTTCAATACCCAATATTGCCATGGCAGTCGTTTTGGACACTGATTTGTTTTGCTGGATGACGTTCTTAACCCTTGTGAGTTGGTGGATGGTGGATCTTCCTTTCCGGAACCCAAACTGTTCTTCCAGTAATATATCCTGTTCATCTGCGAAAGCAAGAATTCGCCTTTGTATTGACTTTTCAAACAGCTTGGATAGGGCAGAGAATAAGCTGATGAGCCGATAGCTCTTGGAAAAGGAAGGATCGTTCCCAGGTTTCAAAACTGGGATAACTTTAGCTAACTTCCACTTTGAAGGGAAGTAACCAAGCTCCCAGCACCTGTAAAAAATTTTAGCTAAGAAGACAAATGAGCGAATACTCAAATGTTTCAGCTCAATGTTGAATGTGTTGTCGAAACCGGGGGTCCTCATATTTTTGGATTTTTTCACACTAGCCATCAGCTCATTCGCAGTGACTCTACTTTCCTCAGGAACCAAGTTGTCTGATTGGTCAACCTCAGCTACGCTATCAGTAACGGCTCTTTCATGTGGACTAACAATGTTAAGTCCTAAATTGTGAGAACACACAAACTGCTAGCCTAGCGCATTTGCCTTCTCTACTGGTGTGATTAAAGGTATTCCTTCAGCTGCGTCCTGGGGTGACATCAGAGGAGGAATAGGCTTCGGTTTTTTCTTAAGCACCTTCGTTAAGGACCAGAAGGGCTTTGAATGTGGTAGAATTTCTCGAAGCTTTTGCTAGAAGTTCCTGTTGCGAAGCTCAGATATCCTTTCCTAGATTATCCTAGTTAAGTTGTTATAAGAAGTCTTCCTATCTAGGATGCCAGTTCGTTGATACTACCTCCGGTAGATATTTCGAAGTCGGATGAGTTTCTTGGTGACACTGTCAATTTGAAGAGAGGAACTCGGCATATGTTGTACTGGAACCATCCTATCACGAGCGACTGTGATTGAATGCTGGATGGATGATAGGGCCGCATCGATTTCCATCGGATGCGATAATAGTTCCTCCGAGGTCGAATAGGAACTGTTTCTGGTGAAAATCCCAACGTCAATATTACTGGAAAGTGGTCAGAAGAGAGCTCGTTGAAGAAAACCGGAGAGCTGTCTATGGCGATGTTGCTGATAAATATATCCAAAATGGAATGAACTCTCGATCAGGAAAGTCGCGTTGGTTGATCCGGAGCGAGGATGTTGTATTGTCCAGCTTCCTAATCTTCGGCAAGTACGAATCCGTTTCGATTCTGTCTTTTGTTTCCCCACAGCTCATGACGTGCGTTCAGGTCCCCAGCAATGATGAATTTGTTCTGTCGTCGAGTGAGCATAGCCAGATCTCGCTTCAATGATGCACACGTACCATCTCTAAGATTTGTTTGTTTGGGGCAGTACGTTGCAATGATGATGATGGGTCCCATCGTCGTTGTAATCTCAATTCCAATCGCTTCTATGAGTTGCAATTTAAAGGCTGACAGAAGCCTGTGCTGAATGGATCGTTTAATGGCAATGGCAACTCCCCCTCTGGTAGTTGTTCTGTCGAGCCTGTGAATCCTGTAATTGGAAATAGAAATAGAAAGGTCAGGTTAAAGATGAGTTTCAGTTAAAATAGCAATATCGACATTCTTCTCTTGAAGAAAGTCGGACAATTCAGCAGTTTTGCTCCTGAGTGAGCAAGCATTCCAATTTACTATAACCAACTCATTATATTGCATATTCGATGATGAATTTGCCTAAGGCCTTGATTTGATCTAACCGCGTTCTGCAGTTTCGTAGTTTTGTTGTCATTGTTTCAAAAATGACGATCAGTTGTTCAGCAGAGAATGAATCACCAGAGTCATCCTTTGCTTGTGGTTGATTATTGCCCCATCCAGGAGGGATTTTTGAGGAAGATTCTTTTTGTGATCCAGCGGCTGAATCTTTTGGATTGCTGCGAGCAAGTGGCGGCAAATTCGGAATATCCCTCTTCGGTGGGAGCCGTGTGAAATTAATTTCATCCTTCTGTGGAACATTCTTGTGCGTTGATTGTTTACGGGACGCCTGTTGTCGAATTTTTGTGAACTCAGCACGTTTGGGACACGATTTGCTAGTAGATGGATGGTCGCCATCACAGTTCACACATTTTACTGCGATGTCATCTAGTAGGCAATCGTTGGTATTGTGTGATTCGGCACATTTCCCGCATCGACTTTTCATGTAGCAATTCCTCGCTCCATGGCCGTAGTTCAAACAGTTCGTGCACTGTGTGACATCCCGATGTACCGGTTTATACTTTTGCCATTCGATGATTATGTGAAATAACGATTTAATCGTTTTCAGTTGACTCATGGTGATGGAGCCCTTCTCCAGATGAATCAGGTACAGTTGTTCTCTAAACTTTTTATCCGTATTATGTCGTTTCATTTTAAACACCATCATAGGCTTTAGTCCAGCCTCCGACAGTGCCTGCTTTAGTTCGGCTTCCATCATGTCGGGTAGTCCTCGAAGTACAACCTCCATAGGCGGCGGCAATATCGTGTTGGCGGCAATATCGTGTGTGAAGTATTCCGCTTTTGTCTGCTTCAGGTACAGTTCCACTCCTTTGTAGTGGTTCAAAGCCGGAACAGTTATTTTGTAGCCTTCTGTACATAAACGGATTGTTGCCTGTAGTCCTTTGCTGATCAGTGTGTTGAAATGCGATCGTAGAGTTGGTGGGAAGCCCTTCAGGTAGAAAGGCGGCATTTTGATAAAATGGTGAAAGAATTATGTTGCTGCCATTAATATAAGTCGAGATATTCACGATTAAGTTCTGCCCATTCTTCCATATGGCTAATTTTGAAAAGGCACCCCATAGTAAAGTAAGTCGACACGACAAAATTTCTAAATCGACCTCAAATCTTTTCCAATTTGATTGTTTTTATCAGTAGACGGTCAAACAAACCGATTTCGGTTATTCTTTTAAGAATCGAAGAAATTTTTTTTTTGCCTGTCTCATATAGAAAGGTTATGCAATCACTGTGAAAACTTTTGAACCGAGGCCCGGAGGGACGAGTGTCATATACTATTCGACTCAGTTCGTCGAGAACGCAAAATGTCTGTGTGTATGTGTGTGTATGTGCGTATGTGTGTATGTAACGTTTTTTTGCACTAACTTTTCTCGGAGATGGCTGAACCGATTTTTACAAACTTAGTTTCAAATGAAATGTCTCGTGGTCCCATACGTAATTCCTGAATTTCATCAGGATCCGACTTCCGGATCCGGAAATATAGGATAAAGTGTGTTAAAAATTTTATACCATCACTGAAAAGAACGAAAAACCGTAAAAAGTTTTCTAAATCGACTTCAAATCTTTTCCAATTGATAGTTTTTATCAGTAGACGGTCAAACAAATCTATTTCGGTTATTCCTTTAAGAATCGAAGAAAAATAATTTTGAAGAATACCACAGTATTATATATGATAGTATGATTGATATGAGAAAGGCATCATTACACCACTAGGTGGATTAAAACAGGTTTTTAGTGATTCCAACAACCGATTTAGTTCAGTCAACACCCGCATTTTTTCCAAAACCCAGCTGTTTCACATATGGTAGTGCCGTCCCCGCTCTGTCGAATGCAATTGACGTGAGCGTAGTACGCGGGATAGGTGATAAGTTACGAACGTAGGCGCAATGCTTATCCGTGCGGGATATGTGCCAGTTCGTACATGGGTAACATGCTGAAAGGCCGCAGCATGAGAGGCCTACGCTTAGTAAACCGGGTTGACCGGTTGCAACTTGGTCACATTTGTATGGAGCAAAATATTTGTACGCAGATTTTCCAGTTACGTTCGTTTACCATAGTAAGCCGTGACAACGAGTTTAAAAAATGCCTCTCGGTACGAACCATCACCATGGACACGTATATGGGCGGTCCGCTGTCTATGCCGCATCGATAGACGTTAACGGTTAACACTGTATACATAACTACGGACGCGTATATGGGAGCGGTTTGCTGCATGTGCATCGCTGTTAGGCGTTAGCCATAGATACGTTCTCAACCAACTACCAATCTTAAACCACTTGTGCACTTAACAATTGTTACGACATGTACGACCCATAACTTTACATCACTGGGTCGATGTAATCAACAGATGGAAACTTGGTCAAGTAACCCGGTTGCAGAAACATTTGCACACTATACGTACCACCAGTAGAACTAAAACTCAGTAAAACTTTTCGCACTATATCACTATACCATATAGTGGTATAGTGCGACATTCTATGTCACTTGCCACCTGATTTCACTTTGGTTATCGGTCCCGTGGATAATATTTATTTATTTATTTATTTGTGAGCAGGGAAACAGGGAAAAGCCCGTTGGAGATGAAATTTGTCAATCTCTCTCTCCAGCAGTCATAAAACCTCCTCATTATTTATATCAACAGATTACAATGATCCAACAGATACACTAGAATTAAAACTAACAGCTAAAACAAAATTTATAACACTATAACTAGCTGAAGACACCACGCGTAACAGAATAAAATAATATAAATTGAACATGTGAATAAGCTACTGATAGCTTCCAAACGATGTTCAACCAGTTTATTCTGTGAGGTTGTATTGTTTTCATGTGGGACATGATGATGATGGTCCCACCTCATACCCCGACAAAGGTGTGAGCAGAACGAGTTATCTAAATGATAATTAATATTTTTGCACATATCTTAACCAGTAAACAAAAGAAAACGATCTGATTAATCTAGCAGGTATTGATTCTTCTTCAAAAGAACGACTGACCACAAAATAACATTCAAATATTTCGGATTTACTATCCAGGGTTAATCAAGAAAATTTCCAACCCGGGAAGATCCTTGATCACATCAGGAATCGAACCCGATATCTTTACCAGTATCAGACAGTAATTCACCTGGCCCTTCCCGCCGGACCAGTTCATCGCTACACACATCAGCTACGATGGAGTAAAGAGACTGCGGATGAGCAGAGCCAAGCCCAATTCCATCAACAACTGTCGATCCCAATTAATCTCCCGAATCAATTCCTTAAATTATTAATCAAACCTTGCGATCAAGGTCAAGAGCAAACTTAACACACTGAATGCTAAGGCTCTTCGGCCAGTCCTGTTCGCTTTCCAAATAGTCACTACCTGCTTCGCGCGCGAGGCTCAAACGTTTGTAGACTACTCATTATTTTAACTCTCAAACAAACTAAAAATCCATCATCATCATACCGAACATAGTAACTTAATTCGTCTCACAATAATATATATATATAAACAAAAAGAAAAAGAAAATACAATCTTCGTAATACGTTAAAAATAATAAATCTAAAAATTTTGAACTAACTAACTAAATATTTGCTTACAAAGCGGACTTTATGTGTGAAATACATAACCTTTTGAACTCCACCAATGTCGTCGCGCGTTTGATTTCTCTTGGCATCGAATTGAAAAAACCTATTCCCTTGTACAACAATGAGTTTTGCGATCTGGCTAACAGAAAGCTTGGTGTTCTAGCATCAGATGCGTTTCTAGTATTGTACCTATGCAAATCAGTTCCTCTTTCAATTCGATCACACAAATATCGAGGCAGCATGCCGTTTAATATCTTGAAAATAAATACCATGGTTAAGTAGTAAATTCTCTGTTTCACTGAAAGCCATTGTAATGCGTTCAGTAGAAAACCTGATGAGGTATATCTACTACATTTTAGAATTAATCGCATGATTTTATTTTGCAGTCGCTGTAATCTCAAGATTTGTGTGTTATTAGCAAGAAACAGAATGGATGGGCAAAAGTCAATGTGTGGTGAAATGACTGTTTTATACAAAAGAATCTTACTATGGGTCGTTAAGTCATTTTTCAAACGACATAATACACCATACTTTTTGGCAATCTTCTTGGTGACGTTATTGATATGAGATTTGAATGTTAACTTTTCATCAATTATGACTCCAAGATACTTCATTTCTCTAACGCGATCAATAGTTTCACCATCAATTTCCACATTGGCGTCATGACCGGTGCTAACAGAAGAAATAACCATATATTTAGTTTTCGCGACGTTTAGTTTCAGTTGCTTAAATTTTAACCATCGAACCAGCGAACTTAGATCCATGACATGATGGATGATATGTGAGTGAATGTTAAGTGGAAGAGAATGCAAGAACGGTTATAAATTAGTTAGTTAGAATCTAATGGAAATAGTAACTTAATGTAACGACGTTTTCTTGTGGATGTAGCATCATCTGAACGCTGTCTATCACCGCGTGCCAACTCTACAAGCAACGCCGAAGCAACAAGCACGCGGTAGTTTTTTATTGTCAGACAATCCGCAATCGCTGAACAAAACGTACTTCTTTCACTTTTGTGTTTCTACGATTGTTTCTGCTGATCTCTGCAGAAAAGTTTAGCTCACGCAAAACGAATTATATTGAATTTAAACAATAACCTTTTATAACATTATTCTTATAGTTTCTAAGCGCCACATGATAAGGCACTATCTGAAGTTGTATAAATACCCCCAGTTGTTAAGAATAAATTTTAGTCTTAAACCAAACCTGAAGATAACTCATTTCTGCCGTAAACCTGCCAAAGTGGTGACCCCGACGTGATCGTTAGAAAAAAAGTTTTTAGTAGTTTCGTATTCTGCTGAACGCGTTCGAAGTAAAAACGGTCGTTGAAGCTGTAGTGAAATGCCTAATTCTGATAAGGACGAATCGGAACCCGCTGGTGACATGCAGCTGGAATCAATTAGTTCACCACGTCTCCCCCGCCGAATATGAGCGAATCTAATATTGAATCATACTTCATGTCGCTGGAGTTCTGGTTCGCTGCAACTGGCATCGGTGGCACCGTTCATGATACACGAGAATTTAACATTGTGATGGTACAGATTCCTCCGAGCAAGCTGTCAGAATTGAGATCGATTATTGACGGTGTGCCGACCAGTGAAAAATTCACGTACGTAAAAAGAAAACTCATTGATTATTTCGCTGACAGTCAGCAGCGCCGTTTGCAGCTTGTTTTATCCGATATTCCGCTCGGAGACATGAAACCCAGCAAACTATTCAATGATATGAGACGTGTTGCTGCTGATGCACTTGGTGAAAATGTGTTCCTCGCTTGTGGGCATCAAGACTACCCAATATGCCCAAGCAGCTGTGATCGCATCAAAAGGAGATGCTGCTGAAAGAACGACAATCGCCGATGCTATCATCGAATCAGCACCTTGGATTCAGTTCTGCAACCTGAGCCGTCTACATCACAATCCGTTCCTGAAAAATCATCCCTATGCAGCATAGAAAGCCTCCAACGAGATATGGTACTCTCATCGCGTAGCGATAACACTTTTTGTGGTCGTGCGCGCTCCCACTCGCGCAACGGTAAGAGGGAATGGACGTACCGTGACAAAACACCACAAGACGAACAATGTTGGTATCATCGTGGGTTTGGAAATGAAGAGAACCGATGTCGAATGCCGTGTTCGTTCAGTCAGTCATTTGCTTCATCGAACAAATAATGAAATTATCCGCTTGAACTTGCAAAAGAAGCAAGAGAACCTTCTAATGCAAACACAATCTTTCGCCTAAGAATCTCGGACACTAACACAAACATGAAATTATTAATCGACACTGGAGCCGACGTGTCCGTGATTCCGAGAGGTCCAGTTCAAGTAGGATGAAACCAACCGCATTGAAACTGTTCGCCGCCAATGGAACACTCATCAATGTGTACGGAGAGGCTCTTCTAAAAGTTAACCTTGGTCTTCGCCGTGAATGTTTCTGGTCTTTTCTAATACCTGAGGTCACAACTGGAATTACTGGTGCCGCTTTTATAAGCCATTTCGATTAATTAATTGATCTTAAACGAAATCGCCTCATAGACAACGTCACATTACTCGACTCGACAGGACAGCTTACACGTGTCAGTGAATATTTCGTAAAAACATTCAGTGCAGTTTCACCGTATGCTGACTTGCTACCCGAATTTCCCAACATAACGCGGTTAACTCTGCCAGGTACTGCAAGCAAATCATCAGTCGTCCACCGAATCGAAACAACCGGCCACCTCGTTTACGCTAGACCGAGACGACTACCATCAGACTAGCTCGATGCAGCTCGCAGTGAATTGGAGCACTCAAGCACTTGTCACTGGATGGATAGCTCGATTCGGTGTACCTGCGTACATCACCACCGACCAAGGACGTCAATTTGAATCATCTCTATTTGCTGAGTTGGTTCGATTAATGGGCATCAGCCAGCTGCGAACGACAGTGTACCACCCCCAAGCAAATGGAATCATCGAACGATGACATCGGACACTTAAAGCAGCTATCCTTTGTCACAACCCGGACCACTGATCGGATTACTTGCCAATGATCTTGTTTGGCTTACGGACAACTCACAAAGAAGACATTGGAGAATCTCCTGCTGAGATGATGTACGGTTCGACCCTCCGTATACCGTTTGAATTTTTCATCGAGAACACCAACCAGAAAAACTAAACTGATTTCGTTATCAAGCTTCGAGCGACCATGCAAAATTTGATACCTACGGCAACGACATGGTAAACAAAGCGTTTTTGTGCATCATGATCTTCACAATTGCAAGCACGTCTTCATTCGCAATGACTCCGTGAGACCGTCGCTATCGCCCCCATATCATGGTCCATTTGAGGTGTCACGTCGAAATAAAAAAATCTTCAAAATTAGAGTAAAGAATAGAATGGTAAACGTTTCCATCGATCGGTTGAAACCAGCATATTCAACTGTGAGCAACAGTAGCTACACAGTAGTGTTAATCCTCGCGCTACCGAAAATGCTGAACGTCGACCAGTGAAGGTGACCCGATTTGGTCGACGAGTCGTCATCCCACAACCCTGTAGCTAGATCGACACCTCGTCTAAGAGGGGTAATGTAGCATCATCTGAACGCTGTCTATCACCGCGCGCCGACGCTACAAGCAACGCCGAAGCAACAAGCACGCCGTAGTTTTTATTGTCAGAGAGACGATCCGCAATCGCTTCACAAAACGTACTTCTTTTGCTTTTGTGTCTCTACGATTGTTTCTGCTGATCTCTACAGAAAAGTTTAGCTCACGCAAAACGAGTTATATTGAATTTAAACAATAACCCTTTATAACACTATTCTTATAGTTTCTAAGCGCCACATGATAAGGCACTATCTGAAGTTGTTGTTAAGAATAAATTTTAGTCTTAAACCAAACCTGAAGATAACTCATTTCTGCCGTAAACCTGCCAAATGGATAACATGTGTGTATATATGTATATGAATGTATGTATGTGTGTATGTTTGCGTGTATTTATGTATACCTGTATGTATGTATGTATTTGTCCCGGGTTGGCGGTTCAAAGCATAAGGCACTGGTCTTACAAACCAGTTGTCGTATGTTCGAGCCCCGACCTGGAAGGATTCGTAGTGTCAGTAGAATCGTAGCACCAGCCATGCAATGGTTCTGTACACTCTGAATCGGCTGCGAAGTCTGTTGAAACAGAAGGTCAAATTTCACTACATAAATGTATTACCAAGGCTAATGAATGTATAGTTGATTGTGTATATTTATACATGTATGTATGACCAATTAATGGCTTTTTGGTCTATTGGTTTTTGTTCAAACCATTTATTTTTCATTAAAGGCCAACGTTTCGAAGTTTATACCTTCCTCTTCAGGTTAACTGTAATTTTATGTATTATTTAGTCACAAAATTTGTTTCACAAAATACAATAATTGTACAAAAATGTACTTATAACGACTACAAATATTTTTCGTCAAGCATGATGTAACATTTATAATACTGGTTAAAAAACTGCTACTCTACATAAAAACACAAAACGAGACATACGATTGCAATTCGTTTAGCAATTTCAATTCGAATTATTTGTCTTGCCAAGAACTTACACAAGAACTTCATACGCACGTTGACTTCGATTGAGCACTGAAATATTGCAAGCAGCGAATATGGAAGACAGTAGAGCAAAGGGGGGGAAGCTATCGGTGCTCAAAGCACCCTTCCCGGACTTATGCATCGTCATGGACGTCTGCGTCGTTCTCTTCTACTTTTGGACCATTTATCGCTCGACTTTGAGCCACTCGTTTCGCTACACTGGATCGACCAGGAGGATGTCGAGGTCGGTCCGGCGATTCCGAATAGAGCTTAGTTTCCTGTTCGCTGGCGTCCCGACGACTCAGTTTCGATGCTGTGGCTCCTACATGACTAGTCTTAAACCAAACCTGAAGATAACTCATTTCTGCCGTAAACCTGCCAAATGGATAACATGTGTGTATATATGTATATGAATGTATGTATGTGTGTATGTTTGCGTGTATTTATGTATACCTGTATGTATGTATGTTCGAGCCCCGACCTGGAAGGATTCGTAGTGTCAGTAGAATCGTAGCACCAGCCATGCAATGGTTCTGCACACTCTGAATAGGCTGCGAAGTCTGTTGAAACAGAAGGTCAAATTCCACTACATAAATGTATTACCAAGGCTTATGAATGTATAGTTGATTGTGTATATTTATACATGTATGTATGACCAATTAATGGCTTTTTGGTCTATTGGCTTTTGATAAAGCCATTCATTTTTCATTAAAGGCCAACGTTTCGAAGGTTATACCTTCCTCTTCAGGTTAACTGTAATTTTATGTATTATTTAGTAACAACATTTGTTTCACAAAATATAATAATTGTACAAAAATGTACTTATAACGACTACAAATATTTTTCGTCAAGCATGATGTAACATTTATAATACTGGTTAAAAAACTGCTACTCTACATAAGAACAAAAAACGAGACATACGATTGCAATTCGTTTAGTAATTTCAATTCGAATTATTTGTCTTGCCAAGAACTTACACAAGAACTTCATACGCACGTTGACTTCGATTGAGCACTGAAATATTGCAAGCAGCGAATATGGAAGACAGTAGAGCAAAGAGGGGGAAGCTATCGGTGCTCAAAGCACCCTTCCCGGCCTTATGCATCGTCATGGACGTCTGCGTCGTACTCTCCTACTTTTGGGCCATTTATCGCTCGACTTTGAGCCACTCGTTTCGCTACACTGGATCGACCAGGAGGATGTCGAGGTCGGTCCGGCGATTCCGAATAGAGCTTAGTTTCCTGTTCACTGGCGTCCCGACGACTCAGTTTCGATGCTGTGGCTCCTACACGACTAGTCTCCGGCGAAGGATCTAGCCTACACTACAGAGAGTTCCCCGGTGGTGGAAGTTCTCCCGACACCGACCATTCATGTTACGCTACCGGGACACTCAGAGTGCCGTGGTCGATCCGGTGATTACGATTGTAGCATAGCTTCCGGTTCACTGATGCCCCGACGACTCAACTTCGGTATTGTGGCTTCTACTCCCCGATGATGGATCTAGCCTACACCAACGAGGCATTCCCCGGCGATGGAAGTAGCTTCTGATACCCGTGAACGGATCAATCGGCAGGATGCCTGGGTCGCTCCAATGATTGGAGGATGGCTTCCGATTTACTGTCGCCCCGACGATCCATACCGGAGCTACATCGCAATTTACTCGTCTAATCCCCGGCGAAGGATTTAGACTACACTGACGGAGAGTTCTCCGACAACGGAAAAACTCCCGATCCGACGCTTGTTCTCTGATCCCTCTTTAGCGGCTGCCTGTTCTGCGCTCCAATTCCGCTGCAAGATTCCGGCGATCTGGGAGATCGCGGACGACACTGCGTTCCAGTTCTTCTCGCTGTGGCACATCCTCTGGACTAGGTTCTCTGGTGTAGTTTCTCTACCACATACATCCAGTAGACCATTCCTTTGTGTCGCAAAGCGGTGACAGGCAAACAAGACGTGTTCTGCAGTCTCAAGCTCATTTGAGCAGCCAGGACAAGCAGGGGATGCCGCGTGGCCGAACCTGTGGAGGTACCGCCGAAAACAACCGTGATCTGTGAGAAACTGCGTCAGGCCAAAGTATACTTCGCCGTGGGGTCTGTCGATCCATCCGGTGTGTCCACCTGCCCTTGATTGAGCTGTCCCATTTCCTTTGCTACTCGCGTAGGGAGGCTGCCTTGGCAGTCCTACGGACTTTCCTGTCCCTCCGCGTATCGTAGCACTCCGAGTCCTCCTTGATGAGCAGTCCAATAGGCATCATGCACGCAAAAACGCAGGCTGCATCTCCAGATACCGTACGGTACGTACTGATCCACCACCGGCAGCAGATATGCAGTCACTGGGCAAACCGACCAACCAACTTTTAGTTTACTCACTTTTAGGACCTTATTAGCATCCATGACTGATAGCTTGAACGTAGCTATCTGAGTGCCTTGGGGTCCTTTTCTCATGCGAATGGATTCCTGTGGGACGTCCAGCCCTCCTAGATTCTTAATGGCCGTAATACGCTCTTCGGCGCTCGCGATCTCGTCTAGCCGTTTACTCTGAAGTGTCACCTTGTTTTGCAAGGCTCTCTCTTCGACCTCGTCGCCTAGGTATCAGGACACGGGATACCGCGCTTGTGCACTTTGAGCGGCACACGGTCGCTATAGTAGGGCGATTTCACTGTCTATCACTACTCATCTGTCTCACTCTAATGTTTGCTTTACAGTCTTCCATATTCGCTGCTTGCAATATTTCAGTGCTATATCGAAGTCGATGTGCGTAGGAAGTGCTTGTGTAAGTTCTTGGCAAGACAAATAATTCGAATTGAAATTACTAAACGAATTGCATTTGTATGTCTCGTTTTGTGATTTAGTGTAAAGTAACCGTTTTTCAACCAACTATTATAAATGTTACACCATACTTGACGAAAAATATTTGTAGTCTTTGTTAGTACATTTTGCAAAATTATTGTATTTCGTGAAAAAAAAATTTGTGACTAAATAATACATAAAATTACAGTTGCCCTGAAGTTGAAGATAACCGTTAAAACGTTGGCCTTTAACGAAACACAAATGTTTTGACGAGAAACCAATTGACCAAAAAACCATCTCTTTATTTGAAATAACATTAATTGGTCGCACCCGCATCAAATAAATTCAACAACAATGGCGTTAAGTGAAATATGTACAATTTACATTATACCTGCCCTTGGGTGAGTTGTATCAAATTGGTCGTGATACATTTCGATTGTGAGTCAGTGTCGACCGGTATGCCTGAGCGGATGGTAACACTGTCAAGGACCAACTGAAGATAACAAAATGTTAACATTCCATATGAATAGTACTAGTGACTTATTACATCAAACAAATAGTAACACAAAGATAAATAAAATGAATAATTCTATAAGTGAAAATATCATTGAAATACAGATGCATGTTCCCAGTTCCTATCCGTTGAACCATAATGAGCGGCCATACACAACCTGTTATAGAAAGCTACTGATTCTTATGTTTGTATTTTTTCTTTATTTTCGGTTAAAACTGATACCTGAACTTGTGGTGAAATTACCCGAACAGAGATAAGAAAAATTACAATTAAGAAACACTGAACAACAAGGTAAGGCATACGAAAGCAAAAAAATACTAACATTAAAATTCGTTGAGCAAAGCAGAATCATCACCTTCAAATTCCTCGAAATTCTTTAACATCGAACTCATAATCACTGTCATCCTCATAGATTGATTCCACAAGATAAGGCGTTTCTTAATCACATCTTTAAAGTTCTACTTGCAACCTTGAAGGAGAATTGTTGAGGGGCGCTGAAGCAGCTTCCTTTTCTATCACTAGATAATTCATCGTGAAAAACAACCTTATCATCGATCTTATTTCTACTTTCACATTCACTTCACTTACATGTCACTTCACTTGATTTTCCCTATTACTAGTATCACGCACAATAAAGTAATCATTGTGGTGAAAAAAATCATTTGCCGACAAAATTTTGGTCGTTCAACAAAATAAATTCAAATGTTTTGCATGATAAAAAGCATCATTCGAACAACATTTTATAGTTTTTTCGTGAAAAAATATTGAGAAATAGGTCGGTAAAAAGGTATTCTTGAGGAGTCCTGTTTTTATATGTAAAAAGTGTGTAATTTAAAAAAAATGGTGCAGTAGTTTTTGAATGACGATGCACACGGACTTTCAAAACCTGCTTTCGAGAAAAACGCGTTAAAAATTGTTTGTCTATAAAATTAATGGAAACAATTTATTACTGCAGGGAGCCCGTAGGGTCTAACATTTTCAAAAATTCGGATTTTTTCTTTTATGTTTTATTTTAATGAAACATTTCAAGAACGTTTTGTTAATTTTTGAAGTCAATCGAAGCATAAAACTTGGGCCTGTGCGCCGAACTCTTGCTTCTTTGCAGAATGAGATAGCCATAGATAAAGGTCCATAATTTCCAGAGTTTCGTTCCAATAGGCTTGAAAATTTCACAGAATATTCTTCAAATGTTTTGCTATAAGAAAATGTAAAGAAAATAATAAATGATTTTTCGAAAGTGTTAAACCCTACTCGCCCCTTAATAAATAAAAGTGCTTGGTAAGATTATTGTTTCCTCATATTGAAAAAGGCGTTTATATGACGCGCATGCACTAATTCATCCTGATACAAAGTAATAACGGGGGGGAAAAGCATTTTAGACAGGGCTGCAAAGCTGATCGGAACCCTTTCCGTACCAAAGTGTATTATAAGGAAACTATAAAGATAATAATACAACTATCTTCTATTGTGTAAATGTAGTATATTCGCATCACTTATTTAATTAAATAGTAATTTGACCTATATATTACTGGTATATGGAACTAGAATATCCTTCATTAAACGTTAATTATAAATGTTATACAACAAGCTATATGTTTTACATGAACATATCTATATAAATTCTGATTGACTGCATATTGTATGCACTTTATAAATTGTCCCAATGTATGTTGTGTGATAATCTAATAGTTGTTATAAGACGCGCAAATAAATTTTATTATGTCTTGAAATTCCATTCACTATTTGAAAGTCTTATGAAAATAAGTTTAAGACGAATTTTATGTTTCAAATGATGATCTTATATATTTGACATGAAATTGACACATCATGTAGTAGGAAGAATTTTATGTTTCATATGATGATCTTATATATTTGACATGACATTGATACACCATGTAGTTTTCATTGGATATGATTTGATCTTGTTAATATATGTTATTGTAATGTCTGTGACGCTACTTTTGGTAAAATAATGGAGGAAATTGTTATGAGTAGAGTGTGATATAAGTTTTTGATTTGTATGATAAAACTAATTTTAGCATAAGATGTAAATAATTCACACTAAGAAAAGAACTACATCATAACGTTATATCAATTTATAATTTCAATATAATTGTGTAGATTGTTTTGCCTATTTTATAGAAAGGTAATAGAACTACTGGAAAAGCGGAATTTTGTTCTGTTTTTTTCACTGTACAACTACTATACGACATACCTATTAGTGCCATACTCTTCTTAGATTTCAAATTATTTCACTTGTGTTCTACTGTTTCAAATGAAACAGAAATAATTCTATCAACATGCGGAGGGGAAATGAGCTGGCTGGTACAGTTTATGTTTCAAGTTCACGCCGATGAACCTTTCAATCTTCTTCCTTCCCTCGTAACTGCATATGTGCATTGGTTTCCTAACTGCATATGTACATTGGTTTCCTTCCCTCGTAACTGCATATGTGCATATGTCTAAGAGATCTTAGTGACTTCAAATCGATCTCGAACGAAGAGGAAGACAGAGTAAAAGAGTATCGTGTTTTATAGATCCAGATAGAACGTAGTAAAACGATTAGAGACCACACCATAAACATAAATTCAAAATTTTTATTGATCACAACAATTATAGCAACGCACAACCGGTCATCCAGCACGCATCATCGTCTGCTGAAAACGCCCTATCTTGTGGAATCAATCTATGAGGTTGACAGTAATTATGAATTGGATGTTAAAGAATTTCGAGGAATTTGAAGGTGATGATTCTGCTTTGCTCAACGAATTTTAATGTTAGTCTTTTTTTGATTTCGTATGTCTTAACACATGGATCAATAAGTCCCGAGACTAACAATGGAAATTAAATTTTTTTTTGCAAAATTTTTTTTTGTTCATCAACATAATCACCTTTTAGGGTGATACAATGGTTCCAATGTTTTTTTTCCGATAAACTGCTTTCTGAATGATCGACTCGTTGCTGTTTTTGTTCCATCGAAAGCAATCGCGGCACCCACTTGGAAAAAACCTTTTTCATGCTCAATTTTTCATGAAGGATAGTAAATACACTTTCATATGATATCTGTGTCGTCTCAGCAATCTCACGGAGCTTCACTTTACGATCTTTCATTATAATTTTTGTCAATTCACTCACATTTTCCTTTGTAACGGCTTCCACAGGTCTACCCGAGCGTTACGCGTCATTTGTGTCGGTACGACCACGTTTAAACTCGGCGAACCACCGACAAATCGTTGCTTTTGATGGATAAGAGTCCGGATAACATTTTTCAATCCATTGTTTCGCTTGCACGGTGTTTTTATCCATTAAAAAACAATGTTTTATTAAAACACGAAACTCGGGTTTTTCCATTTTTTAAACAAACTACAAAACGACTTTACTCCAACCTCGATAACTCAGCTGTTTCTGGTCGGATCGACTTAAAATTTTGACCCGTTTCAAGCAAAGGTTAGTACTCTAGAAAGACGTGGTTACTGGTTTACTACGAGCGCCATCTCTGCTTTAGTCTCGGGACTTATTGATCCATATGTTACCTTGTTGTTCAGTGTTTCTTAGTTGTAATTTTTCTTATCTCTGTTCAGGTAATTTCACCACAAGTTCAGATATCTGTTTTAACCGAAAATGAAGAAATAATATAAACATAAGAATTAGTAGCTTTCTATTATAAGTTGTGTATGGCCGCTTATTATGGTTCAACGGATAGGAACTGGGAACCTGCATCTGTATTTCAATGATATAATCACTTATAGAATTATTCTATCATTTTATTTATTTTTGTGTTACTATTTGTTTGATGTAATAAGTCACTAGTACTATTAATATGCAATGTCAACATTTCGTTATCTTCAGTTGGTCCTTGACAGTGTTACCATCCGCTCAGGCATAACGGTCGACACTGAGTCACAATCGAAATGTATCACAACCAATTTGATACAACACACCCAAGGCAGGGTATAGCGTAAATTTTACATACATACATGTTTCACTAAGCGCCATTACTGTTGAATTTATTTGATGCGGGTGCGACCAATTAATGTTATTTCAAACAAAGAGATGGCTTTTTGGTCAATTGGTTTCTCGTCAAAACATTTATGTTTCGTTAAAAGTCTATGTTTCAAAGGTTAAACCTTCATCTTCAGGGCAACTGTAATTTTATGTATTATTTAGTCACAAAATTTCCCAAAATACCCAACATTTATAATAGTTGGTTGAAAAACGGCTAGCTTTTGAGGATGCGTGAGCCTTGTTGCTTTATTGGAATGGCTGTCCATGCACGAGAATGGAAGGACGCGAACAATATTCACCCCAACTACTGTTTCTCCTTCTTTCGGTAAGAGAAAATTTCTAGCCCCATAATTCATAGCAAGCAAACTATTTTTACGGGGCTAGAAAATGATGAAGATTATATATTCAGTTTTCGCTAACAGACTGAAGGTTGATAAATGACAGGACAATGCGTAATTCAGGCCCCAGTGTCGCTCTTAGCCTCTTGTGCCTATCCTATCCTATCTCTATCCCTACCCCGGGCCGACCAGCATGCATCGAATAACAACGATGTGTCAACTTTGCGGCTTCCGGAGGAATGGTAGTCAGAAGCACCTTCTTTCCCCGCAAGGATATCTACAAAGCTACCTGGAGATCACCTGACCAATAGACCGAAAACCATCGACGGAAAATTTTTCTCGGACATCAAAAATGTTCGTACCTACCGCAGTGCGAATATAGATTCGGACCACTACTTGGTTACTGTATGCATGCGCTCAAAACTTTCGACGGTGGCTACCAAACGTCGAAATCGAACGTCGCAGTTTAACATCGAGCGGCTCCGGGATGCTGGCGTAGCTCAAGATTAAGCACAGCAGTTGGCAGTGGTACTACCAACGGAAGAACAGCTTGGTGCAGCTACTCTTGAAGATGGCTGGAGAGACATCCGTTCTGCCATAGGTAGCACTGCATCAGCAATGCTAGGTACGGCGCCTCCAAACGTCAGAAACGACTGGTTCGACGACGAATGTGAACAGTTAGTGGCCGAGAAGAATGCAGCTTGGGCGAGCAAGCTGCAACACCGGACGAGAGCAAACGAGGAGCGATACAGACAGGCGCGGAACAGATTAAACTCGGTATCCCGTAAAAAAAGCGCCAACAGGAAGACCGAGATCGCGAAGCGATGGAACAGTTGTTCCGTTTTAATGAAACAAGGAAGTTCTACGAGAAGGTGAACGGGAATCTTCTTCGAGAGGTGGCGGCAGTATTTCGACGAGCACCTCAATGGCGATGTGGCGGAATACGAAAGTGGCGGCGTGGTAACAAACTTGGAAATGCGTGCGGAGGACGATAGACTGCCGATCCCAGATCTCCAAGAAGTCGAGGAGGAGGTAAGACGGTTGAAAAATAATAAGGCCGCTGGCGTTGATCAACTACCAAGCGAGCTACTAAAACACGGTGGTAATGCACTAGTGAAAGCACTGCACTGGGTCGTTACCAAGATGGGAGGACGAGATTTTACCGGAGGAATAAATGGAAGGAATCGTGTGTCCCATCTACAAGAAGGGCGACAAGCTGGATTACTGCAATTACCGCGCGATAACTCTGCTGAACGCTGCCTACAAGGTACTCTCCCACATCTCATGCCGTCGACTTTCACCGATTGCAAACAAATTCGTGGGACAATATCAGGCAGGATTTATGGACGAACGTGCTACCACGGACCAAGTGTTTGCTATCCGCCAGGTGTTGCAAAAGTACCGCGAATACAATGTGCCCACACATCACTTATTCATCGATTTCAAATCAGCCTACGACACAATCGATCGAGAACAGCTATGGAAAATCATGCACGACAACGGATTTCCGGACAAACTGATACGATTGGTCAAGGCTACGAGTGATCGAGTGATGTGCGTTGTTCGAGTATTGCGGATAAATTCGAGTCCCTTCGAAACTCGCAGAGGGCTACGGTAAGGTGCTGGCCTTTCGTGTCTGCTATTAAACGTTGCTTTGGAGGGTGTGATAAGAAGAGCGAGAATAGACACGAGTGGCACGATTTTTAGAAAGTCCGTCCAGCTACTTGGATTCGCTGATGATAGTGACATTATAGCACGCAACTTTGAGAAGATGGAGGATACGTAAATCGGACTAAAAGTTGAGGCCAAGCGGATCGGACTAGACATCTATGTGTCAAAGACAAAATACATGAAAATCAGGGGTTCGAGAGCAGATGATTTCAGCCACCCATTACGAGTTCTGATTGGCGGTGATGAAATCGAAATGGCCGCCGAGTTCGTGTACTTGGGCTCACGGGTGACTGCCGATAATGACACCAGCAGAGAAATCGAGAGACGTATATTGTCAGGAAATCGTGCTTACTTTGGACTGCGCAGGACGCTTCGATCGAACAAAATTTGCCGTCGTGCAAAATTAGCTATCTACAGAACGTTGATTAGACCGGAATTTCATCCGGATCCGACTTCCGGTTCCGGAGTCATTAGGGGTAAAGTATGCTAAATATTGTATACCGTCATTTAAAGCAGTGAAACAAAAACCGTGTAAATTTTTCTCAATTGGAACTACACATATCGACAGTCTTTATCAGTAGGCAACTAAACAATCCGGTTCCGGCTATCCTGGTTCCCGGTCTCCGATACCGAAAGCACCGGAAATAGTAGTCGTATATTCCAAAATGGATCTCACACACTTTTCTAAGCGATGGGTTGACCGATTTCCACAAACTTAGTTTGAAGTAAAACGTCTTACGGTCCCATACGGAATTTCTGAATTTCATCCGGATTCGATTTCTGGTTCCGGAGTTATTCGGTGAAGTGTATTAAATAGTGTACACCGTCACTTAAACCGGCGAAATGAAACGCAAAAAAATTACTAAACTAGACTCAAAACCACACAAATCGAATGGTCATATATTCCAAAATCGATCTCACTCACTTTTCTCAGCGATGGTTTTACCGATTTTCACAAAAATTAATTTAGATTAGATTCAAATGAAAGGTCGCACGGTTTCATACGGAATTCCTGAATTTCATTCGGATCCGATTTCCGGTTCCGGAGATATAAGGTAAAGTGTATTGAATAGTGTACACCGTCACTTAAATCGGCGAAACAAAAAATTTTCTAAATTCTACTCAAAACCACACAAATCGATAGACATTATCAGAAGGCAACTCTAAAAAACCAATTCCGGATATCCTGGTTTCCGATTTTGATTAACAACGGGACATTATAGTCATATGCTCAAAACTGGATCTTACTCACTTTTCTCAGAGATTGCAGAACCGATATTCCAAATCTTAGGGTCAAATAAAAGTTCTTAGGACCGAAAAATTACTGTATATTTTCGTATTGAACAACAAATTAAACTGTCGTTTAGTACGATGACAGAATCGTATAAAAATTTCAAAATTTGAATAAAATCTAGTAGAAATTTCGTTTCCTTTAGGAGGACCTAAGCGATAAAAGCACTGTTTCATTCTGTAGGTTATACTATTTAATGCACAAATAATCCCTTATTTTCTTTCAAAAATCAAAGCGAAATTTTTTGAATAGAATTCCACAGTATTAAAACACCTTTTCTGAATGTAAAACATTCATGCGTCTTTATTTTTATCGTGAATGTATAGATAAAAATATGAATTGTAATTAGTCGCCTTGAAATGAAAGCGGTTTTCAAAAGTCTCCATGATTTATGAGAATTAATTTTTGCATAAATCTATTTCGATGTGTCAAAACTTGTGCATACGTTCTTAAAATGAATTATAAAAATCCATTATATTTCCTCGTTTTTGTAATTCGAAATTTATTTGATGTCAATAAATGCTCCAGTATAGAACAGTAAATGGCGGCCATGAAATTTTCCTAAATGCAAATTACACTTAACCTAAGAAGTAATAAATCGAATATCTCACAACAAATGTTTCATAAATGTACTTTAGAACCATCAAATTAGCTCTGCGTGAATCTGTCATCCAGCTAAAACGCACACACACAAGAAACTAGATTTATGAAATTATTAAGATTATTAAGATGCATGGTGCATGGTTTTATGCTAGTACAAGTTGTTTTATTTTTAAATCAGTTATTAGTCTCTGTAGAAAGTTTTATAGAAATTTTAAAAACTATTATATTAATAATCAAAAGTGGCACTAATTATAGTTCTCATTAAACTGGTAGCGATTTCAGAATCAAGTACAAAATTCTTATAAATTATAAGCAGAACCATAAAACATTCGAATTGTTACTTGGGTATAAGTCATAAATTAAAAATAAGAGGATACAATAAAACGAAATTTCTTAGAATGTAGTCGGTTTTGGCTGCTTGAAATAAATTTAATTTGGAAACTAGAATTTCATAGGGATGTTTAAAAAAAAGTTTTATGAGACTCATAATAACTGATCGGATTCGTCAACTCATTAAGTTGTAGTGTATTGTTATGAATAGCCAAATTTTTACTACTCGTATTGTCTATGGGAACTACAATGTACCTGAGTATTATGAAGTTTTTAAGAAATAACATAGATGTATAGGTGATCAATCGATAACAATAAGACTGCCCTCGGCATCTTAGAACTTAGGCAGTGTGCTTTCCAGTGCTTGGAAAATGAATGAACTGAATAAAAGTAAGCATCATTCATTCGCTTCATGGTTCATGAATGCACCAGCAACAGAACCATTCGTTAGACACTTCTAAGCAGACGGAGTTGGTTCACATTGGTATGTATTAGTGAATCAAAGCTCTTCTGTACTTGGAAGGTAAGCGTTAAGAAGTATTACTCGTTGCTCATTCGCTTTTACATTAGTGAGCGAAGGAACGAGAGAGTATTGTTGGTTCTTTATCGTCGGCTGTGCATACATTAATCTTTTCATGTGGTTACTAGTCCAACGAGTGAGCAGAGAAATCGTTTAGCACAGATGAAGCTTACTTCTTCTTCTTCACTCTATTTGGCCATTGCTTGCAGTTAAAACCTCATAAACATGCACATTAATCATAGCTACCGGTAGTAAAAAAAATGATGTGGAAAATCTATTCTACAGCAGCGTGAAACCTTCTAAATTTAGTTTTTTTTTGCTTGAATAGGGTAACAGAGGTATTTTGGCCACTTCATATATTTTGGCCCACCTGAAAAACTTTATCGGTTTTCTCGGATTTTATCGATGTTAAGTAACCCATGTTGCATTAATTTGAAGCTTATCACATTAAATTACCTATTGCGGAAGAATTTTGCAAAGATATTAAAACATTTGGTGGATATTTTTACAAAATTGGGCCAAAATAAAATCAATCCTAAAGTGGGCCAAAATACCTCTGTTACCCTACTTTAATGATTTAAATTATTTTTACATTCAAATTCAACAGTATTCTTTGATGATGAATGGTTCACCAACGATAGTGTGCTTGAATCACTTATACTACCGAGGAATTGTTTGAACGAGTTGCCTATATTTGAGAGAAAAGTGAATACTGCATACTATTTTTCAGAAAGGTTCAATACTATTAAACGTAAAAGGGCACGCTCGTCGGCAAGTATGTATGGAATGGTTCGTTCTCCAACCTGTTTGCTCGTGCATATTTTCAGCATCGAAGCCGGTAGCTCAGTCAGTTGGTATGAGTGCTATAGCTGCGCTGAACGCTTTTGTTGCTCGTCCCTCGCATTGATGAATGAATGGTGAAAGCACTGCTCATCAATAAATATTACCTGATTCCAAAACTCCAGCGGTTTGTTTACGTGGGTTTTGGCGAACTCAAGCCGCTTCTTCTGATTTACTGCTGATATGAATGGCTTTTTACGGGCAACACGACCATGCAGATTAGATTTCCGGAGAACCCGACGAACAGTTTCAGTTGAGACAGGTCGGTTAATAGCTTGAGAAACTTCCGCCGTCAATTTCGGTACACTTATTTTTGGATTATTTCGTACTTTGCGAACTATAAACTGTTCGTCAACTTCCGATAGGATCCGTTTGCTTCCCCTTCCTGCCTTGTTCTTCAGAGTTCCCTCGTATTTCCAGTTGTCTATGATATGCTGTACGGTGAAATGTGATCGTCCAACGATTTGCCCTATTTCGCGTAAGGATTTTCCTTTACAGCGCAAGGAAATGATCAATTTCCTTGTAGAAATATCTGTTTGCTTTCTTTTGCCTACCATCACAAAAAAATAACGGGTTTCTCTGTATTTCAATTTATAAATCTCAAACCAAAGCTAAAACGAACTATTATTCTTGTTTACTCTAACACTGACAGCTTAAAACACAAAACGAGTTCATAGTAAATTGTGTCGATATTGGTGTACGATCAATTTTGTGAGATTAAAATAAGCATAAATCGATTATTTCTAACAACAAAATAATTTTAATCCAAGTTTTCGTTCAATTATGTTTCAAAACAATTGTCATTGCAAAATCACTTCAAAATAAATTAAAAACTATTAAAAACTAGCTTGCAACAGATAGAAACTGCAATAAAATGTAGCATCATACGTGTGTACGATCAATTTTGTGAGTAACTGTATGTTTTGTAACAATAACGCTCCTGGGTTGAACAGAATTAAGTTCAACTTGGTGAATAATCTGCCCGACCTTGCAAAAACACGATTGTTGGAATTGTTCAACAAGTTTCTTGAGCAAAATATTGTTCCACCTGACTGGAGTCAAGTGAAAGTAGCCATTCAAAAGCCGGGGAAACCAGCTTCCAATCAGAACTCATATAGACCCATTGCAATGTTGTCCTGCATCAGAAAATTGTTCGAA
Source organism: Malaya genurostris (assembly GCF_030247185.1). NCBI lineage: Eukaryota > Metazoa > Arthropoda > Insecta > Diptera > Culicidae > Malaya > Malaya genurostris. The sequence continues at coordinate 173,402,213 of NC_080571.1, forward strand.
AAAATTATTCTTCGACGTCTCGACACTTGGGTCGAGACGAACGGTTTGTTGTCAGATATTCAGTTTTTTTATTTAAAAGATATTTTTTATTCAGGCTTCTTTGCGTACATGCTTTACGTGCCGATTGAGCTGATTTTTTAAATAATTTTTATTTTGAGTTGGATCTCGTTGTCACCCTTTTTCTAGGGGGAGAGGAGCTTCCATTTCCCTCCTGCGAGGATTGAGGGGCACTTCGTTCGTGGTTCGTCTCGTCATCCATTGCCGCATCGATGGTATTGTTGTCGGTTTCCGTTTCATGTCGGCAGTAGCTTTTGTTCGTTTGGTTCACTCATTTTCGAGGTCTATTGTTCACTACACAATACTGTACTTGGTTTCTTCTGTCCCCAACGTAAGCGGTTTTGTTTTATCGACTGACTTGGATGAGATGTAAAACCGAACTTGGATACTCAGTTTGGCTTCCGTAGAAATAAAGGGTCGAATGATTGCCTTACATTACTTTCGTCTGACATCCAAATAGCCTTCGCTCATAATCAACAAATGGTATCTATATTTTTAGACATTAAAGGAGCATTTGATTCAGTTTCCATTGATGTTCTTTCAGACAAGCTCAATCAACATGAACTTCCAGCGATTACAAATAACTATTGCACAACCGTTTGTCGGAGAAATGCTTGTATTTGTGACATGGCCAGCATTAAGAATTAGCTACATGGGTCTCCCGCAAGGCTCATGCCTCAGTCCACTCCTCTATAATTTTTACGTGAATGACATTGACAGCTGTCTAGTAACCCCGTGTACATTGAGACAATTGGCAGATGATGGCATGGTTTCATTTGCTGGACCCAAAGCTATTGATCTGCAAAAACCATTTCAAGATACCCAAATAGCATGTTAAGTTGCTGTCCTGTATTTTTCTACCGATTGTGCAATTTATCAAGTTAGTTTATATTACTATTCTGATAACTGTTGTGTTATGGAAAAAGCGCAATTTTACTGTGTTGTGCAACATATCTTCAAGTTCATCCGTTATTACGAACATTTATTCACAAAGATTGTGTAACTGATACTACAACACATGCCTCGATCCCATCACAAAGGCAGTAATAAAATCAGTGAAAAAACAATTATGAAACTTGTGAGAACTACTATGTAATGTAAACAAGAAATGGAATGACGTTTACAAAAACATGCAAACTTAATTTGTAATGAATAAGTTTCATATTTGATTTTTAATAAAACTGCTCTTAACACAAACATGTATCTTGTAAAATAATCTGCACATGAAAAATGATCATGCTACATATTGTAGAATTGATCTTTTGTGTTTTTGCCTTTCTCATATAGAAAGGTTATGCAATCACTTGAAAAACCGACTAGTGAAAATTGGCCCGGAGGGCCAAGTGTCATAATATACCATTCGACTCAGTTCATCGAGCTGAGCAATGTCTGTGTGTGTGTATGTGTCAAATAATCTCACTAGGTTTTCTCGGAGATAGCTGAACCGATTTTGACAAACTAGGATTCAAATGAAAGGTCTCGTGGTCCCATACGGAATTCCTGAATTTTATCGGGATCCGACTTCCGGTTCCCGAATTATAGGGTAAAGTGTGTCCAATATTGTACACCGTCACTTAAACCGGCGAAGCAAAAAACGTGAAAAATTTTCTAAACTGGTCTCCAAAGTACACAAATCGATAGTCATTATCAGTAGGCAACTAAACAAACCGATTCTGGCTATCCTGGTTCCCGGTATCCGGTTCCGGAAGTACCAGAAATAGTGGTCATATATACCAAAATGGATCTCACTCACTTTTGTCTGCGATGGTTTGACCGATTTCCACAAACTTAGATTCAAATGAAAGGTCTTCCGGTCCCATACGGAATTTCATCCGGATCCGATTTCCGGTTCCGGAATTATAGGGTAAAGTGTGTTCAATATTGTACACCGTCACTTAAACCGGCGAAGCAAAACACGTGAAAATTTTTCTAAACTGGTCTCAGAACTACACAAATCTATAGTCATTATCAGTAGGCAACCAAACAAACCGATTTCGGCTATCCTGGGTCCCGGTATACGGTTCCGGAAGTACCAGAAATAGTGGTCATATATACCAAAATGGATCTCACTCTCTTTTCTCATTGATGCTTTGACCGATTTCTACAAACTTAGATTCCAATGAAAGGTGTTCCGGTCCCATACGGAATTCCTGAATTTCATCCGGATCCGACTTCCGGTTCCGGAATTATGGGGTAAAGTGTGTTCAATATTGTACACCGTCACTTAAACCGGCGAAGCAAAAAACGTGAAAAATTTTCTAAACTGGTCTCAAAACTACACAAATCGATAGTCATTATCAGTAGGCAACTAATCAAACCGATTCCGGCTATCCTGGTTCCCGGTATCCGGTTCCGGAAGTACCAGAAATAGTGGTCATATATACCAAAATGGATCTCACTCACTTTTCTCAGCGATGGTTTGACCGATTTCCACAAACTTAGACTCAAATGGAAGGTCTTCCCGTCCCATACGGAATTCCTGAATTTCATCCGGATCCGACTTCCGGTTCCGGAATTATAGGGTAAAGTGTGTTCAATATTGTACACCGTCACTTAAACCGGTGAAGCAAAAAACGTGAAAATTTTTCTAAACTGGTCTCAAAACTACACAAATCGATAGTCATTATCAGTAGGCAACTAATCAAACCGATTTCGGCTATCCTGGTTCCCGGTATCCGGTTCCGGAAGTACCAGAAATAGTGGTCATATATACCAAAATGGATCTCACTCACTTTTCTCATTGATGCTTTGACCGATTTCTACAAACTTAGATTCGAATGAAAGGTCTTCCGGTCCCATCTTTTTTTTCGCCTCGAACAGTCATCGGGCGCGGTTCGCTTTTTCGAGCGCTCCGCAAGTAATTTATATTTATTTATTTTTTGACGCGTAGTCTACGTCGCGCGCGGGCTTTTTTCTATAGCCTTTCGGACAAATTCTATCTAGAATAATGAAGTGCGGTGTAAAATCGTGTGTTAATATTGACGATCGCTTCCTTTGGAAATGCGAATTCTGTGAAAAATCGTACCATTCAGCCTGCATCGGCGTGCAGCGGCATCAAGAAAATTTTATTCTGGCATTTATGGTACCAGTGTGTGCCGACTGTCAACATTTAATAAGGACAGGAGCTGAAACTCTAAAGCTACTTCATCAACAGGAGCAACTTCTTAAGTACACAAAAAATCAAACGGAAACGTATCACCGGACCACTGCAGACATGAAAACCCATTACCTGGAAATATTCGACAGTGTCGAGCGCTTGCTCATCGACGTGAGGCAGTCATTGTCCAGTATCAGCAGAAACGACCACAACATTTGCGGTAAAGTAGGTCAGCGCATGCAGTCATTCGAGGCCTCGTTACACAGTGCCATAAAAAACGTTAGCGATTTTAGTAAAGTAAATGACCAGCACATCCAGGAAATGAGCGAACGGCTTCTTCGCCTCGAAGAAAAATTCTTACGACCTACCAAATCTGAAGTCCCTGCAATAATACCTAACACTATTCTGGAAGAATTGAGAGATGAAGTCAAAGCAATATCGACTTCAATCTCCAGTATCGGAACCAAAGACCAAAATACCAAACCTAAGTCTCTAGCTGAAGAACTCAAAGAGAAGGAAAATCAAACATGCGACAGTGGCTGGCGCTTCATTGGAAGTAAAAAAATCTGGAAACGAGACTGGAGTGTGTATGATAAAAAACAGCGCACTCGACGGCTGCAAGAAAAACAAGCAGAAAAAGCAAACCTCAGACGAAAACAACGGAAGCGGAAACAACAAAATAATACAAATTACAGTATACGCAGTAAAAACAACAACTACACCAACAACAGCAAACACGACAACAACAACAACAACAACAACAGCAACAACAACAGCAGCAGCAACAACAACAACAACAACAACAGCAGCAACAACAACAACAACGACAATAATGTGCACTACAACAGCAACTTGAACACTAACAGTAACAATACCTGCCACAACAATAACAATAATGTGTCATTACAATATACCTTACCCTTGGACAAAGACTTACTAGCAGCTGCACGGGTTCAATTCTCCGGGAATCCAGGTGCAGATATTGCCTCAAAATTCATAAATTTTCAAAAAGGTGAAACAATCAACCCTTACAAAGGAACAAGAAGTATTCAAAACAACACTACTCCGGTCTTACATGACATCAAAGCTGCCCCACCCACATCTGCAATATCACAGAACATAAATACGTCTGCAATATCACAGGACATGAATACAGACAGCCAATTCGAAATTGATCCAATGCGTCCTCCCATTGTACGTCTTACTTCACAATCTGCAAATGGCGACGAACGCTTCTTGAAAGCAAGACTTCGTGACCCGAAAATAATGCACGTCGTCCGTCTGTATTTGTCATACATGAAAAATCAACAACCTACAGTATGCATCGAGGGTATGACACCAACTAGTATAAAAATGCTATTAGCATCAGAAGGCCTTCCAACAACACCTGACCACCTCCTACGAATCTTCATCGAAGTGCATCAGGAATATGGAATGGAACCTAAGGAAGCGCAGGCCGACCTGGACTCTTATGGGAAATTTTTGACAAGTGAACACATCCGCCGACTCCAACTAATCCGGGAAGCCGAACACAATTTTACAAGGCCGAATTTTCGGAAATAACGACGCCCTTTGACGAAGGAATAGACACAGAAATTAGTAATGTAAGTATTCCAGAATTCTCAAAAACTTCTTCGCTTCATAGACAAAATGTGACTGAAATTTTGGTCTATTGCCAAAATTTCAACCGCATGAAAAGCCCGGCCAAAATGAAAGAAATTCATCAAAATTTAATAACCTCCTCTTTCGACGTAATCCTTGGAACTGAAAGCAGCTAGGATGAAAGTGTTAGAAGCGAAGAAGTATTTGGAAATAATTTTAACGTATTCCGGCACGACCGAAATTTATCTCTCTGTCAGAAAAAATCTGGAGGTGGAGTCCTCATAGCCATAAACTCTTGCTTTACTTCTGAAGAAATTATTACTCCTAAATATAAAGAATTTGAGCATGTATGGGCCAAAGTCTCAATATTGGGAGAAGAACATATTTACTGCTCTGTCTACTTCCCACCCGAAAATGCGAACAAATTCTCTTTTGAATTATTCTTTCAATCTTTAGACACAATTATTTCGAATATGGAACCTGAAGTAAAGCTTCATATTTTTGGCGACTTCAATCAACGTAATGCGGACTTCATTTCTGACATTGAAAATGAATCAATCTTACTTCCAGTCGTAGGAGAAAACCCAACATTGCATTACTTTTTCGACAAAATTTCTAATTTTGGCCTACATCAAGTAAACTCCGTAAAAAATCAACAAAACGCATATTTAGACCTTCTTTTCACAAATTGCACAGAAGACTTTTGTGTGAATGCATCAAACCTGCCATTATGGAAAAATGAAGCATTTCACACCGCAATTGAATATTCATTATTTACACACAATGCATCCCTTCCCTACGACTTGGAATATGAGGAAGTGCCGGAATACAATAAAATTGACTTTGAAGAAGTCAAGTGTAGACTAAGTATAATAAATTGGCGGAACATACTGAGTACAGAAGGAAATGTCGACGTCGAAGTAAACAAATTCTATCACATTATAAACAAAATATTATCCGAAACTTTGCCCATGAAAAGAAGAAGAAAAAATCATAACAGCAAATTACCTGTATGGTTCAATTCACAACTAAAACATTTGAAAAATAGGAAACAAAAAGCACACAAAACTTACAAACAAGAAAAAAGTGACGCTCATCTTCAAAATTACTTAAATCTATGCAATCAACTCAAAATAGCCATTAACACAGCACACGAAGAATACAACCGCAAAATTGAAAACGAAATAAAGACTTGCCCTAAGAACTTTTTTAACTACACAAAAACTAAACTAAAAAGCAACAATTTTCCATCTCAAATGCACCTCGACGAACATGTAGGGAAAAATAGTACAGAAATCTGCAATCACTTTGCAAATTTTTTCCAAGAAGTATATACATCTTATTCAGAAACTGACCGTGACCGTGAATACTTCTCTTTCATACCTGCATTTTCCAACTCTATCTCTGTAAACTATCTATCAGAACATGATATTTCGACAGCACTGAAAAACTTAGACGCCTCAAAAGGGCCTGGACCTGACAGTATACCACCAATATTTTTAAAAAATCTTGCTGAAGAACTTACACTACCACTACAACTACTTTTTAACTTATCACTTAATAAATGTACTTTCCCTAAAGCATGGAAATCTTCCTTTCTTGTACCAATATTTAAATCTGGTGCAAAATCTAACATTCGGAACTACCGTGGAATAGCCATTATCTCATGCATTCCATAATTTTTTGAAAAAATTGTAAACGAAAGCATCAACTTAAAAATGTAATAACAAACAAACAACATGGCTTTTTTAAAGGCCGCTCAACTACAACAAATCTCTTAGAATTTATGACATTCACACTGAATGCAATGGACGCTGGCAACTACGTAGAAACTCTTTACACTGACTTTAGCAAAGCCTTCGACCGTATTGACATACCTTTACTTCTACACAAACTACAAAAATATGGCATAAAACATACTCTTCTTGAATGGCTCAAATCATACTTAACGAATCGTGTACAGGTAGTCCGCTTCCAAAACATACTGTCTGAACCAATTAATGTAACTTCTGGCGTACCTCAGGGTTCTCACTTAGGGCCTCTCCTTTTCATTTTACATATAAACGACATTTCCTTCATACTAAAAAATCTGAAAGTGCTTATATATGCAGACATTATCAGTAGGCAACTAAACAAACCGATTTCGGCTATCCTGGCTTCCGGTATCCGGTTCCGGAAGTACCAGAAATAGTGGTCATATATACCAAAATGGATCTCACTCACTTTTCTCAGCGATGGTTTGACCGATTTCCACAAACTTAGATTCAAATGAAAGGTGTTTCGGTCCCATACGGAATTCCTGAATTTCATCCGGATCCGACTTCCGGTTCCGGAATTATAGGGTAAAGTGTGTTCAATATTGTACACCGTCACTTAAACTGGCGAAGCAAAAAACGTGAAAATTTTTCTAAACTGGTTTCAAAACTACACAAATCGATAGTCATTATCAGTAGGCAACTAATCAAACCGATTCCGGCTATCCTGGTTCCCGGTATCCGGTTCCGGAAGTACCAGAAATAGTGGTCATATATACCAAAATGGATCTCACTCACTTTTCTCAGCGATGGTTTGACCGATTTCTACAAACTTAGATTCAAATGGAAGGTCTTCCCGTCCCATACGGAATTCCTGAATTTCATCCGGATCCGACTTCCAGTTCCGGAATTATAGGGTAAAGTGTGTTCAATATTGTACACCGTCACTTAAACCGGAGAAGCAAAAAACGTGAAAAATTTTCTAAACTGATCTCAAAACTACACAAATCGATAGTCATTATCAGTAGGCAACTAAACAAATCGATTCCGGCTATCCTGGTTCCCGGTATTCGGTTCCGAAAGTACCGGAAATAGTGGTCATATATACCAAAATGGATCTCACTCACTTTTGTCAGCGATGGTTTGACCAATTTCCACAAACTTAGATTCAAATGAAAGGTCTTCCGGTCCCATACGAAATTCCTGAATTTCATCCGGATCCGACTTCCGAATCCGGAGTTATAGAGTGCGTATTAGAAGAGTTTGTGTGTCGTGTTAGTTGGTGGCCGTACGAACCGACTTCGATTATACCGGTTCTCGGGTTCCGGTGCCGCAAGTGCACCCATTTCGTTCTCTTAAGGATGGCTTACGCAATCAAAGCACTGTTTTATTCTGAATGTTATGCATAAACAATCACTTGATTTCTTTCAAAAATCGAAGAGAAAATTTTTGAATAGAATACCACAATATTACAGGGTCCGGTACTCGAAGTGTAACCAATTAAAAAGGCCATAAATTCAGTTTGGAAAATTACTTTTACTTAATTCAAAGTACAAAATGTGTAAAAATAATACAAAATTCAGAATCAATTCTCTTTTGCTCGATATGACCACCTTTTGCCTTGACTTGATGACTTGAGAGTGCGAAGGAGTTGCTTCGTTTGGCCGAAAGCGGTCAATTTCCGAACATTGTATTTTCTGACGAGAAATTTTGTCCAATTGAGCAATTCGTAAACTCTCAAAACGATAGGGTTTACTTGACCGACCGTTCATACGAGAATTTGAGTCATCGATTGGCCACCAGGAGGCAGCACCCGCAACAGATAACGGTTTGGGGCGCTGTAACCGCAGATGGGCGCTCTCCAATCGTTTTCATCGAGCCTGGCGTCAAGGTAAATGCGATATATTATCGGGAAAGTATTCTGGAGACAAACACTTCGGTGGCAGACCATGGACGTTTCAGCAGGACTCGGCACCGTTTCACAAAGCTCGAGTGAACCAAGAATGGCTGAAAAACAACGTTCCGAACTTCATCACGTCCACACAATGGCTCTCGAATTCACCAGATGCGAATCCAATGGATTATTACACATTTTGTACTCTGAATTAAGTAAAAGTAATTTTCCAAACTGAATTTATGGCCTTTTTAATTGGTTACACTTCGAGTGCCGGACCCATATATATATGTACATGAGAAAGGCATCATTACACCACTAGGTGGATTAAAACAGGTTTTTTAATTGAAAAATCGACAACGAACTGCATTTTTATGGTGAAACATGTATTCGTACGGCCGAAATTTTCAAGCGCCTTTGAATTAACGCGTTTTTAATGATTGTGCACCAATTACTGTGAAAATAACAGTCTATTATTTTTAATGAGAATCATCGGAGTGGTGTTTAAAATACGTGTATTCGAACATTCTTAAAATTTTCAGACGATTTTGATCAAACTAATGTGTAATTAAACCTGAAAAATCTCGAAATGAATTTTGCTTGAATATTTTCCAATATGGCATCGATGGTAACAGTGAGTTAAATAGAAAATGGTTCACCCAACGTAATGAACATATATTATCTATATAACAGGAAACATTAACATGTTAATATTTCGAAAAGAAATGCTCCTCGTTTTGTTTTTTATCAGTTTCAATCTTCTAGTTGAATTAAACAGCAATACAGTATAGTCATTCATCTTAGCGGACCCGACTTTTGTGACTTTTGGTCCGTGTGCTGGAGTTGCAAAAACAAGTTACACAAGCGGTAATATATAACTATGGGAGTAACTATGATGACATTAACTTTTCGTTCAATATCTTTGTAAAGTGATGTCAGGTCTGTTAATTTTTTTCGCGAGAAGAAAACCGAATACAATTTATCTGATTGATTTTTGTTTTCATTGCGTATGTAATGCTGTATTCCTTCAACTTTTATGATAATAATGTCATGTCTGAAAGTTTTGCGTTCAATTCAAACAGATAAATCTTGCACAACTTTTTTGCAAGATTGGAATTTTATATCATTGTTTTTTTCTAAAGATAAAGAAAACTGCACACACTGAGCTAAAAATTCATGAGGCAGCCAAAACTATGCGGACTCAGCAGAAAAATATTTTTTACAGCAAGGTTATCAGTTCGGCTAATCATTTTTGCCTTGCGAAGAGCATCAATCATTTCACTAATTTTTCTTCCACAAGAGATTTAAAGCAATTTCGACGTATATTGTGTCCGCTACAATTATGACAGCCGTTTGGAAAGTTTTTGATAAGTTGCACAATTGTTATAGTTACTCCCGTTTCACATGACGATGTGAATTTATTTGCAGAGCTTTAGTAAAACATAAACAAGTTGGTGATTTACTGCACAATTGATTTAGATGTACTTAAAGTTGTTTTACAGTGATTTTTTCGGTAGTATTGTGAAACTTAACAGTGATAAGTTGCACAACCAATTTTAAAATATTTAAAAACCTTTCTGAACATAGCTAACATAAATAACATTTCTAAATCAATTGTAAAACATCTTGGAAGTTCAATAAGTTACATTTACTACTTGGGTACCTTAGATAACTTGTCCGTTTGGGCTGTTCATCTGGGTATCGAATTCTCTGCGAAGAAAACAGAGTTGGTCGTCGTTTCAAGAAAGCATGATCCCGCGCAGCTTCAGCTTCATATGATGGGAAGAATGATCCAACAGGCTTTGACTTTCAAATACCTCGGGGTGTGGTTTGATTCCAAATGCACGTGGGGAGGACACATTAGGTATCTGATAACAAAATGCCAACAAAGAGTAAATTTTCTTCGAACAATAATAGGATCTTGGTGTGGTGCTCATCCGGAAGATCTAATAAAATCGTATCGGACAACGATACTTTCAGTGATGGAATATGTATGCGTTTGCTTTCGTTCCGCTGCAAACTCTCATATTATCAAACTTGAGCGAATTCAGTATCGTTGTTTGCGGATTGCTTTAGGCTACATGCATTCGACACATACAATGAGTCTTGAGGTTCTGGCGGGAGTTCTTCCATTGAAAGATCGTTTTTGGGATCTTTCACCGCAACTGCTAATAAGATGTGGGGTACTGAATCCCCTGATTATTAACAACTTCGAAAGGCTAGTTGAGCTTCAATCTCAAACAAGATTCATGTCAGTATATTTTAATCATATGTCACAGGAAATCGACCCTTCAAGATATATTTCTATTCTTGACAGCCTCCTAAATGTCCCTGACTCAACTTAATTTTTCGACACATCCATGCAGTGCGAAGTGCGTGAAATCCCGGAACATCTTCACTCGATGGAAATCCCAAAAATATTTTCAAGTAAGTTCAGGCATTGACTCTGAGAAAATATTCTACTCGGACAGATCACGAATTGAAGAGGCTACTGGGTTTGGTATGTTCAACAATAATGTTTCGGTTTCATTTAGGCTTCATTATAGTTTGAGTGTAATCGTTACATTATCTCCAAACCATTATTTTCTCTTCACAAATAGTCTGAGTGCAATTGAAGCCATTCGCTCAAACGCTGCTGGCAAAAATGAACCGTTTTTCTTGGGCAAAATAAAACAGTGTCTGAATGACATATTGAATAATAATTATCAAATGACAATAGTTTGGGTCCCGGCTCATTGCTCCATTCCAGGCAATGAAAGAACCGATAGTTTAGCCAAATGTGGTGCTATTGAGGGTGAAATTTATGAGAGACCGATTGCTTTCAACGAATTCTATAGCACGACTTGCCAAAGAACACTTGCCAGCTGGCAAGCTTCGTGGGATAAAAATGATCTGGGTCGGTGGGTGCACTTAATTATTTCAAAAATATCGACAAAAGCATTTTTCAGGGGACTGGATGTGAGTAGGGACTTCATTCGTGTGATGTCCAGACTAATGTCCAACCACTACACGTTAGATGCACATCTCCTTCGAATTGGACTTTCCGAGACTAATCATTGTACTTGTGGCGAAGGTTATCGCGATATTGATAATGTCGATATATAGCCTTATATTGAAAAAAAAGTAAAGAACTGATACAAATAAACTTGAAATTGTTATGAGAATATGTTCAAAATGAATGTATTTTATTTAATGTAATTTATAATAGCAAATCGCTTGATAAAAACAATGTTTAGATTAACTAATGAATACCAAAGTATTAATATGATATTCGAAATGTATTAGGTTTAAAGTACTATGTATTGTGGATGCCACGGCGAAGGAAATCTTATGTATATTGCCTATGAAATAAACGTATTTATGAAAAAACAAGGTCTTAGAACTGAATAAATATCCTAACAGTATTCAAACCTACTGATGGAAACCTGCAATATATTTACCGATCATTAGCACACATTCCATATTTATCAAATAAAATTGTCTTAATCCAGAAAACCGAGTTTTTGTTCATACGAATAGCACATCAAAACAGTCGAACATAGGAAAACAGATTTACTGGAACCTAGCATCAGCCAAGACCACAGATTTAATAATCAAAACACAAATATTATAGGCAGGAAAAACAAAAAACATTCACTACCGTTCGTAAAAGTTTGCCACATTAAAAAAATTACTACAGCATAAAAAAAACGCAGAGACACCGAGGTTTTTAAAATAATTTATTGCAATATGAATTAAATTTAAACTGGGTGTTCAATCACAAGCTGCGATTTTTCAGTCCTATTTGAGATATTATACAATATTATTGCCATAAAAATATTGTACAGTATTTGGGGGCACTACTTGAACAAGCAGGCCTAATTGCTTGGAGTGTCATTCAACTAATTCTACATACTACGGGTTCTGAATTTTAGCTGGTCTTGTATATTCTTTACTTTAGCTCACAAAGTTTAGTATCACTTTCCTTTTGCCTTTCTCATATAGAAAGTCTAGGCAATCACTGTAAAAACCTTCGTTTTAATCGAGGCCCAGAGGGCCGAATATCATAAACAAATCGACCCAGCTCGACGAATTGAGCAAATTTCTGTGTGCAGGGAACAAAAATGTGCACTTGATTTTCTCGGAGATAGCTGAACGGATTTACACAAACTTAGATTCAAACGAAATGTCTCTTGGTCCTATAGGTTGCTATAGAATTTTACCCGCATCGGGCCTCCGGTTCATGAGTAACGGGATAAGTACAAAGAAATGAAGAAATGCACTCGATTTTCTCAGAAACCGCTCAACCGATTTTCTTCAACTATGAATAAAATTAAAGGCCTCATAGTCCCATAGGTTGCTATCGAATTTCATCTGGGTTCGACTTTCGGTTCGAAAGTAACGGGGTAAAATGTGCTAACTGAACTAAAAACGTGCAATGGATTTTTTCAAACACCGCTCATCCAATTTTCACAAGCGTAAGTTCAAATGAAAGGTTTTACAACCCGATATAACCCTACTGAATCTCATCCGGATACGACTTCCGGTTCCGGAGTTACAAACTGATAGGCAGGGCCGGTGAAAGAGATGGGTACGGTGGGTAGTACTACCCACTCGAAAATTCCAAAGGTGGGTAATTACCCACCTGAAATTTCGAGCGAAAAACAATGGTAATATTAGTATTATTCATAGCAATAAGAATATTTTTATTGTAATTCGGAATAATAAATAAAATCCAAATTATAGAATGCTAGTTCTAAAGATAGAGCGAAGCTGTGAAGATATACCGCAGAAAGATGAGACTTTTTTATTTAACAATATATTTGAGACCTGACAAGGATCTCAATCATTTTGAATTGATTTTCAATATCATTACACAAACTGCTTGGAAATATTTCTACGCAACTGACGGTGAATTCCGGGAGCTTCACTTGAAAATGGCAACAAAAGTCAAACGAATTAGTAAAGATATGGTGACGGTCAGCGGCCATAAATTTCATTTTCATCTTATATTATTCGATTGAAAATGAAATTTTACCGCGCTGACTCCATCTCTATAGAATGGACGTGAACATAGACTTCAGTTGTAGTGATGACTGTCTCGTTCGAGCCAAATATTTTTCACTTACGTGTCTTTTTCTGATCAGTAAAGGACAAGCAGTCACCGGGGGTTAGGTTATTGTGGATAAGGTTGGTGAGGAAACAGAATGCGGCCCAATTCGTTTAATATTTTCATGTCACGATGCATTGTCTTGGTTAACGGTGATATTTTTGTTCATTTTATGAGACCGTTTTTTACTATTTCACACATCAAACGCATCAATAAATCAATGTACTAATCACTTTTGAAGGTACTTTCTAGCTCCAGGTAATCGATTTTAATTATACCTCAAGCATCTAAAAACCAGACGCCATGATTGTTCAGCTACCTGTTACGTTTTCGGGTGGCTTTCCCAGTATGACTCCTGGCTCGGGTGGCTTTCCAGTATGACTGCTGGTATGACTCCTGGTCCTGCTGGTAAAAATAGTAGATCCATGTTTCGTCCACTGTTTCATACAAACGCATTGTGAGCGAATGAGACACCCATTTGGAAAAGATGCCTAGATTTTCGTACAAGATCGTTGAAGAACTTCCAGTTCATGTGCTAACCATCTCTGAACATCTAATCTAACGAAAACAGATCTTAAGATCTATACGAGCATTCAGCAGACCGAGAACGATAAGTTTTCGGATAGATCATCGGTTACGTTGGTAGACCTTGAGGCCTTTTCCGAGGAGGTTTTAAATGAGCAAGTTCTTCTGCAGATCTTATCACAGTATGTAAATTTTCTTTAAATAGTACTACTGGTATGACTCCTGGTCCTGCTGGTAAAAATAGTAGATCCATGTTTCGTCCACTGTTTCATACAAACGCATTGTGAGCGAATGAGACACCCATTTGGAAAAGATGCCTAGATTTTCGTACAAGATCGTTGAAGAACTTCCAGTTCATGTGCTAACCATCTCTGAACATCTAATCTAACGAAAACAGATCTTAAGATCTATACGAGCATTCAGCAGACCGAGAACGATAAGTTTTCGGATAGATCATCGGTTACGTTGGTAGACCTTGAGGCCTTTTCCGAGGAGGTTTTAAATGAGCAAGTTCTTCTGCAGATCTTATCACAGTATGTAAATTTTCTTTAAATAGTACTACGAATACATACCGCACTCAATAGTTATATAAGAGCGATTATATAAAGTATTTGTTTTCCAGATTCTTGGATGCCCACGCTCCTATTTAGATTATTTGAAATTAAACAATTTATTAATATACATTTCACTATAATTTGAAATTTTCATCATTATACAAAAACTTTTTTTTCGTGATCATCACGTAAATTAAATAAACAATTGCGTTGTTTCAAATAAAACGCGTGAAAAACATCGCGTAAATTAAATTCGCGTAAATTAAGTTCGCGTAAATTGCGGTTTTAGTGTACTTTAAAATAGTGGGGCGTTTCCCCCGGTATGAAAAATTACCCACCTGAGTTTTACATGTTTCACCGGCCCTGCTGATAGGTATAAACATTTCATTTTCAGAGGCTGCTTTTCCCATATAGAAAGGCTATACAATCACTGTGAAAACCAACTTTTCAACCGAATGTCATATACCATTCGATTCAGCTCAACGAACTGAGCAAATTTCTCTGTGTGTGTATGTATATAACCAAATATGCATTCACTTTTCACGGAGATGACTGAACCGTTTTTTTACCAACTCACATTCAAATGAAAGATCTTATGATCTATTGAATTTAAATCATATTTCCGGTTCCTGAGTAACAGGGTACTCAAATCTCCAAATATCAAGGGGAACGTGCCATTTGAGCCAATTTGTTCTGAACAGGGTACTACGTGAAAATTAGAGAAAAACCTATTTTCATCCACCTAGTGGTGTAATGATGCCTTTCTCATACTACTCATTACATTATAAGTATAATCGTGAAATTTTCAAAAATAACTGTTTATTGAATAGAAATAGGAAAATTTGTTCGGACCTAATATCACAAACTCTTCTAAATCTCTAAATCTTCCGACTTACTCAGACCGTTGCAAGCTCATAGGTGTCTGTTCGCAGAGACGTGTTTAAGGCAACTTTCGTCGCAGATCTGCCTCAATCTCGAATCGATTGTTCTGAACTCTTAAGCTCACTAGACTTCAATATTCGCCGTCGTGTTCTTCGAACTCATACTTTTCTCCGTCTTCCTTCCGCTAGAACCAATTACGGTCACAACGAGCCTTTCGTTAGTATGTGCCGTCTATTTAATCGTTGCTCAAATGCTTTCGATTTTCACTTAACTCATAACAGCATAAAGAATTTGTTTCTAAGATTTTTGTCTCACTAGCTATTAGTATTGTATTAGTATTAGTATTAGTATTAGAGATGCTGTGTGTAGTAGTAACCAATGTAATTTAAGGAAATGTATCATTTGGATAATTATAATCTGTTGGTACAAAAGATGAAAGGTTTTATGCCTGCTGGAGAGAGAGCAAAATTTGGTGATGCTCAGCTCCAGTGGACTTTTCCCTACTCCAAATAAACAAATAAACTTTATAAATCCTGTTTACCCTGTAGTTCCGGAACCGAAAGTAGTATCCACAACAAAATAAGGAATTCTGTATGAAACTGTAAAACTTTTCTCTTGAACTTTTGTTTGTGAAAATCGATTTGGCCATCTCCAAGAAAAGTGAGTGAGATCCTTTTTGCAGTTTTAATCACTATTTCCATTTCTTTCGAAACCGGATTCAGATGAACGGAATAGCCGAAGTTGGTTCGTTTGCTACTAACAAATATAACCTACAAATTGGAACAGTTTTGAACGTAGTTAAACCTATACTTACTATCTCATACTATATTTCGATTAAACCAATTAAACGAAATCTAACAAACGAAACGAACCTGCGTTTCTGTTACTTCTGCATATGTAAGTCATGCTAAACAGCTTGAATCAGCAGCATAAAACATGTAGATTATTATTAATATAATTATTATAATAATAATAATTATTATTATATTATTGATCTTATTATAATAATTATTATGATTATTATTATTATTATTTAATTTTTTTTTCGCCTCGAACAGTCATCGGGCGCAATAATTTATTTATTTTATTTTATAGCCTAAGTATATAGTGCAATCAAATTTAGTGAAATTTTAGAAAAATGAAGTGTGGAGTGAAATCTTGCTCTAACACCGCTCCCTACGGAAGTGCGAACATTGCGACAAGACTTATCACGCCGTTTGCTTTGGAGTACAACGACATCAGGAACATTTAATCTTGGCATTAAGGGTGCCAGTGTGTGCTGACTGCCAGCATTTAATAAGAACAGGAGCAGAGACCCTGAAGCTGCTACACCAACAGGGGCAGCTTTTAAAGTATACTAAATCACAAACGGAGGCGTTCCACCGGACCGCATCTGACGTCAAAAGTCACTACTTTGAAATTTTCGATAGTGTCGAGCGCTTAGTCATTGACGTAAAGCAGTCATTACTTAATATCAGCAAAAATGACAATAGCATTTGCGGCAATCTAGGTCAGCGTATACAGTCATGCGAGGGCTCTCTGCCTACAGCCATAAGCGACGTCTGCAAATCGAACAAATCCAGCAACAAAATTATGAATGAAATGAGCGAGCGTCTTTCTCGCCTCGAAAAAGAATTTATGTTTCCTTCGAAAATTGTCGAAACCCCCACCGCTGCATTCAATCCTATCTTGGAAGAATTGAGAGATGAAGTCAAATCAATCTCGACGTCAATCTCGAATATCGTCGCTAAAGACGTGGAAAACACTCAGTCTAAAACTCTAGCTGAAGAATTGGAAGCAAACAAACCACTAAAACCAATAGAAAAAAAGACATTTACAACGAGCATAGCTGGCGCTTCATCGGGAATAAAAAAATCTGGAAGAGTGATTGGAGTAAATACGACCCTAAACAGCGCAATCGCCGGCTTCAGGAGAAACAGAGTAAAACAAATGAGAACGTCAACTTCAACACAAACTATAAGAGCAACAGTAACAAAACCAAAAATAATATCAATAACATCACCTGCAACAACAATAAAATTAGTCAACCTTCACCGTCGGTTATCCAAAATGCCTTACCTTCGGTCAAGGAATTACTGGCAGCAGCGTGTATTCAATTTTCTGGACAACGAAGTATAAATGTCAGTATTACCTCAACATTTGCAAACTTCAAAAAGGGCGAAACTATCAACCCTTATCGGAAAACCTCAGCTGAAGGCAGCAACAATAAATCCATAGTCCAACACCCAGAAAACAACATCGCCGAACCATCATCAATCGGAGTCAACTGCACTGGCGCAATTTCGTTCGACAGTACGAATGACAGTCAATTTGAACTGTACCCCATGCGGTCACCTATTGTGCGAAAGACTGAACAGTCTTCAAATGGCGGTTCTTGAAAGCTAGACTTCGCGACCCAAAAATTTTCAACATCGTGCGACTATATCTAGCATACATGAAGGACCAATCATCCGACGTGTGCATCGATGGACAAACTCCAACTAGTATAAAAATGCTGCCAAGCTCTTCCAGTATCTGCTGAACATCTCCTGCGCATCTACACTGAAGTTCATCAAGAATATGGACTTAAGCCGGACGAAGCCGTAGCAGACCTCGACTCATATCGAAACTATCTGTCCAGTGAGCGGACCCGTCGCTTACAACAAGTACGCCAAAGCAACAAATTTTACCAGCCAAATTTTCGGAACAAATGACGCCCTTTGACGAGGTAATAGACCCAGAAATTAGTAATGTAAGTATAAAAAAATTCTCAAAAACTTCTTCGCCTCCTCAACAAACTGTGACTGAAATTCTGGTATATTGCCAAAATTTCAATCGCATGAAAAGCCCAGACAAAATGAAAGAAATTCATCAAAATTTGATAGCCTCCTCTTTCGAAGTAATTCTAGGAACTGAAACTAGCTGGGATGAAAGTGTCAGGCGAAGAAGTATTTGGCACGATCGAAATTTATCTCTTTATCAGAAAAAATCTGGAGGTGGAGTCCTCATAGCCATTAATTCTTGCTTTACTTCTGCAGAAATTATTACTCCTAAATTTAAAGAATTTGAACATGTATGGTATTCTTCCAATCTTAAGACACAGTCATTTCGAATATGGAACCTGAAGTAAAGCTTCATATTTTGGCGACTTCAACCAATGTCATGCGGACTTCATTTCTGACATTGAAAATGAAACCATCTTACTTCCAGTCGTAGGAGAAAACGAAACATTGCACTACTTTTTCGACAAAATTTCTAATTTTGGTCTACATCAAGCAAACTCCGTAAAAAATCAACAAAACGGATATTTAGACCTTCTTTTCACAAATTGCACAGAAGACTTTTGTGTGAATGCATCAAACCTGCCATTATGAAAAAATGAAGCATTTCACACCGCAATTGAGTATTCATTATTTTCACACAATGCATCCCTTCCCTACGACTTGGAGTATGAGGAAGTGCCGGAATACAATAAAATTGACTTTGAAGAAGTCAAGCGTAGACTAAATATAATTAATTGGCGAAATGTATTGAGTATAGAAGGAAATGTCGACGAGGAAGTAGAAATTTTTTATCAAATTGTTAACAATATATTAGCAGAAACTTTACCGAAGAAAAGAAGAAAAAGTTATAATACCAAATTACCTGTATGGTTCAAATCACAACTGAAACATTTGAAAAATAGAAAGCCAAAAGCACACAAAACTTACAAACAAGAAAAAAGTGACACTCATCTTCAAAATTACATAGACCTCTGCAATCAACTCAAAATAGCCATAAATGCAGCACATGAAGAATATATACGCAAAATTGAAAACGAAATTAAAACTTGTCATAAGAATTTTTTTAACTACACGAAAACTAAACTAAAAAGCAACAATTTTCCATCTCTCGACGGACATGTAGGAAACAATAGTACAGAAATCTGCAAACAATTTGCAAACTTTTTTCAGGAAGTATATACATCTTATACAGAAACTGACCGTGACCGTGAATACTTTTCTTTCATACCTGCATTTTCCAACTCCATCTCTGTGAACTATCTATCAGAACTCAAAAGGGCCTGGACCTGACAGTATACCACCAATATTCTTAAAAAATCTAGCTGAAGAACTCACATTACCACTACAACTACTTTTTAACTTATCACTTAATGAATGTACTTTTCCTAAAGCATGGAAATTTTCTTTTCTTGTACCAATATTTAAATCTGGTTCAAAATCTAACATTCGAAACTACCGTGGAATAGCCATTATCTCTTGCAGTATGCTGGGCTTTATCAAACGCTTCAGTCATAATTTCCAAGACCCATATACTATAAAATTGCTATATAGTACATATGTCAGACCCATCTTGGAATATTGCAGCCTAGTATGGAATCCATATAACATTGTTCACGAAGAACGCATAGAATCTATACAAAAACAATTTCTTTTATATGCACTTCGTAAATTAAACTGGACAGTATTTCCTCTACCATCATATGAAGCACGCTGCATGCTCATCAATATACAAACACTTAAAGAACGCCGCGACTTTGCAATGCTCTATTTTATCAGCGACATTATTTCTCAACGCATTCAATCAGTTCCATTATTATCGCAATTAAATTTTTATATACCCAGACGTTACTACGTTCCAGGAAATTATTTTTAGAAAAACAAGCTAGAACAAATTATGCAAAATACAGTCCAGTTAATCGAATAATGTGCCATTACAATCAATACTGCGAACATCTTGACCTTACTATGTCAAAAAATCAAATAAAATTTCAGCTTTGTCGTAGAAATAATGCGTAGTATGTAAGTGAACATTGTAAACAATTTATATGTATTTATTATTATTATTATTATTATTATTATTATTATTATTATTATTATTATTATATTATTATTAATATCACTACACAACGAGTACGAAATAGAACAAAGCATGCCTTGTTCATTTTGTGTTTTCGGTGTTGTACATATTGTCACTCTATATGGCGATTTGAAAACTTTGACACTCATCGCGGAACCGGAAGTCGGATCCGGATTAAATTTCACAGTAGCTTCAAAAACAGTATGAACTTCAATTCAAATCAAAATTTGTGAAAATCGGTTCAAGCATCGCAGAGAAATCGAAGTGAATTTAGTTTTAGGAGTTTTTCTTCTCCACTTTCGGTGCTCTCGGAACAGGAAAAGAGGGGACCAGTAATGCCGAGTTAAGTTTTCATATCCGCAAAGTAGCAATCTCTACAAACTAGAAGAATTTATCAGACAGTTTTATGGGATTTGTACCTGTTTGTTCGTGAAAAAATACTAATAAAATTGGATGTCGGATCCAGATAAAATGTTCTACAAATTTTTAGGATATTATAAGACCTTTCATTTGAATTTTAATGCGAAAACCGGTTGAGTTGTTCCAGAGATAATTGAGTGTAAACTTTTCCTCAAATTTTCACAAATTACCATATAACTCCAAAACCGGAAGTCACATTCAAATGAAATTCAATAGCAAGCTATGGGACCATAATACCTTTTATTTAAATCTTCAGCCATCTCTGGAAAAAGTGAGTGCATATTTTTTCATATTTTGGTACATATCATCCTATAACTCCGGAACCGGAATTCGGATACGAATGAAATTCAATAGCAGGCTATGGGACCGGAAGACCTTTTATTTGAATCTTAGTTTGTGAAAATCGGTTCAGCCATCTCTGAGAAAAGTGAGTGCATATTTATCCGGATCTGGGTTTTTACGAGGTACTCCCGTTTCCGATTCCAGAAGTATAGAAAGTAGTGAAGAAAAACTTCAAAAATAGAGCTCACTTCCATTTTTCAGTGATGCTTGAACCGATTTTCACAAATCTTGGTTTAAATTCAAACGAACGCGAACGTCGCGGTTTAACATCGCGCGGCTCCGGGAAGCTGGAGTAGCCCAAGATTACGCGCAGCAGTTGGCAGTGGCACTACCAACGGAAGAGCAGCTTGGTGCAGCTACTCTTGAAGATGGCTGGAGAGGCATCCGTTCTGCCATAGGTAGCACTGCATCAGCAACGCTAGGTACGGCAGCTCCGAACGTAAGGAACGACTGGTTCGACGACGAATGTGAACAGTTAGTGGCCGAGAAGAATGCAGCTTGGGCGGGCAAGCTGCAACACCGGACGAGAGCAAACGAGGAGCGATACAGACAGGCGCGGAATAGACTAAACTCGGTAGAAAAAAGCGCCAATAGACAGACCGAGATCGCGAAGCGATGGAACAGCTGTTCCGTGCTAATGACAAAAGGAAGTTCTACGAGAAGGTGAACCGTTCGCGCAGAGGCTATGTGCCACAGGCCGATATGTGCAAGAACACCAACGGGGATCTTCTCACGAACGACTGTGAGGTGATCGAGAGGTGGCGGCAGTATTTCGACGAGCACCTCAATGGCGATGTGGCGGAATACGAAAGTGGCGGCGCGGTAACGAACTTGGGAACGCGTGCGGAGGACTCGAGGAGGTGGTAAGCCGGTTGAAAAATAATAAGGCCGCTGGCGTTGACCAACTATCAAGCGAGCTACTAAAACATGGTGGTAATGCACTAGTGAAAGCACTGCACTGGGTCGTTACCAAGATCTGGTAGGACGAGATTTTACCGGAGGAATGGATGGAAGGAATCGTGTGTCCCATCTACAAGAAGGGCGATAATCTGGATTGCTGCAATTCCCGCGCGATAACCCTGCTGAACGCCGCCTACAAGGTACTCTCCCAAATCTTATGCCGTCGGCTTTCACCGATTGCAAACGAATTCGTGGGACAATATCAGGCAGGATTTATGGACGAACGTGCTACCACGGACGAAGTGTTTGCCATCCGCCAGGTGTTGCAAAATGCCGCGAATACAATGTGTATTGTATGTACATCACTTATTCATCGATTTCAAATCAGTCTACGACACAATCGATCGAGAACAGCTATGGGAAATCATGCACGACTACGGATTCCCGGACAAACTGATACGATTGGTCAAGGCTACGATGGATCGAGTGATGTGCGTTGTTCGAGTATTGCGGATAAATTCGAGTCCCTTCGAAACTCGCACAGGGCTACGGCAAGGTGATGGTCTTTCGTGTCTGCTATTTAACATTGCTTTGGAGGGTGTGATAAGAAGAGCGAGGATAGATACGAGTGGCACGATTTTCAGAAAGTCCGTCCAGCTACTTGGTTTCGCTGATGATATTGATATTATAGCACGCAACTTTGAGAAGATGGAAGATACGTACATCGGACTAAAAGCTGAGGCCAAGCGGATCGGACTAGACATCAATGTGTCAAAGACAAAGTACATGAAATGCAGGGGCTCGAGAGAAGATAACGTCAGCCACCCATTACGAGTTCTGATTGGTGGTGATGAAATCGAAACGGTCGACGAGTTCGTGTACTTGGGCTCACTGGTGACTGCCGATAATGACACCAGCAGAGAAATTCAGAGACGCATATTGTCAGGAAATCGTGCTTACTTTGGACTGCGCAGGACGCTTCGATCGATCAAAATTCGCCGTCGTACGAAGTTAACTATATACAAAACGCTGATTAGACCGTTTATCCTCTACGGGTATGAGTCCTGGACAATGCTTGCGGAGGATCAACGCGCACTAGGTGTTTTTGAACGGAAGGTGTTGTGAACCATCTTCGGCGGAGTACGGATGGAAGACGGTACGTGGAGAAGGGGAATGAACCATGAACCGCACCAGTTGCTGGGAGGACCAACCCTCGTCCAAACGGCCAAGGTCGGGCGGTTACGGTGGGCCGGGCATGTTGTTAGAATGTCGGAGAACAACCCGGTTAAAATGATTCTCGATAATGATCCGACCGGTATAAGAAGAAGAGGCGCGCAGCGGGCAAGATGGATCGATCAAATTGAGGACGACCTGCAGACCCTTCGCAGCTACCGAGGCTGGCGGCGAACAGCCATGAACCGAGTTGAATGGAGACGCCTCCTGTATACAGCAGAGACCCGCGTGGTCTACGACTGAGAGAGGCAAGTATATGTGTGAATGAGAAGAGCTCTCGTTGATGTTGTCAGTGCGAGAAGAGAAATTAAACTTGCTCTTCGTCACACAGAGGAGATGGACATCTCTAGCTGTGCTTAATAAAAATTGTAGTTATTTTATGATAAGTGCGACAGAAAGAATAATAGAATGTTAATGAATTGAAATCTGGCTGGAAAAGTAAATACATGTGAATTTCAAGCTTCGCGATGAAAATGCAATTTTCGCAGCGAGTAGTGCAACTATACCGTGTCGGTGGTGTATTGATGTCAATTGTTTATAGTTTATTGTGGAGCAGGGTAGTTTAGTTGAAACTTTCTCTCCAACAGGCATAAGGCCTCCTCTTTCTTTGCGTCAACAGATTACAGTGATAGATAATACATAATAACTTAAAACTAAAACTTAGAAATTATAAAATGAGAAGAGAAAACTTATACTTATTAAACCATTCTAGTTACTAGAACCTTTCGAGCCAGATAACTGAGAAACAGGGTTTTAGAACATTGCGAGAATGATGAAGGTCAAATACATTGTAACAATTATTAATATACATACTAGTGAAAGGTTCATAATAACTGTAATTAGTTCTAGGTATTCTAAGAAATGGATGGAGACCTCCTCTTCTTTTGCGTCAACATATTACAATGATACATAATACATAATAACATAAAACTAAATCTTAGAAACTATACAATGAGAAGAGAAATTTATACTTATTAAACTATTCTAGTTACTAGAATCTATTGAACCAGATAACTGAGAAACTGCTTCTTAGAACATTGCGAGAATGATGAAGGTCATATTCATTGGAACAATTATTAATATACATACTAGTTAACGGTTCGTAATAACTGTAATTAGTTCTAGATGAAGGTATTCTAAGAAATGGGTGGAGACGGAGAGTACAACGATGAATATCTAAGTGTAATTATTGTAGAAGATCTGAACAGTATATACGACTGGTTTAACTGGTTTAACACTGGATCAGTTTGAGTTTCTTTAACATGCTAGGGGCGACAATATTATTGATAGTTTGTTGAGTAACCGTAGGTACATAGCGAACTAAACTAGGGCCTATATATGGTAAAATAGAATATATAGAAATCGATGGCAGATTGACGATTTTCGGTTGCCGTGGTGAGAGAATTGATGGAAGTCGTGATAGTTGGTTTAAAAATGTCCATTATACACGATAGATGCACGTGTACGCTTGAATCTGAAACAAGTGGGACTATAAAATTTGAAGAAGACAGATTTGTCAACTCTGAATTTTATCCGGCTGCGATATGAAAGGCCTGGAAGTGCTACTTGTACCAGGTCGTTTATTGTTTTCATCCTTAATTGCTTAGAACAAATTGCTGTTGTCGAAATGTAATGCTTCGAGTCGTTCGAGAAAGCGAACATCATTGATGAGCGATTTTTCGGGTTTATCACAAGCAGCGGATTCATATGGAAAGTTGTAATTTGGCCTTGCATATGGTTGAGACAGAAAAGTTGCATACTGTCCATTAAGGCTCCGATCAATTTAAGAGTAGAGGTTGTACGTTGCAGAATCAAATCGATGGGCTTATTGGACAAAAATCGCCTATTGGATAGATGGCGGCACTCAGGACACAGCCAAAAAATCCCTCTAATAGATTTCGTGAGAGTGTTGTTTAGATTGGTGCACTTCATATGAAGGCGTTTAGAGCACAATTCGCACACTATTTTGTTGCACGAGATCCATCACATAGGCATCACATTGGTTTTTGGTCATTATCCCGGGTAGAAGTGATTTGCAAACCAATACCAAATTCTGTCATTAAAATCAAACATCTCAATGGTAGAAATTAACATTATTTAGTTTGAAATAAGAGTTAAAATATCAAAAATCATATCAAAGCTTGCATGAGAAAACAACAACAAATAAAAAATCCTGTCATTGTAATATCAAACCAAGAACAAAATATTTATAGAAGATGAATTTGTTAATTATTTTATAATCTAGCATTTAGAATAGAGTAATATCTTAAGTATTTCTCTTATCTGATTCTGATGCAGTTTATTCAATGGTATTTTATTTGAAGATAAAACTACTGGGTCAATTTAGTAAATGAACTTGAAATAGCTCATCAATAACGAAATAAGATATTATAACTAATTTTGATGTTGAACAGATATTGTACAATGTCTTGATCCCTTGATGAAATATCACGAAAATATCAAGTATCGCTATGACAACACAGAAAAATCAAGCCAAGATATGATGGTAAAATTTGTTATTATTTTGACCTTTGTTTGTTATTTACACCTACCCGGGATAGCGGCAGCTGCGTATCTATCCCGGGTAGAAGTGATTTGCAAACCAATACCAAATTCTGTCATTAAAATCAAACATCTCAATGGTAGAAATTAACATTATTTAGTTTGAAATAAGAGTTAAAATATCCAAAATCATATCAAAGCTTGCATGAGAAAACAACAACAAATAAAAAATCCTGTCATTGTAATATCAAACCAAGAACAAAATATTTATAGAAGATGAATTTGTTAATTATTTTATAATCTAGCATTTAGAATAGAGTAATATCTTAAGTATTTCTCTTATCTGATTCTGATGCAGTTTATTCAATGGTATTTTATTTGAAGATAAAACTACTGGGTCAATTTAGTTAATGAACTTGAAATAGCTCATCAATAACGAAATAAGATATTATAACTAATTTTGATGTTGAACAGATATTGTACAATGTCTTGATCCCTTGATGAAATATCACGAAAATATCAAGTATCGCTATGACAACACAGAAAAATCAAGCCAAGATATGATGGTAAAATTTGTTATTATTTTGACCTTTGTTTGTTATTTACACCTACCCGGGATGACAATAGCGTGAGTGACAGAGTTGCTTGCCATAGATGCGATGAGTGACGTGACACTGATAAATAGTTAGAAAGTTTGTAGAAAGCAAAAACTTTTAGCGAGTATTTGCACTATAGGTACAGAAAATGTCGCAGATATAAATTATACTTTGGTCTCTTTTTGGGGTTTTTTATGCGGTTTATTTTTACGCGGATTTCCGAAGTTACGCGTTTTTTTTCACGCGGATTTCCGAAGTTACGCGGTTTTTTTAGCGGATTTCCAAAGTTACGCAGTTTTTCCGAAGTTACGTGGTTTTTTTTGCACGGTTTTACGCGATACATATCCCCCGCGTAAAAAGAGATGAACTGGTATCTCTAATAACGTTATCAACTTAGAAAACGATCGAGATTCACAAAGCGAAAAATATAACAGTTGTAGCTAGATATACTGAACCAAAAAATTCAAATTCAATTATCCTACTACATGTTTCATGCTTCTGCTTCATCCTGTTTAGCCTGACTTGCATATGCAAAAGTAACAGAAACGCAGGTTCGCTTCGTTTGCAAGATTTTTTAATCGAAATAGAGAGAGCCGTCTTTAGCTAGTTTTAATATGATCAGTATCTAACGGGGAAAACAGATATGAAAATTGACAATAAACACAATGATATAATGAAACCCGCGAAAATGTTACCGCTGAGACGGGACTCGAACTCCTAACCGGGGAAATTGTTTTACCAATTAAACTACCCTGCATATGAAAACACATGAAGAGAAATTGACTGACTAAATATTCTAATCTAACGAAGTTCTGCCAAAAAGCCGAGACCACTGTCACTATGCCGTCGTCGCGGTTCTGCTTATGTGTTTCTGATGCTGATGTAAGGGATCGCATGAAGAATGACAAGTTTACTTTAATATTTTCTTTTTTGCCTACTTTGCCACCATGCATAGTATCTTAAGCCTAATATATTCCGAATTCAGTCAAAACGATTAGCATTTAATAAAACATATTAGTACTAGTTTCCTTGAATAAATTACATTAAGAAAAAAGGATTTATTTTATATAAACTGTTCATGATCTCATAACTGGTGTGTTTGTATCAGTACATCACTTGTATTAAAGGTAAGCTACCAGGCTATTGATTTAACTCATGGGAGAGGAAGAAGGCTAACATAAAATAAAATTTAAATTGAAACTCCAATGGTCTTAATGAAGTGATAAAGAAGTTTCATGTATGGAAGGTCACGACAAGTAAGAATGTCGCGAACTGGTACATTGGATACTCGCATGTTTCATGATGCCCCACGTTACCCTATCAAAAACATTCAGTTTGTCATCTAGACTTGTAATGTACTGATTTGCATACGTCCATGCGGATTTCATAAAGTTATATAGATTTAATACATATTGCCAAAACTAAATAAAGAGTCGTGCCTTTTTCTCATCCTCTAACGCAATACAAAATCGATCCCATGTTTTGTTACTACATTTACTTGCTTCTGGCCACTCAATTTCGGTTGACAATTACCAAGACAATAAAAAATAGCCAAGATTCATTTTACATCGGGCTGGATAATGAACTTTTTAAACATTCCGTGCGAAAAACTAACTAAAAAGAATAAATATTACAGCTATGTATAGACAACAAACCTAACATGACTAAAACAGTTAAACATACAATAAACGTAATCTTATAATTTCTTGCGACAATTCCTTTCAAATATTATACATAGCCTGATGAAATCAGGCGTCCCTATACGCAACTGATCTGTGTTAACAAACTGGAGAGAAGCAACTAGTGAAAAAACTAAATAACATAACACAAGGGGTGTACCAATAGTACATAGTTCGCGCAGTTTAATATAGCTGGAACTAGTGCCCCACGAAATTTTGTTTAGAAGAATTTACTCATAGTGTCATGTCTGTTAGTCTGTTCCTGAACCATGTCTTTGTGAGCTGGCAAGACGCGCTATAGAATTTGTTGAAAGCTATCGGTCGCTCATAAATTTTACCCTCAATAGCACCACATTTGGCTAAAATATCGGTTCACTCTTGCCAGCCATATTTGAGCGAATGGCTTCAATGGCTCAAACTAGCTGTGAAGAAGAAATACTAGTTTGAAGATAATGTGACCATTATACTCAAGCTATAATAAACTGCTGGTAACTCTGCTATATAAACAGATGCAGATTCTTGAAGGCAATTTGGGTGTCAGACGAAACAAATTCAATGCAATCATTTGTCTCTTTATTTCTACGAAAGCCAAACTGAGTATCTCGCAACGTCGAAAAATAATTTTTTTGAGCAATTTTCTGACCCATGAGCCTATATGATTTGTGATTGGAAGCTGGCTTTTGAATGGCGATAACTTTCACTTGCCTCCAGACAGATGGAACAATGTTTTGCTCAAGAAACTTGTTGAACAATTCCAACAAACGTCATTTTGCAAGATCAGGTAGATTCTTTATCAAGTTGAATTTTCGCTTTTTTGACTATTTGATAAAACTTTAAATGTGTCAACTTTTGGCATTATGCTTCGACAACTCCACTGCAGGACTGTGTTTGGATCATTTGCGTTGGATGATAAATTATCCATTAAATGATACACACCCTGAGAGTGTTGGCCATTGAGCTGCTTAAAAAGTTCTAGCTATTAGGAGAAATGCCGTTATGAGGGTCTTTATGGATTTAGAAATATTGAATGCTGTGAAAATCCATTCTACAATTTCTGAAAACTTCAATAATCCTGTTGGTGGCTGTGGAATGGAGCCCACTGGATTGTTAACTATTTTGTGCTAACAGATCGGCTGAAAAGTTCGTATCGTTTCTATGAGAGGGCGCCACTAGAATTAAATCCATACCATTTTCAGTTAGTACTAACCTTCAAAAGATACGTGTATAAATTTGACAGCTGTCTGATTATTAGTTTGTGAGATATTGCATTTTGAGTGAAGCTACTTTTGTTATTGTGAAAAAAATGGAAAAAAAAGGAATTTCGTATGTTGATGAAACACTACATTTTGATGAAAAAAAGTGCCGCCGATACCAAAAAATGGCTTGATGTGTGTTATCCAGACTCTGCGCCGGGCGAAGCAACAATTCGTAAGTGGTTTGCAAATTTTCGTACTGGTCATATGAGCACCGAAGACGATGAACGCAGTGGACGTCCAAAAGAGGCTGTTACCGATGAAAACGTGAAAAAATCCACAAAATGATTTTCAATGATTGTAAAGTGAAGTTGATCGAGATAGCTGACACCCTAAAGATATCAAAGGAACGTGTTGAACATATTATTCACGAATATTTGGATATGAGAAAGCTTTGTGCAAAATGGGTGCCGCGTGAGCTCACAATGGATCAAAAACAACAACGAATTGATGATTCTTAGCAGTGTTTGGAGCTGTTATATCGAAATAAAACCGATTTTTTCGTCGATATATTACAATGGACAAAACATGGCTCCATCACTTCACTCCGGAGTCCAATCGAAAGTCAGCTGAGTGGACTGCACGCGATGAACCAAACCCAAAGTGTGGAAAGACTCAACAATCGGCCGGTAAGGTTATGGCGTCTGTATTTTGGGATTCGCATGGTAGAATTTTCATCGACTACCTTGAAAAGGGAAAAACCATCAACAGTGACTATTATTTAGCGTTATTAGAGCGTTTGAAGGACGAAATTTCAAAAAAACGGCCTCATTTGAAGAAGGAAAAAGTTTTGTTTCATCAAGACAATGCACCGTGTCACAAGTCGATGAAAACCATGCTGAAATTGAACGAATTGGGCTTCGAATTGCTCCCTCATCCACCGTATTCTCCAGATTTAGCCCCCAGTGACTTTTTCCTGTTCTCAGACCTTAAGAGAATGAAGAGGTAATCGCTGAAACTGAGGCCTATTTTGAGGCAAAGGACAAATCGTACTACAAAAATGGTATCGCCTCTGATGGCAATTATGTTGAAATGGTATCGCCTCTGATGGCAATTATGTTGAATAATAAAAACGAATTTTGGCAAAAAATGTGTGTTTCTATTAAACGATACGAACTTTTCAGCCGAACTGTTAGTTCCTCGATTGTTTTATGAATTTGGCAAACCAGGAGACACAGTCTGTGGTTTAGAATTTGACTTTCTGGTTTCACATGGGAATCTTTTTTTGGAGGGTAAATTTTAGCTAACTTTTTTGATAATTAGGAGGAGGACTTCATTCTGTTAAGGAAGGAAAAATTCTAAAAAATGGAACAATTTACGAAGAGTAGGAGAATCAACGAAAAATTGCAGATAGAAATTGAATGGAACCTGAAATGAAATAAGAAAAAATACAATTGAGGAACACTAAACATCTAAGGTAACGCACATGAAAGAAAATAAATACTAACATTAGATTTCGTCCAGCAAAGAAGAATTATCATCTTCGAATTTCTCGAAATTGGACGGGATAAGGCCGTCTCTAATTTGATTATAATTTAATTATAATAATTTGATTCCACAAGATAAGGTGTTTCTTAATCACATCTTAAAAGTTCTACTTACAAACTTGAAAGAACGTTGTTGAGGGGGTAAGGTTGAAGCAGCTTTCTTTTTTTTCAGCTAGATTATTCTTCGTGAAAAAAACATCAGTTTGTCAAAGGAAAAAAAACGAGATGAACTAAAATTTTCTTTTTGAACTTTCGCTGAACGACAGCGAGGAGAGCTGCTTTTGCGTTTTTTCAGCGATGGCAGTTTTCTTCTCATCCGACACAGTCGAAAATTGCTTACGGTCGAGACGATAGAAACAAAGACAATAAAGTGTAGTGAACAATAGAGTGTACGAAAGGGGCAAATACGATTCAACAAAGCCTGAAACTTGGCCTACAAGACCAAATTCAATTTGTATTGATTTCAAGCGGTGCGAAGTTAGTTCAATCGAAATTAAAATCTTGCTTAAGGAACGAATGCATCTAAACGTTAATGATGTAAGTGAGATTCAATTCAACAAGGCGTCTAACTGGCGTGCGAGTGGTACGTATGCAACTACGTGAAGCAATTCCATCTTACATCATTTGTGATAAATTTAAATTTAAAAAGGTGGAAACTTCATTTTGTTTCTGTCCATGGTCCAATCATGCCATACATTAATGTGCGCCATGTGAAAAATATAGCCAATTTTTGGTTTTGAGCGAAGGCAATTTGGATGTCAGACGGAACAAATGCAATGCAATCATTTGTCTCTTTATTTCTACGGAAGCCAAACTGAGTATCTTGCGACATCGAAGAATAATTTTTTCGAACAATTTTCTGACCCAGGACAACATGGCAATGAGTCTATATAAGTTGTGATTTGAAATTGATTTCCCCTGCTTTTGAATGGTGAAAACTTTCACTTGCCTGCAGTCAGATGAAACAATGTTTTGCTCAAGAAACTTGTTGAACAATTCCAACAAGTTCCAACTATATTATTCTTCGTGAAAAAACTGCTATTCTCTTTTTGAACTTTCGCTGAACGACAGCAAGTAGAGCTGCTTTTGCGTTTTTTCAGTGGTGGATGGTTTTCTTGGGGTTGCAAGTGGAAACTTAAGTTTGTTTCTGTCCATTGTCTAATCATGCCACACATTGATGGGCACATATTATTGCACAAGATGTCGTTGCGAATGTCAATTCGCCAAAACTTTAATTGAAGTTTTTAGATTCTAGGTTTTTCTGAATGCATTTGAATGAACCTCACATATCAACACTGCTAATAGGGTGGAATGTGGATTAAGAAGGATGATAAACACTAAGAAATATATAACACACACGAAATGGAATATAGATAAGAATACAACTATTAACTATTATATTCAAGGAAATACAATAGAATGACAACAAAAGACACCCAACTTTTTTTTAAAACACAGTTGAATAGAACCACTGGAATTAAGGTAAAATAAGATAAAATCTATGATTAAAGGTAAGAAAACCAGCATAAATCGATAATAAAAACTGTTGGTAACAATATTATTTTTTTCATATTGAAAGAGGCGTTTATATGGCGCGCATGCACTATCTCGGCCTAGTACAAACTAATAACGGGGTGAGATTGCATTTTGGACTGGGCTGTAAAGCTGATCGGACCCTTTCCTCACTAAAATGTAGGGGACGATGTTCGATTGCCGGCAGTGTTCGTTTGCCGACACCTCACCGTCAAGGATGCAAACTGCCTCCCATTTTTATTACTGCAGTCTGCTTACCCACATCTACCTTTTTTAATTTTTCTTACTGTACCGCGTTGATGCATCCAAACTAAAATTCTATTACAGTAGGCGTGCGAAGCAGTATCGTAAAACTACGGCTGGAATCATAGCCGTTCGAAGTAGGTAGAAATTATATTTTTTCACATTTTACTGCCTCCTTGTTCGCGCTACTGTACCACAAAAAAAGTAGCTCGTGGCGGTAGAAAAAAGTACTTTGTCGTTGTAGAAAAGAAGTAGAAATTCGCACGTGTGACTAGTCAATGAATGCTTTAAGGGCTTGTTGGTTGGACAAGTAAACTGAACTCGGCTATACTGGTTACCGTTTTCCTATTCGGGAAGCCTAAAAAGTAATGGTCACAAAAGATTTCAAATGAAACTAACATCGATATCTTTGAGGTGGTTAGATCGCTTCTCGCAGTCTTCGAATCAAATAGAAGGGCCCTTCGTTCGGAAATAATAATTTAATCGTTCTCCGGTGTGAAATAATTTTAACCGTTATATAAATGAAGATAAAAAAAGGTGGGTGGGTAATGTCAGAGACATAACTGGATGTCGTGAATACGAAAAAACTGATACGCTCCCATCACTTTTCCGAATATCAGTTAGTTGATTGATTGTATGAATTGTGCAAGATTTCCTCTTTTTCACTAATAGAGTTTGAAGCGATGTACCTACATTAAAATACAGATTAGTTACATTAAACAGCTACTATTCTACAACTATATATTCCAAACTTGAAACAATTCTTTTATAATTTGCTAATATAGCAGGCTAGGTACGACAAATTTGTAGTTTATTTTTATTGATGCTACAAAGTTCGAAGATATCTGATTCTTCTCGAAATTTCAGTACAAGACAATTGCAATGGGCTGGTCTGAAATGTATCGACGATCTTCGGTATGCAAGAGTCATTCTAATAATAATAATGATAGTAATAATAATAATAATAATAATAATAATAATAATAATAATAATAATAATAATAATAAAAATAATAATAATAATAATAATAATAATAATAATAATAATAATAATAATAATAATAATAATAATAATAATAATAATAATAATAATAATAATAATAATAATAATAATAATAATAATAATAATAATAATAATAATAATAATAATAATAATAATAATAATAATAATAATAATAATAATAATAATAATAATAATAATAATAATAATAATAATAATAATAATAATAATAATAATAATAATAATAATAATAATAATAATAATAATAATAATAATAATAATAATAATAATAATAATAATAATAATAATAATAATAATAATAATAATAATAATAATAATAATAATAATAATAATAATAATAATAATAATAATAATAATAATAATAATAATAATAATAATAATAATAATAATAATAATAATAATAATAATAATAATAATAATAATAATAATAATAATAATAATAATAATAATAATAATAATAATAATAATAATAATAATAATAATAATAATAATAATAATAATAATAATAATAATAATAATAATAATAATAATAATAATAATAATAATAATAATAATAATAATAATAATAATAATAATAATAATAATAATAATAATTATAATAATAATTATAATAATAATAATAATAATAATAATAATAATAATAATAATAATAATAATAATAATAATAATAATAATAATAATAATAAAACAGATTAACCTGTTTATATGGCAACCCTGTTTCGCATGGCACATTCGTAATTGAATGTGTTAGTGACGGTACAAATCTGCTTTTCTACCTGTTTCCGGTGCCATCGTTCTGACGGTGTCTCGTACGTACAGAGTAGCTGCTTTAACTCAAATGACGATATTTCTCACATCACATTTCAATTTATACTGGTAGCGGTGTACGGACCTCCCCTTCACAGAACGGGAAACAGAGAGACGATATAAAAGAGAGAGTTAGTAGAGCGGCAGTCAGTAATACAGAATTGGCTGTCTAACGGTTAACAGCTTCTTGTGGAATTTTCACGCGGAAACGCGCACACAGGAGGAACAATTAAGGGCAAGGCAAAGTCCCGCTCGAACCGTGCTGGTCTGCAGTTCCCAGTTGGCAAAATCCATCGTCTGCTCCGGAAGGGAAACTACGCAGAGCGTGTCGGTGCCAGTGCACCGGTCTATCTGGCGACAGTGATGGAGTACTTGGCTGCCGAAGTGTTGGAATTGGCCGGTAATGCTGCCCGCGACAACAAGAAAACGAAAATCATCCCTCGTCATCTGCAGCTGTCCATCCGTAACGACGAGGAGTTGAAAACCCCGTCCTTTTCAGGACGACCACATAACTGTGATGAAGAAATATTTAGGATTGCTTTAAATTTAGCCAGTTCTGATACGCCTGGAAAGTATAATGCGCATATCAAGTGAAAACATTTTTTCTAATAATTTGTATAAAGTATACTAGTATAAAGATGTTTCTAAATCAAAATTTTCTGTTTCGTATTGCGAGACAGCGTTACTGTCCTGTCGTAATTGAATGTGTTAGATATCATGATCAAAAAGCTCCCCATACTAAAGAATGCAACTCTTTCGCACGGCATATTTGTGTATTAGTATAAAGATGTATTCAACATCATCACTTCCACTTTCGCATTGCCGTTCGTAATTGAATGTGTTAGTGACGGTGCAAATTAATTTAACTTCTCGTGTGTGCCTTGTTTCGGCAACAGTGTACTATTGAAAAACTTCAATGTTGTTGCAATACACGTTCAAGTTGAAAATTTTCGATTCTATTGGTAGTTAGATTATATAAATCCTTCTACAGATCACTGAGCTATGAGCTTCCAAAATACGAGAAAGGCAAACGCGCCATATGAATTATCCTCTTTGACACTCGTTTGTACCAAACATTTTAGAAAAGTTTAATTTTGAACTATTTAAGATTATGTCACACAACTGAAAATTTTATCATTAAATTGTGATCATATTTCCGATGGCATGTTGCAAGAATTATGTTGATTCATTAGATACAACAGAAGATATTCACGATCAAAAACTTATCACTCTCTCAGAGGGTAAATTTTGAAAAGGCGCCCCATAGTAAAGTAAGTCGTATTCACGACAAAATAATTTTTTTTGGTATTTAGATCGAATTAAAATTTTTAGATTGAGTGAAAAATTTCCATTTTCCGCATTTCGAAATGTTTTGATTGAATGTAAAAAATGTGATTCTGCATTTCGAACAAGTGATGTTTTTTGTATGGAAAGCTCAAACTTCATCGAAATACACAATAGGAATGACTTGTGCGACTCCGTACATCTTCAGTACATCATCGATTTTTGAATTTAGGAATTTATCAGTCTGGCGACATTTAATTTCCATCATTGCTACAAAACAAATCATTTATATGCTTATACTACTTTGGCCAAATCAAAATAGCCTCACCTAGGGTTCTAATAATCACAGTATCATCTTTATTAAATTGCGCATTTATGCCCACTACATGACGGCCATATCGGGTCGCAGAGACGATTTTAATGCATATTAATCGACCTTGCATTTCAGCTGCAATTTTTTCCCTAATATTTGTTGCGCATTGTTCAATATGACGAGAGATATTGTCTCGATTGATTTTAAATTTAAGTGCTTCGCAAATTGGATCTAGCAGTTCTCGAAAACCTTCCCATTCAACGGCGCATTGGGCAAGTGATGAAGTGATACCATTTTTACCAAAGATTCAACCACAGCTTGTCTGTCGAGTGCTATTGATGTTTTAAGAATTTTCCTTTTCTTTTCTGGTGCATATCCATGCTTCAGTAGTCCGTATTCCAGAGCCTTTTCCGAATTCACATTTCGTAAATGCTTAACAAAATTTCCGGGATCATAACTAGGGTAACAGACGTATTTTGGCCACTTCATATATTTTGGCCCACCTAACAAACTTTATCGATTTTATCGGATTTTATCCATGTTAAGTAACCCATGTTGCATCAATTTGATGCCTATCATATTAAATTACCTATTGCGGAAGGGTTTTTCAAAGATATCACAACATTTGGTGGATATTTCTACAAAGTGGGCCAAAATAAAATCAATCCTAAAGTGGGCCCAAATACCTCTGTTACCCTACTTCTTAATTTTTTGTACGTGCAGATTCGAGTAGAATCGATGTTACAAATTATATAATCATCTTCACACTTATTACAATCATTGGCTATGTCCCGATAAAAACGCTTTATTTTTGATGAATCCGTCATTTTTCACGATCACGAATTGCTTTGGAAAAAAAACGATTTTAGGAACAACAACGTACACTGCTAATGAAGGGAAAAAATTGACAAGTCGACGTAACCATTTCATAAGGTCACAAAAGTAAATTGTTTCTCTTTGTTTACTTTTTCATCTGCTAAAATCTAATCAGTACGTTTCAATGCAGCGAAGCATTGAATTCTTCATTTAAAAAGGGCCTTGAAAACAAATAATTCATTTCATTCAATCAAGAATATCAAACGATCTACTATATAAATAAAATATAATCTGGTCTTGAAAAATACAAAAAAATCGTCAACACATAATGTTTATATATTAAATAACTAGTAATCATTTGTTAACGTTCAATGTAAACACGTGCGCTACCATTTTGAGCGAACAATGTAAAGTACAGCGGTAGAATACTTTTTTTTCGACGGCGGTAGAAAGCTATATTACATTTTTAAAAGCGGCGGTAGCTTTGAGCAAATGTATCGCCCAGCCTACTGTAGAGTGCTGTAAACCTAAGAAAGAGTAGAATGAAGCAGAACAAAATATATTTTTACCTTCACCGTTCTCATCGTCGCTGGTACACTCTCTAGAGTAAATGTATCTACCAGCAGTTGTAGCAGGCGGTAGCACTCAGAGTGTGTAGAATGTAGGGAAAGAAATGTATTTTACCGGTACCGTTCGCATCACTGCTCACCGTAACTTTTAACAGAAAGCAGATAGCGTCATTCTGACAAATGTCATGTGTGTGCAGCACGCCGAATTTTTGTGCCGAATACCAAAGCAAACAGACGCTTGTTCTTTTTTCTGTGCTCAAAACAAATTTTAATTGCGTGAAAATCAACACAGAAGTTTTTTATGACTTTTTTATAGTATCATAAATTGAA
The DNA here is from genome assembly GCF_030247185.1 of Malaya genurostris. Classification (NCBI taxonomy): domain Eukaryota; kingdom Metazoa; phylum Arthropoda; class Insecta; order Diptera; family Culicidae; genus Malaya; species Malaya genurostris. The sequence continues at coordinate 173,439,854 of NC_080571.1, forward strand.
AAGGTGAGTGGATTGAATATTTATGAGGTGAAATCGATCTATTCCGTGATTTATTACCGGATGCTATCAAAATTTTCCAACCAAAGTTTTTTTCGTCATTTGTCTACCGATTTCGGTTATCGACACCCCAAGGTATTCGGTTACCGGTACCCCATTATTTTCAACAAATCGCGAAAAATAGTCAGTGATATACAGACTGTCGCAGAAAGTATGGACGCAACCAAAAACCGCTGCCATTTCTCAATGGTTCAGAATCTGTCAATATTTATGGCTGCGTCCTGTTGTTTACACTCTTCTCTAACCACTTGTGCAGTTGTTTATTCGTTTTCATTAGTTTGTTTCGAAATGCGTGGACTTTCAGCAGAACAACGTCGAAAAATTGTGTACAAATGGTGCACAGAATGCGGACTAACACTGAGAAAGATAGCAAAAATGGAAGGAGTAAGTGAAAAAGCCGTGCGGAATGCAATCAGGAAGTTCGGTGAGGATAACACCTTTGAGGATAAACCGAAAACGGGTCGAACAAAAGGTCCTGCTAACCCTCAGTGGGATAAACGTATACTGGAGTCGTTCGAGCAAATGAAGGAGGTTTAAGTTCGGGATGTGGCCAAAAAAGTGGGCACTTCGAAGTCAAATGTTCTTCGTGCTAAAGAACGTTTGAATCTTCGAACCTATAAGAAGCAGAAACAACCAAAACGTAGTCCGAAACAAGAAGCATCGATCAGGCCGAGGGTTCGAAAGCTGTACAATACGATTCTTGCTGGAAATTTGAACTGCATAATCATGGACGACGAAACCTACGTGAAACTCGAATACAAATCCTTGCCGGGACCACAATATTATACGGTGCGAGAAGGGCAAGTATTAAACCAGTACGAGACATCGATTGAAGTCGAAATTTTTGGTAAGAAAGCTATGGTCTGGCAAGCAATTTGTAGCTGCGGTAAGATTTCGAAACCCTTCATCACCACTGCTTCAATGAACAGCGAAATATACATCAAGGAATGTTTTCAAAAACGACTTCTATCCATAATTCGAAGCCACAAGGATCCTGTTGTCTTCTGGCGAGATCTTGCTTCTTGGCACTACTCGAAATCAACGGTAGAATGGTATATTACCAAAAATGTCACTTTTGTCCCAAAAGACATGGATCCACCAAATTGCCCACAATTTCGACCAATTGAGGAATTTTGGGCATTAGCCGAAACCATTCAACAGTTCGAAAAAGATTGAAGAAAAGTGTCAAAACTTGTCGCCAAGAAGTCTGTACGGAATTTAATGAGGAACGTTCGCAAGAAGGTGCACAGCTAGTCTACAATGGCTAAGTAGCAAATATTGAGAATAATATTCTGTTGTTGTAGTCTAATAAAGGGTGATTTTTTAAGAGCTTGAGAACTTTTTTAAACAATAAAACGCATAAAATTTGCAAAATCTCATCGGTTCTTTATTTTAAACGTTAGATTGGTACATGACATTTACTTTTTGAAGATAATTTCATTTAAATGTTGACCGCGGCTGCGTCTTAGGTGGTCCATTCGGAAAGTCCAATTTTGGGCAACTTTTTCGAGCATTTCGGCCGGAATAGCCCGAATTTCTTCGGAAATGTTGTCTTCCAAAGCTGGAATAGTTACTGGCTTATTTCTGTAGACTTTAGACTTGACGTAGCCCCACAAAAAATAGTCTAAAGGCGTCAAATCGCATGATCTTGGTGGCCAACTTACCGGTCCATTTCTTGAGATGAATTGTTCTCCGAAGTTTTCCCTCAAAATGGCCATAGAATCGCGAGCTGTGTGGCATGTAGCGCCATCTTGTTGAAACCACATGTCAACCAAGTTCAGTTCTTCCATTTTTGGCAACAAAAAGTTTGTTAGCATCGAACGATAGCGATCGCCATTCACTGTAACGTTGCGTCCAACAGCATCTTTGAAAAAATACGGTCCAATGATTCCACCAGCGTACAAACCACACCAAACAGTGCATTTTTCGGGATGCATGGGCAGTTCTTGAACGGCTTCTGGTTGCTCTTCACTCCAAATGCGGCAATTTTGCTTATTTACGTAGCCATTCAACCAGAAATGAGCCTCATCGCTGAACAAAATTTGTCGATAAAAAAGCGGATTTTCTGCCAACTTTTCTAGGGCCCATTCACTGAAAATTCGACGTTGTGGCAGATGAAATTATCTTCAAAAAGTAAATGTCATGTACCAATCTAACGTTTAAAATAAAGAACCGATGAGATTTTGCAAATTTTATGCGTTTTATTGTTTAAAAAAGTTCTCAAGCCCTTAAAAAATCACCCTTTATTATCAGTATATATCTAGTTTCTGCTCTATTATAGATCGTCCATATAGAACTTCCAGCTGCTGAATTTACTCTAATGCGATTTTTGATAAATTACGAGAACATCTATACTGTTTTTTTTAAATTATTTATTTCTATTCTTATTCCAGACTTATTAAGTTCTTTGACTTCCAAAACCGGAAAGTACAACGTGTTTTCTGTGGAGCCTCATATAGTCTCGCTACAACCGATATTGGAAATTTATACATGTTCGGTCAAAATAAGAAAACTGGCGAAGCTAACATGTACCCCAAACCGGTGCAAGACTTAGCAGGATGGAATATCATAAGTATTGGAACTAGCTTTACTTCTATTGTTATATCAGCAGATGATTCCTTAATAGCATGGGGAGCATCACCAACATTTGGAGAATTAGTAAGTAGTAAAGTAGATTTTTGATAAAACTTAGTGTTTGTGCAAATATTCTTTTCTTTTCACATTTTTAGGGCTTAGGTGATTTACAAAAGTCATCAGCATCACCTAAAACAGTATCCCGTTTGGATGGCATGAAGATTCCACAAGTATCAATGGGTTATTCGCATACATTATTACTCGTTAATACAGAACACGAATTAACTAAACAAAAATATGATGCATTCCAAGAATTTACAATAGAGTAAAAATGATTATCAAATACCTATACTCAAGCAGAGTCTCTGAAAAGATTTTTCATTTTTTGTACGTATATTTCAAATTAAATTACATCCCGTAAGCTATATAAGTATTTTGCAAACTTGGCTGAGCATGAACAATGAAATAAAAAAAGATAATATCCCTAAACTGGTTAGACCATGGTTTTTTCCTTCAAGATATGTTTATTAAGGCACACTACATTAGTTCATCGATGCCAATGGCATTTGTAATATAACTAATTATCACATCCTAGCATGTTCCATTCTAATTACAATTTACATTCAATTTCAAACCAACTGTGACATTTCCACATATTTGGATATCCCGGTCATAAACCTTACGCAAATCCTCGACCTAAGTCCACCGCGCAGGCAGTTAGCAATATATTTCATGATTGATTGCCCTGCATAAAGCGGAGGTCGATAATCAAATCTATGACATCACAGCTGTGAACGTTTTTACCAGTGATTCTCCATTAGCGCTCCAGGTACGTTCGATAGGAAACGATAAGTTACGGTGAGAATAATTGTACGACTAAAGATAAGTAAAAATGGAAATACATATTCAGATTTGTACCAAACAAATGGGCCGGTTGTTGATCCGAACTCCCTACATGGCGAACCGTTGACAAGTGTCTCGGATCCGTTACAAGAAAACAAAAAGTTATTGGAAAATAACCAGAGTGATAGTGATCAACACCTATTGAACTTTAGTGAATGTGAACCACTGACATGGGTAACAACAAGTCAAAACAGACCCAACAAAGTGGAGACGCTCAAATAAATATTTTAAATTAACATTCGAGCCACACCGAATATCATGAGAGCAATGATATAAAATTAACAGTAATACTAGTGATGGTAGCCATCCGGTTATTTTTGTCAGCATATATGCTGTTAAAAGGAATAATGCGCGACAAGCTTTAAAAGCGGCGCGGTTCATTGCAAATGTGGATCTCGTTTAAGGCGTAATTAACACGAAAATAATAAAAACATCATCCAAAAGGGAACAGTGGTCCTACGGGACGAAAATAATAACAAACATTACCTAAAAAGGAACAGTGGTCCTACGGGACAAAATTTATTAAAACGTTATCTGAATCCAAGCGACAGCGGCAGCGGCAGTAGTAGCACACCAGGAGACAACAAGAGGCAACAACAAAAACCAGCACCGTCAGCAAGCAACGTCAGTACCATCAGGTGATTACTAAAACTAATAAACAAAGAAAAAAAACATTTAGGGGCTGTCCATAAAAGACGTCACGCTTTTTTGACGATTTTTGACTCCCCATCCCCCCTTTGTCACAAATTGTCACAGAAGCAAAGACCCCCCACCCCTCCTATGTCACATGTCACGAATTCAAAATAAATATTATTCATCTCAATACATTATCAATATATACAACAAACCATACAATTATGAGGGAAAAATCGATTTATTACATGTTGTCATTAGATTAAAAAATATCCCTAAAACTACAAAATCATCGGAATTATTTTATTAATATCAATTATATAAATTAATAAAAGTATTTGGTTGGAATTGATGAAACATTTAAATTATCTGTTTTATTCCTCTTAGGGGTACACAGATATATGATTATTTTAGGTAAAGAATAATATTTCCCTAGTGTAGCATACAGGGCTGAGAAAATAAAGACCAAAGCCTCATCAAAACGAGATCACTGCCGGAGAATCTTTTCATTATCAGTTGATCAGTGAAATTTAAATCACATCGATCAATATCGGAACTGATCTTCCGTCACACAATGGGTAGTGATTTTGAGCTAAAATGATTCTTGATTAATGTAAGTTCAATCATTGGATGATTCGATAAGTTTTGATGTTGGTGGAGGAAAATCACATATGATCAAGATAAAACATGACATGAAAGGATATGGTTTTCTCGGAAAGCGTTGATCTCCCGCTTTTTTTTTCAAATGGAGTACAATTGAATAAACTGCATCAGAATCAGATAAGAGAAATTCTTATGATATACTATTATCAATGCTAGAAAATCAAATTACTGAAAAAATTGTCAGTGCATAACTTAAGTTAAACCGTTTGAAGGCATTTCATATTAGGCAAAATTTATTAATTTCGCTAATTTACTTGCTCCTCCGTGCACTTTTGCTGATCACAACAGAAATGATTTCCTGCATCACTCATTTCCGAATTTACAAGAAGAAGCTTTTACATCAACAAATACACGTTTTCCTATAGAATGTAAACATTTATTGTGGAGATTTTTTCAGGAAATAGGGCAAAGTAGTAATATAATTAGGTATTTCAAAAATGCGCTCATTGAAAATATTGGACGTCATAATCAGTGTTAATTTCATCATTCAAATATCTCCCACAGTTATAATTATGTTACATTTAATATATATATATATATATATATATATATATATATATATATATATATATATATATATATATATATATATATATATATATATATATATATATATATATATATATATATATATATATATATATATATATATATATATATATATATACATTCATTTAAAAGAAAAATAAGGTAATGTTAATATTTTATTCTGGAGAATTAGAAGCGCGTCCCGTCACCGTCCGATTTTGCAAACCATCGGGCCACAAATGAATCATAAGCAGCTTTACAAATATGTAATCACTTTTGTTTGCGACATCGGAAAACATGCGAAGTTTATTCTGATCGGGATATCCTGCTATTTCGGTGAATATTGTAGTTCGTGGCTGACCAACACTGCTTAGAGCGTCAGTGAGACTCATGCATCTTGTTGATGTGTCGTCATATTTAGTCTTCAATTTTTATTTTGTTCCACCAATTTTGTATATTTTTTATCAATAACTCAATAGCTGCTTGATGACCACATTTGCACACTATAAATTATTATGAAATAATATATAAGTCATGCAATGCTTAATTGAGTATAAGTTAGATTTGAATTTACCGATAGAATACCAATCGATTTTGTTCTGGATGTTGTTTCTCTGAATATCTCTATAACAGGAGTATTTTGAATCGGTCGATGCAGATGTGTAAGAGTGAGAATCCCCCGTGTCCGATTCTGCAGTACAGTCTAATGACGATATTTGAGCATATGGAATGCAGAAGTTAGGAGTTCTTCGGCCAATGCTACTATCAGATATCGATTCTACCGTACCGAGACCATTGTTGACTGACAATGTTGAAGATAGGTTATAACTGGGTAAAATTGGTGAAACACAAGTTCGTTTCACCTAAAAAACCAAACGAAATGTTACTCAAAGAAATTTATCAAATATATTTACATTTACCGGTAAAGATAGCTTTTTTCCTTTGGCTGTAAAATTCGTGGGTATACAGTCTGTGTGAGAACAGTCATCGTGCATTATTTTTCCGGTGACGGAACATTTGTTATTGCTTCTCGTTTTAATTTGAGTTTGTTTAGTTTTTGGGATAATTTTTCCCTCATTTTCCATATACATAACATTGTCGAGCACAGACTTTTGTGAAGTTACCGACTAAAAAGCTCACCGACCAAAATTCTCTTCTTTGAAAACCTCTCTCGCAGCGAAAAGCTCCGTGGGAAAAAGCTCATCTCAAACGAATCCCTATAAAAAATATACCCATTGCAGCGCCTCGCACCCTAGTGGTGGGAATCGTAAAATCTTAAAATTAACGACCAAAACGGAAATTCTACTAGAACCAATATTTCTGAATATAAAATTATCTATTTCATGATACCAAGTATTTTCATTTAAACTAGAAAGAAATTTAGTTATGTTATTATGTCTGAATTATATTTTTTATTTCAAATAAATTAATTACATTTTTTATTTCAAATCAACTAATCAAATAAAAAACCCAAGCTGGCAAACTGCTGAGCAGGGTGCTGATATGTTCAGCCATCTTCAGGTACAGTGGTTCCTATGAGAAAAGGGTCAGAGTCGAGTAATATGCTGAAGAGTATGAGTAACTATGGATTCACTCAATTATTTCGAATAGATGATATATGGGAACACAAAAATAGCCAAGCTGGCATACTGCTGAGCAGGTTACTGATATATTCAGCTATCTTCAGGTACAGTGGTTCCTCTGGGAAAAGGATCAGAGTCGAGTAATACACTGAAGAGTATGAGTAACTATGGATTCACTCAATTATTTCGAATAGATGATATATGGGAACACAAAAATAGCCAAGCTGGCATACTGCTGAAAAGGTTACTGATATATTCAGCTATTTTCAGGTACAGTGGTTCCTCTGGGAAAAGGATCAGAGTCGACTAATATGCTGAAGAGTATGAGTAACTATGGATTCACTAAATTATTTCGAATAGATGATATATGGGAACACAAAAATAGCCAAGCTGGCATACTGCTGAAAAGGTTACTGATATATTCAGCTATCTTCAGGTACAGTGGTTCCTCTGGGAAAAGGGTCAGAGTCGAGTAATAACAGTTCGGCTGAAAAGTTCGTATCGTTTAATAGAAACACACATTTTTTTGCCAAAATCCGTTTTTATAATTCAACATAACTGCCATCAGAGGCGATACAGCGATTATAGCGATCTTCCAACTTTTCGATACCATTTTCGTAGTACGATTTGTCCTTTGCCTCAAAATAGGCCTCAGTTTCAGCGATTACCTCTTCATTGCTTCTAATTTTTTTTACCAGCGAGGTCTGAGAACAGGAAAAAGTCACTGGGGGCTAAATCTGGAGAATACGGTGTATGAGGGAGCAATTCGAAGCCCAATTCGTTTAATTTCAGCATGGTTTTCATCGACTTGTGACACGGTGCATTGTCTTGATGAAACAAAACTTTTTTCTTCTTCAAATGAGGCCGTTTTTTTTAAATTTCGTCCTTCAAACGCTCTAATAACGCTATATAATAGTCACTGTTGATGGTTTTTCCCTTTTCAAGGTAGTCGATGAAAATTATACCGACGACACGACCAGACACTCCGAAGAAAAATCGGAATAAAAAGTGTTCGTGAGCGATTTACCACCAGTTACCATAAATATAGCGACCCCTTGAAAATGACAAAAACTAACTTTTCGAGCAACACTGTTTAGGTTGCTATGAACTAGTTACCAAGGAGCACCAGAATAAATAAACAAACAGTTTAAAATTGTTGTGGAATAATTCCACAGATTTTATTTTTGTGTCTTTTCCGGTTATTTAGTGAATTTCGGAGAGCAACTAAATAATATTAATCATCATCGATGCAAATTATGATGAAGCGCTGAGTGCAGGTGAGTGCTTGAATTTTATTATTAAATAAAAATTTTCTATTTGCAGTTAACATTCTTTCGCCGACTTCGAAAATGCTTCTGGACATGGGCAAACAAATAGAGCAGTTTAACAAGTCATTATCCTGCAGTTCCACGGTTACCAAACCAGCCAGAGTGAGGAAATGCGACATTTCGCACGGAAACTAAAGCGGTTTCAAGATGATTACTTCCACTGTTTTTGTTATTATATACAATTAATAATTACTACGTAGGTTTTTTTGATCGTATACCGTAATTACCGTATCTATGTAGAAAATATATTTACATTTTCTAAATTATACAATGATCTTGTGATATTATACACAGAAGTCCGAATATTCATGATTCTTTTTGTAACGTAATCTTCTAGTTTGTTGACTAGTTGTTATGTGATAGTTACCATGTTTTCACAGATCATTTCTTTCATTTTTAAATGTGAATTTTGTTAGTCATAGAGAATTACAGTGGCAGCATGCAATGATTAATTTTGATAGGTCAGGAAAACATTTTCGATAATGGGAAGACATTGTTGCGTTGCTAGGTGTTTCAGTCGTGAAGGAGATCCAGTATCTTTCTATTCGTTTCCTACGAACAGTAATATGTAAATTTAAGCCAGATATACATAATTTAGTTAATTGTTCACTTCATTTCTGAAAAACGATCGTAAGACATGTCCACGGAATACCAAACGAAATTAACAATAAATTGCAGTGAGAAACACTTTCGACTTCTCAAAAACGCTAGTGGTAATAAAAAAAATTAAGATATTCTTGAAGTCAAAATATATGTATTTTTATTTCATGCTTTAATAACTTTTGCTTTTAAATAATTATTTTCATTTTGATTTTGTCAGAAAAAGATAACCGATTCTTTCAATATCATGTTATTTTTATTTTCGTTTGTATGTCCTTTTACTACGAGTAAACTTTATTCAATTAAAAACATTATTAACGATAGTTGCATAAAACAATTTTTTTATGTTCCTAATTCGCATTATTTTGAGTTCCAAACACAGTTGCGCGCTGTAAATGTACCCAAAGGCAAATCATTCACTACCACCTGACAATACAACTTTCTAGCTATGAATATGAAATGATAAAAGCCTTCCTCTCTGTGGCAGCGACGAAATTGTTCCAGTTCATTAAAAAAAGATACAAATTAAAAAAAATACGCCAAAATGACTCAAAACTCTCTGAAATAATAAATTTAATACCTGCCAGCGGGCCAACTACACTCAGTGGTTTCGTTTTAAGTGAGAATCTCTTGTTTTTGTTTACATTCCTTGTGTAGTTACCAAGGCTACTGGTAACTGTTTTTCAAAATCAATAATTTATCAACTTGAGTTGCCAGTTCCAACATTTTTTCAAGCGATTTCGTTTTGACATTACCAGTTACTGAGGGGTAGTTAAATTTGCGATACAGTTTTAATAATCGAGTGGCAGGTCGTGTCGTCGATTATACCATGCGAATCCCAAAATACAGACGCCATAACCTTACCGGCCGATTGTTGAGTCTTTCTACGCTTTGGGTTCGGTTCATCGCGTCCACTCAGCTGACTGTCGATTGGACTCCGGAGTGAAGTGATGGAGCCATGTTTCGTCCATTGTTATATATCGACGAAAAAAATCGGTTTTATTTCGACATAACAGCTCCAAACACTGCTCAGAATCATCAATTCGTTGTTGTTTTTGATCGATTGTGAACTCACGCGGCACCCATTTTGCACAAAGCTTTCTCATATCCAAATATTCATGAATAATATGTCCAACACGTTCCTTTGATATCTTTAGGGTGTCAGCTATCTCGATCAACTTCACTTTACGGTCAATGAAAATCATTTTGTGGATTTTTTTCACGTTTTCATCGGTAACAGCCTCTTTTGGACGTCCACTGCGTTCATCGTCTTCGGTGCTCATATGACCAGTACGAAATTTTGCAAACCACTTACGAATTGTTGCTTCGCCCGGTGCAGAGCCTGGATAACACTCATCAAGCTATTTTTTGTTATCGGCGGCACTTTTTTTCATCAAAAAGTAGTGTTTCATCAACACACGAAATTCCTTTCTGCCTTTCTCTATAGAAAGGTATTAGAATTGCTGGAAAAACCGACTTTCGAACGGAGCCTCGGAGACCCATAGTGTTATATACCATTCGACTCAGTTCGTCGAGATCGAAAAATGTCTGTGTATGTGTATGTATGTGTGTGTGTGTATGTATGTGAACTTTTCGAAGATATTTGAACGCGCTCAATTTTCTCAGAGATGGCTGAACCGATTTGAACAAACTTGGGCTCGTTTGAAAGCTACTGTCGGGCCATTGATCTAGTTCGAAGATCAAATGGTTGTGACTTTTGGTTCCGGAGATATGATTGTATAAGTGACGTAACCGACAAAAAGCGTTGTATTTGAACGCGCTCAATTTTCTCAGAGATGGCTGAACCGATTTTAACAAACTTGGACTCGTTTGAAAGCTACTGTCGGGCCATTGATCAAGTTCAAAGATCAAATGGCTGTGACTTTTGGTTCCGGAGATATGATTGTATAAGTGACGTAACCGAGAAAAAGCGTTGTATTTGAACGCGCTCAAATTTCCTAGAGATGGCTGAACCGATTTTAACAAACTCGGGCTCGTTTGAAAGCTACTGTCGGACCATTGATCAAGTTCGAAGATCAAATGGCTGTGAGTTTTGGTTCCGAAGATATGATTGTATAAGTGACGTAACCGACAAAAAGCGTTGTATTTGAACGCGCTCAATTTTCTCAGAGATGGCTGATCCGATTTTAACAAACTTGGGCTCGTTTGAAAGCTACTGTCGGGCCGTTGATCAAGTTCGAAGATCAAATGGCTGTGAGTTTTGGTTCCGAAGATATGATTGTATAAGTGACGTAACCGACAAAAAGCGTTGTATTTGAACGCGCTCAATTTTCTCAGAGATGGCTGATCCGATTTTAACAAACTTGGGCTCGTTTGAAAGCTACTGTCGGGCCATTGATCAAGTTCAAAGATCAAATGGCTGTGACTTTTGGTTCCGGAGATATGATTGCATAAGTGACGTAACCGAGAAAAAGCGTTGTATTTGAACGCGCTCAAATTTCTCAGAGATGGCTGATCCGATTTTAACAAACTTGGGCTCGTTTGAAAGCTACTGTCGGGCCGTTGATCAAGTTCGAAGATCAAATGGCTGTGAGTTTTGGTTCCGAAGATATGATTGTATAAGTGACGTAACCGACAAAAAGCGTTGTATTTGAACGCGCTCAATTTTCTCAGAGATGGCTGATCCGATTTTAACAAACTCGGGCTCGTTTGAAAGCTACTGTCGGGCCATTGATCAAGTTCGAAGATCAAATGGCTGTGAGTTTTGGTTCCGAAGATATGATTGTATAAGTGACGTAACCGACAAAAAGCGTTGTATTTGAACGCGCTCAATTTTCTCAGAGATGGCTGATCCGATTTTAACAAACTTGGGCTCGTTTGAAAGCTACTGTCGGGCCGTTGATCAAGTTCGAAGATCAAATGGTTGTAACTTTTGGTTCCAGATATATGATAGTATATGTGACGTAACCGACAAAACACGTTCATTTTTACCGCTCTTATATATATAAGATGCCAAAATTTTGGGATCAACTCTATTTTCGTAAAGTTCTAGTGCTCAAAAGTTTAAGCACCTCGTAAAAAGCCTTCATGCAAAATTTGACCTAAAAAGCTTCGTAAAAAGCCTTCATGCAAAATTTGACCTAAATCGGACATGCTTAAGGGGTGCTGCCCGGTGGTAAAGGTTTGACAATTTTCGATCTTGAAAAAGCACCATAGGGGGGAGTACATGTAATTTCCAAAATCGAAAATTTTTTTTGATGCCAAAACTCTTAAAATTGCATAAAGCATCAAAATTTAGTGTCATCTCAAAAAAAATTTTTTTGAAAAAATCAACTTTCTGGGACTTTTATTTTTTCTAAGTCCCAAAAAGTCGATTTTTTCAAAAAAATCTTTTTTCGAGACGACACTAAATCTCGACGTTTCATGCAATTCTAAGCCTTTTGGCATCAAAAATTTGTTTTCGATTTCGAAAATTTCATGTACTCCCCCCTATGGTGATTTTTCAAGATATATGAAAATTTCACTAAGTGGACTAAGAAGGCTTTTTGCCTTTCTCTATAGAAAGGTATTAGAATTGCTGGAAAAACCGACTTTCGAACGGAGCCTCGAAGACCCATAGTGTTATATACCATTCGACTCAGTTCGTCGAGATCGGAAAATGTCTGTGTGTGTGTGTGAGTGTGTGTGTATGTATGTGCACTTTTCGAAGATATTTGAACGCGCTCAATTTTCTCAGAGATGGCTGAACCGATTTGAACAAACTTGGGCTCGTTTGAAAGCTACTGTCGGGCCATTGATCAAGTTCGAAGATCAAATGGCTGTGACTTTTGGTTCCGGAGATATTATTGTATAAGTGACATAACCGACAAAAAGCGTTGTATTTGAACGCGCTCAATTTTCTCAGAGATGGCTGAACCGATTTTAACAAACTTGGGCTCGTTTGAAAGCTACTGTCGGGCCATTGATCAAGTTCAAAGATCAAATGGCTGTGACTTTTGGTTCCGGAGATATGATTGTATAAGTGACGTAACCGACAAAAAGCGTTGTATTTGAACGCGTTCAAATTTCTCGGAGATGGCTGAACCGATTTTAACAAACTCGGGCTCGTTTGGAAGCTACTGTCGGACCATTGATCAAGTTCGAAGATCAAATGGCTGTGAGTTTTGGTTCCGAAGATATGATTGTATAAGTGACGTAACCGACAAAAAACGTTGTATTTGAACGCGCTCAATTTTCTCAGAGATGGCTGATCCGATTTTAACAAACTTGGGCTCGTTTGAAAGCTACTGTCGGGCCGTTGATCAAGTTCGAAGATCAAATGGCTGTGAGTTTTGGTTCCGAAGATATGATTGTATAAGTGACGTAACCGACAAAAAGCGTTGTATTTGAACGCGCTCAATTTTCTCAGAGATGGCTGATCCGATTTTAACAAACTTGGGCTCGTTTGAAAGCTACTGTCGGGCCGTTGATCAAATTCGAAAATCAAATGGTTGTGACTTTTGGTTCCAGATATATGATGGTATAAGTGACGTAACCGACAAAACACGTTGATTTTTACCGCTCTTATATATATAAGGGTGCCAACATTTTGGGATCAACTCTATTTTCGTAAAGTTCTAGTGCTCAAAAGTTTAAGCACCTCGAAAAAAGCCTTCATGCGAAATTTGACCTAAATCGGACATGCTTAAGGGGTGCTGCCCGGTGGTAAAGGCTTGACAATTTTCATATTTCTTCTAAGTCCCAAAAAGTCGATTTTTTCAAAAAAATTTTTTTTTTGAGTTGACACTAAATCTCGACGTTTCATGCAATTCTAAGCCTTTTGGCATCAAAAATTTGTTTTCGATTTCGAAAATTTCATGTACTCCCCCCTATGGTGATTTTTCGAGATATATGAAAATTTCACTAAGTGGACTAAGAAGGCTTTTTGCCTTTCTCTATAGAAAGGTATTAGAATTGCTGGAAAAACCGACTTTCGAACGGAGCCTCGGAGACCCATAGTGTTATATACCATTCAACTCAGTTCGTCGAGATCGGAAAATGTCTGTGTGTGTGTGTGTGTGTGTGTGTGTGTGTGTGTATGTGTGTGTGTGTATGTAAGTGCACTTTTCGAAGATATTTGAACGCGCTCAATTTTCTCAAAGATGGCTGAACCGATTTGAACAAACTTGGGCTCGTTTAAAAGTTACTGTCGGGCCATTGATCAAGTTCAAAGATCAAATGGCTGTGACTTTTGGTTCCGGAGATATGATTGTATAAGTGACGTAACCGACAAAAAGCGTTGTATTTGAACGCGCTCAAATTTCTCAGAGATGGCTGACCCGATTTTAACAAACTCGGGCTCGTTTGAAAGCTACTGTCGGGCCATTGATCAAGTTCGAAGATCAAATGGCTGTGGCTTTTGGTTCCGGAGATATGATTGTATAAGTGACGTAACCGACAAAAAGCGTTGTATTTGAACGCGCTCAAATTTCTCAGAGATGGCTGAACCGATTTTAACAAACTCGGGCTCGTTTGGAAGCTACTGTCGGACCATTGATCAAGTTCGAAGATCAAATGGCTGTGAGTTTTGGTTCCGAAGATATGATTGTATAAGTGACGTAACCGACAAAAAGCGTTGTATTTGAACGCGCTCAATTTTCTCAGAGATGGCTGATCCGATTTTAACAAACTTGGGCTCGTTTGAAAGCTACTGTCGGGCCATTGATCAAGTTCGAAGATCAAATGGTTGTGACTTTTGGTTCCAGATATATGATGGTATAAGTGACGTAACCGACAAAACACGTTGATTTTTACCGCTTTTATATATATAAGGGTGCCAAAATTTTGGGAACAACTCTATTTTCGTAAAGTTCTAGTGCTCAAAAGTTTAAGCACCTCGAAAAAAGCCTTCACGCAAAATTTGACCTAAATCGGACATGCTTAAGGGGTGCTGCCCGGTGGTAAAGGTTTGACAATTTTCGATCTTGAAAAAGCACCATAGGGGGGAGTACATGAAATTTCCAAAATCGAAATTTTTTTTTGATGCCAAAACTCTTAAAATTGCATAAAACATCGAAATTTAGTGTCATCTCAAAAAAAATTTTTTTTGAAAAAATCAACTCTCTGGGACTTTTATTTTTTCTAAGTCCCAAAAAGTCGATTTTTTCAAAAAAATCTTTTTTCGAGACGACACTAAATCTCGACGTTTCATGCAATTCTAAGCCTTTTGGCATCAAAAATTTGTTTTCGATTTCGAAAATTTCATGTACTCCCCCCTATGGTGATTTTTCAAGATATATGAAAATTTCACTAAGTGGACTAAGAAGGCTTTTTGCCTTTCTCTATAGAAAGGTATTAGAATTGCTGGAAAAACCGACTTTCGAACGGAGCCTCGGAGACCCATAGTGTTATATACCATTCGACTCAGTTCGTCGAGATCGGAAAATGTCTGTGTGTGTGTATGTATGTATATATGTGTGTGTGTGTGTATGTATGTGCACTTTTCGAAGATATTTGAACGCGCTCAATTTTCTCAGTGATGGCTGAACCGATTTGAACAAACTTGGGCTCGTTTGAAAGCTACTGTCGGGCCATTGATCAAGTTCGAAGATCAAATGGCTGTGGCTTTTGGTTCCGGAGATATGATTGTATAAGTGACGTAACCGACAAAAAGCGTATTTGAACGCGCTCAATTTTCTCAGAGATGGCTGAACCGATTTTAACAAACTTGGGCTCGTTTGAAAGCTACTGTCGGACCATTGATCAAGTTCAAAGATCAAATGGCTGTGACTTTTGGTTCCGGAGATATGATTGTATAAGTGACGTAACCGACAAAAAGCGTTGTATTTGAACGCGCTCAATTTTCTCAGAGATGGCTGAACCGATTTTAACAAACTTGGGCTCGTTTGAAAGCTACTGTCGGGCCATTGATCAAGTTCAAAGATCAAATGGCTGTGACTTTTGGTTCCGGAGATATGATTGTATAAGTGACGTAACCGACAAAAAGCGTTGTATTTGAACGCGCTCAAATTTCTCAGAGATGGCTGAACCGATTTTAACAAACTCGGGCTCGTTTGAAAGCTACTGTCGGACCATTGATCAAGTTCGAAGATCAAATGGCTGTGAGTTTTGGTTCCGAAGATATGATTGTATATGTGACGTAACCGACAAAAAGCGTTGTATTTGAACGCGCTCAATTTTCTCAGAGATGGCTGATCCGATTTTAACAAACTTGGGCTCGTTTGAAAGCTACTGTCGGGCCGTTGATCAAATTCGGAAATCAAATGGTTGTGACTTTTGGTTCCGGATATATTATGGTATAAGTGACGTAACCGACAAAACACGTTGACTTTTACCACCCTTATATATATAAGGGTGCCAAAATTTTGGGATCAACTCTATTTTCGTAAAGTTCTAGTGCTCAAAAGTTTAAGCACCTCGAAAAAAGCCTTCATGCAAAATTTGACCTAAATCGGACATGCTTAAGGGGTGCTGCCCGGTGGTAAAGGTTTGACAATTTTCGATCTTGAAAAAGCACCATAGGGGGAGTACATGAAATTTCCAAAATCGAAAATTTTTTTTGATGCCAAAACTCTTAAAATTGCATAAAACATCGAAATTTAGTGTCATCTCAAAAAAAATTTTTTTTTTAAAATTAACTTTCTGGGAATTTTCATATTTTTTCTAAGTCCCAAAAAGTTGATTTTTTCAAAAAATATTTTTTTAGAGATGACACTAAATCTCGACGTTTCATGCAATTCTAAGCCTTTTGGCATCAAATTTTTTTTTTCGATTTCGAAAATTTCATGTATGGTGATTTTTAAAGATATATGAAAATTCCACTAAGTGGACTAAGAAGGGTTTTGCCTTTCTCTATAGAAAGGTATTAGAATTGCTGGAAAAACCGACTTTCGAACGAAGCCTCGGAGACCCATAGTGTTATATACCATTCGACTCAGTTCGTGTGTGTGTGTGTGTGTGTGTGTGTGTGTGTGTGTGTGTGTGTGTATGTATGTGTGTGTGTGTATGTATGTGCACTTTTCGAAGATATTTGAACGCGCTCAATTTTCTCAGAGATGGCTGAACCGATTTGAACAAACTTGGGCTCGTTTGAAAGCTACTGTCGGGCCATTGATCAAGTTCGAAGATCAAATGGCTGTGACTTTTGGTTCCGGAGATATGATTGTATAAGTGACGTAACCGACAAAAAGCGTATTTGAACGCGCTCAATTTTCTCAGAGATGGCTGAACCGATTTTAACAAACTTGGGCTCGTTTGAAAGCTACTGTCGGACCATTGATCAAGTTCAAAGATCAAATGGCTGTGACTTTTGGTTCCGGAGATATGATTGTATAAGTGACGTAACCGACAAAAAGCGTTGTATTTGAACGCGCTCAATTTTCTCAGAGATGGCTGAACCGATTTGAACAAACTTGGGCTCGTTTGAAAGCTACTGTCGGGCCATTGATCAAGTTCGAAGATCAAATGGCTGTGAGTTTTGGTTCCGAAGATATGATTGTATAAGTGACGTAACCGACAAAAAGCGTTGTATTTGAACGCGCTCAATTTTCTCAGAGATGGCTGAACCGATTTTAACAAACTTGGGCTCGTTTGAAAGCTACTGTCGGGCCATTGATCAAGTTCAAAGATCAAATGGCTGTGACTTTTGGTTCCGGAGATATGATTGTATAAGTGACGTAACCGACAAAAAGCGTTGTATTTGAACGCGCTCAAATTTCTCAGAGATGGCTGATCCGATTTTAACAAACTTGGGCTCGTTTGAAAGCTACTGTCGGGCCGTTGATCAAGTTCGAAAATCAAATGGTTGTGACTTTTGGTTCCAGATATATTATGGTATAAGTGACGTAACCGACAAAACACGTTGACTTTTACCACCCTTATATATATAAGGGTGCCAAAATTTTGGGATCAACTCTATTTTCGTAAAGTTCTAGTGCTCAAAAGTTTAAGCACCTCGAAAAAAGCCTTCACGCAAAATTTGACCTAAATCGGACATGCTTAAGGGGTGCTGCCCGGTGGTAAAGGTTTGACAATTTTCGATCTTGAAAAAGCACCATAGGGGGGAGTACATGAAATTTCCAAAATCGAAAATTTTTTTTGATGCCAAAACTCTTAAAATTGCATAAAACATCGAAATTTAGTGTCATCTCAAAAAAAAATTTTTTTTAAAAAATTAACTTTCTGGGACTTAGAAAAATTTTCATATATTTTCCAAGTCCCAAAAAGTCGATTTTTTCAAAAAATTTTTTTTTAGAGATGACATCTCGACGTTTCATGCAATTCTAAGCCTTTTGGCATCAAAATTTTTTTTTCGATTTCGAAAATTTCATGTACTCCCCCCTATGGTGATTTTTAAAGATATATGAAAATTTCACTAAGTGGACTAAGAAGGCTTTTTTTTATTTTAGATTAGCATCACTGTTCTCATACAAATAGGCAACGCAAATGTCAAGCACTAGTTTGGAAAAATGATGCTGACTGTGTGACATAAAACACTGAAGAATGCTTTTGTGAACTACTCAAATCAATCTGAATCAATTGGCGTCTAAAATTATTTAATAAATGTATGAAACATATTTTCATGAGACTGTTATGAAAGAAGAGAAAGGCATTATCACACCACTAGGTGGATTAAGAAGGGTTTTTTAGATTAGCATCACTGTTCTCATACAAATAGGCAACGCAAATGTTAAGCACTAGTTTGGAAAAATGATGCTGACTGTGTGACATAAACACTGAAGCATGCTTTTCTGAACTACTCGAATCAATCTGAATCAATTGGCGTCTAAAATTATTTAATAAATGTATGAAACATATTTTCATGAGACTGTTATGAAAGAAGAGAAAGGCATTATCACACCACTAGGTGGATTAAGAAGGATTTTTTTCCATTTTTTTCACAATAACAAAAGTAGCTTCACTCAAAATGCAATATCTCATAAATTAATAATCAGACAGCTGTCAATTTTCAGCCGATCTGTTATGCTGAAGAGTATGAGTAACTATGGATTCACTAAATTATTTCGAATAGATGATATATGGGAACACAAAAATAGCCAAGCTGGCATACTGCTGAAAAGGTTGCTGATATATTCAGCTATCTTCAGGTACAGTGGTTCCTCTGGGAAAAGGATCAGACTCGAGTAATATGCTGAAGAATATGAGTAACTATGGATTCACACAATTATTTCGAATAGATGATATAGGAACACAAAAATAGCCAAGTTGGCATACTGCTGAGCAGGTTGCTGATATATTCAGCTATCTTCAGGTACAGTGGTTCCTCTGGGAAAAGGGTCAGAGTCGAGTAATATGCTGAAGAGTTTGAGTAACTATGGATTCACTAAATTATTTCGAATAGATGATATATGGGAACACAAAAATAGCCAAGCTGGCATACTGCTGAGAAGGTTACTGATATATTCAGCTATCTTCAGGTACAGTGGTCTCTCTGGGAAAGAGTCAGAATCGAGTAATACGCTGAAGAGTATGAGTAACTATGGATTCACTAAATTATTTCGAATAGATGATATATGGGAACACAAAAATAGCCAAGCTGGCAAACTGCTGAGCAGGTTACTGATATATTCAGCTATCTTCAGGTACAGTGGTTCCTCTGGGAAAAGGATCAGAGTCGAGTAATATGCTGAAGAGTATGAGTAACTATGGATTCATTCAATTATTTCGAATAGATGATATATGGGAACACAGAAATAGCCAAGCTGTTCGTACTGCTGAGCAGGTTACTGATATATTCAGCTATCTTCACGTACAGTTGTCCATCTGGGAAAAGGATCAGAGTCGAGTAATACGCTGAAGAGTATGAGTAACTATGGATTCACTCAATTATTTCGAATAGATGATATATGGGAACACAAAAATAGCCAAGCTGGCATACTGCTGAAAATGTTATTGATATATTCAGCTATCTTCAGGTACAGTGGTTCCTCTGGGAAAAGGATCAGAGTCGAGTAATATTCTGAAGAGTATGAGTAACTATGGATTCACTCAATTATTTTGAATAGATGATATATGGGAACACAAAAATAGCCAAGCTGGCATACTGTTGAAAAGGTTGCTGATATATTCAGCTATCTTCAGGTACAGTGGTTCCTCTGGGAAAAGGATCAGACTCGAGTAATATGCTGAAGAATATGAGTAACTATGGATTCACACAATTATTTCGAATAGATGATATATAGGAACACAAAAATAGCCAAGTTGGCATACTGCTGAGCAGGTTGCTGATATATTCAGCTATCTTCAGGTACAGTGGTTCCTCTGGGAAAAGGGTCAGAGTCGAGTAATATGCTGAAGAGTTTGAGTAATTATGGATTCAGTAAATTATTTCGAATAGATGATATATGGGAACACAAAAATAGCCATATATTCATCTATCTTCAGGTAGAGTGGTCCCCCTGGGAAAAGGGTCATAGTCGAGTAATATGCTGAAGAGTATGAGTAACTATGGATTCACTAAATTATTTCGAATAGATGATATATGGGAACACAAAAATAGCCAAGCTGGCATACTGCTGAAAAGGTTACTGATATATTCAGCTATCTTCAGGTACAGTGGTTCCTCTGGGAAAAGGGTCAGAGTCGAGTAATAACAGTTCGGCTGAAAAGTTCGTATCGTTTAATAGAAACACACATTTTTTTGCGAAAAGTCGTTTTTATTATCCAACATAATTGCCATCAGAGGCGATACAGCGATTATAGCGATCTTCCAACTTTTCGATACCATTTTTGTAGTACGATTTGTCCTTTGCCTCAAAATAGGCCTCAGTTTCAGCGATTACCTCTTCATTGCTTCTAATTTTTTTACCAGCGAGCATTCTCTTGAGGTCTGAGAACAGGAAAAAGTCACTGGGGGCTAAATCTGGAGAATACGGTGTATGAGGGAGCAATTCGAAGCCCAATTCGTTTAATTTCAGCATGGTTTTCATCGACTTGTGACACGGTGCATTGTCTTGATGAAACAAAACTTTTTTCTTCTTCAAATGAGGCCGTTTTTTTTAAATTTTGTCACTGTTGATGGTTTTTCCCTTTTCAAGGTAGTCGATGAAAATTATACCATGCGAATCCCAAAATACAGACGCCATAACCTTACCGGCCGATTGTTGAGTCTTTCCACGCTTTGGGTTTGGTTCATCGCGTGCAGTCCACTCAGCTGACTGTCGATTGGACTCCGGAGTGAAGTGATGGAGCCATGTTTCGTCCATTGTTATATATCGACGAAAAAAATCGGTTTCATTTCGATATAACAACTGCAAACACTGCTCAGAATCATCAATTCGTTGTTGTTTTTGATCGATTGTGAGCTCACGCGGCACCCATTTTGCACAAAGCTTTCTCATATCCAAATATTCGTGAATAATATGTCCAACACGTTCCTTTGATATCTTTAGGGTGTCAGCTATATCGATCAACTTCACTTTACGGTCATTGAAAATAATTTTGTGGATTTTTTTCACGTTTTCATCGGTAACAGCCTCTTTTGGACGTCCACTGCGTTCATCGTCTTCGTTGCTCATATGACCAGTACGAAATTTTGCAAACCACTTACGAATTGTTGCTTCGCCCGGTGCAGAGTCTGGATAACACTCATCAAGCCATTTTTTGTTATCGGCGGCACTTTTTTTCATCAAAAAGTAGTGTTTCATCAACACACGAAATTCCTTTTTTTTCCATTTTTTTCACAATAACAAAAGTAGCTTCACTCAAAATGCAATATCTCACAAACTAATAATCAGACAGCTGTCAAATTTATACACGTATCTTTTGAAGGTTGGTACTAACTGGAAATGGTATGGATTTAATTCTAGTGACGCCCTCTCATAGAAACGATACAAACTTTTCAGCCGATCTTTTATGCTGATGAGTATGAGTAACTATGGATTCACTAAATTATTTCGAATAGATGATATATGGGAACACAAAAAAAGCCAAGCTGGCATACTGCTGAAAAGGTTGCTGATATATTCAGCTATCTTCAGGTACAGTGGTTCCTCTGGGAAAAGGGTCAGAGTCGAGTAATATGCTGAAGAATATGAGTAACTATGGATTCACACAATTATTTCGAATAGATGATATATGGGAACACAAAAATAGCCAAGCTGGCATACTGCTGAGCAGGTTGCTGATATATTCAGCTATCTTCAGGTACAGTGGTTCCTCTGAGAAAAGTGTCAGAGTGGAGTAATATGCTGAAGAGTATGAGTAACTATGGATTCACTAAATTATTTCGAATAGATGATATATGGGAACACAAAAATAGCCAAGCTGGCATACTGCTGAGCAGGTTGCTGATATATTCAGCTATCTTCAGGTACAGTGGTTCCTCTGGGAAAAGGGTCAGAGTCGAGTAATATGCTGAAGAATATGAGTAACTATGAATTCACACAATTATTTCGAATAGATGATATATGGGAACACAAAAATAGCCAAGCTGGCATACTGCTGAGCAGGTTGCTGATATATTCAGCTATCTTCAGGTACAGTGGTTCCTCTGGAAAAAGTGTCAGAGTCGAGTAATATGCTGAAGAGTATGAGTAACTATGGATTCACTAAATTATTTCGAATAGATGATATATGGGAACACAAAAATAGCCAAGCTGGCATACTGCTGAGAAGGTTACTGATATATTCAGCTATCTTCAGGTACAGTGGTCCTTCTGGAAAAAGGGTCAGAGTCGAGTAATATGCTGAAGAGTATGAGTAACTATGGATTCACTAAATTATTTCGAATAGATGATACATGGGAACACAAAAACAGTCAAGCTGGCATACTGCTGAGCAGGTTACTGATATATTCAGCTATCTTCAGGTACAGTGGTTCGTCTGGGAAAAGGATCAGAGTCGAGTAATATGCTGAAGAGTATGAGTAACTATGGATTCACTAAATTATTTCGTCTAGATTATATATGGGAACTCAAAAATAGCCAAGCTGGCATACTGCTGAGCAGGTTGTTGATATATTCAGCTATCTGAAGGCATAATGGTTCCTCTGAGAAAAAGGTCAGTATCGATCAGTATATTGAAGAGTATGAGTAACTATGGATTCACTAAATTATTTCGAATAGATGATATATGGGAACACAAAAATAGCCAAGCTGGCATACTGCTGAAAAGGTTACTGATATATTCAGCTATCTTCAGGTACAGTGGTTCCTCTGGGAAAAGGATCAGAGTCGAGTAATATGCTGAAGAGTATGAGTAACTATGGATTCACTCAATTATTTCGAATAGATGATATATGGGAACACAAAAATAGCCAAGCTGGCATACTGCTGAGCAGGTTGCTGATATATTCAGCTATCTTCAGGTACAGTGGTTCCTCTGGGAAAAGGGTCAGAGTCGAGTAATATGCTGAAGAGTTTGAGTAATTATGGATTCAGTAAATTATTTCGAATAGATGATATATGGGAACACAAAAATAGCCATATATTCATCTATCTTCAGGTAGAGTGGTCCCCCTGGGAAAAGGGTCATAGTCGAGTAATATGCTGAAGAGTATGAGTAACTATGGATTCACTAAATTATTTCGAATAATACTGCTGGAAATGTTGCTGATATATTCAGCTATCTTCAGGTACAGTGATTCCTCTGGGAAAAGGGTCAGAGTCGAGTAATATGCTGAAGAATATGAGTAACTATGGATACACACAATTATTTCGAATAGATGATATATGAGAACACAAAAATAGCCAAGCTGGCATACTGCTGAGCAGGTTGCTGTTATATTCGACTATCTTCAGGTACAGTGGTTCCTCTGGGAAAAGGGTCAGAGTCGAGTAATATGCTGAAGAGTATAACCCAAATGATCTTATTATTGGTTTTCGCGCCTTTTGCGAAATTGTTCATTGTTTGGTACAGATCGAAACCTTTGACATGATGGCAATACTTCATCTAGATGATTCCAACTATGTATCATTCTATAAAATTGAACTATAAACATAGGAATAGGAAAGTTAGTTCGGACTTAATCTAACAAATTCTTCAAATTCTGTTTACCCTGTAGTTCCAGAAGTAGTATTCACAACAAATTGAGCAATTCCGTATGAAACTCTAAGACTTTTTTTTTAACCTATAAGTTAGTGAAAATCGGTTGAACCATTTCAGAAAAATAGAGTGCACTTTCTCTCTGATTTTCACGTATTACCATATTACTCCGGAACGGGAAGTCGGATCCAAATGAAATTCAATAGCTGGCTATGGGACCATAAGACCTTTTATTAGAATCTTAGTTTGTGAAAATCGGCTCAGCCATCTCTTAAAAAAGTGAGTACATTTTTTTCCTTTTTTGTGCATATCATCCTATATCTCCGGAACCGGAAATCAGATCGGGTCACACACTCACACACACACGGACCCCTTCTATATAAAAAAGGCAAAAAAAATGTCAATGAAATGAAATTTATTTGAAAAACCTGTTTTAATCCACCTAGTGGTGTAATGATGCCTTTCTCATGCATAATATTGTGGTATTCTATTCAAAAAAATTTTCTTCGATTTTTGAAAGAAACCAAAAGATTGTTTGTGCATTAACTAGTATAACATACAGAATAAAACAGTGCTTTGATTGCGTAGGTCATCCTTAAGAAAACGAAGTGGGTTCACTATTATATGTACTTCCAGCACCGGAACCCGACAACCGGTACAATCGAATTCGGCACGTACGGTCACCAACTAACATAACGTTCAAACTTCACTAGTTTTTATACGATTTGCCATCGTACTCCAAACGACGGTTTAAATTTTTGTTGAACCCAAAAATATGCAATAATTTTTGGTAGGACCATAAGATCTTTCATTTGGCCCTAAGATTGGGAATAACGGTTTAGAGTCCAGTTTATAACATATTTAACGGTTTTTGTTCTGCCGGTTTAAGTGACGGTGTACAATATTGAACACACTTTACCCTATAACTCCGGAACCGGAAGTCGGATCCGGATGAAATTCAGGAATTCCGTATGGGACCACGAGAGCTTTCATTTGATTCCAAGTTTGTGGAAATCGGTCAAACCATCACTGAGAAAAGTGAGTGAGATCCATTTTTGTATATATGACAACTATTTCCGGTACTTCCGGAACCGGATACCGAGAACCAGGATAGCCGGAATCGGTTTGTTGTGTTGCCTACTGATAATGACTATCGATTTGTGTTGTTTTGAGACCAGTTTAGAAAATTTTTTACGTTTTTTGTTTCGCCGGTTTAAGTGACGGTGTACAATATTGAACACACTTTACCCTATAACTCCGGAACCGGAAGTCGGATCCGGATGAAATTCAGGAATTCCGTATGGGACCACAAGACCTTTCATTTGAATCTAAGTTTGTGCAAATCAGTCAAACCATCACTGAGAAAAGTGAGTGAGATCCATTTTGGTATATATGTTTAATAATAACGTCATGTGTTCACGTTTAAACGAATAATCATATTTTATTTAAATCAATCACTTATTTATATTCTATCCTCTCCTAACTTAGCTAATTGATTTTTACAGTATGGATTGCTAAAAATCCGGGGGAAGGAGTTAGCACGCGCAGCGTAAATCTAATTAAACCAATGACATGTCTCGGTCATTGTATGATTTGAGTAGGAGAGAGTGAGTAATGTTTCTAGACAAGTGTGTGAATGTGATACAGAAAGGGGAGGTTGAGAGTAGTCAGGTTTAACTCTCGTGAGTGTCGGTTCGAGTCAGTGTGTTTTCCTGGGTTACTGTTATCTAGGTCATGTCGATTGAGAGAGGTGTGGGACGTGAAGAAACGGGAAATGACATAACTGTTTTGTTTTGGGTGATATTTGACGCTGATGTTTCCTTATTTATTGTTGTCGTATGAACGCGGTGTTTTCGTTGGGTCGAAGTAAGTGCTGACATTTTAATTGCTTCATGTAGGTGAAGTTTATATTTCAAGTGGGTTTCTGGGTTTCATGACATGGTGTCGAGTGTGGTCTGAAGTGTGGGAAAGATTTAATCTTGAATATTTTACATGGTCTGAATTGTGTGAGGAGGTTTAGTGTTACATGCTCATATTACATCATCCCCCTTTTGGAAGAATGATGTAACGAAGGGAAATCATTCTGTAGTGCTTTATGGGATTAGTTTACCGTTGCGTTCGAACTCACTAACAATTTTAATGTATATTACAGAGTTTTCTTATAGCTAAAATAACCGAATTTTACAGTTTTTCTCAGAGAAGCTGAGTAAAACTTCACTTACGCCCACGGCAATTATTTTTTTTAATTTTCTCTCTTCTTTTTTTTTGTTTTACGTGGTGCTAAGCTCGGTATCTGAATCTTAATTCTAAAAGTTTGATGTTACAATTTTGTATTTTATGCTTTGATGAGTCTATTTTTGTGAACAATGGTTTTTTTCTTTTGACTGTAAATCTTGAAGTCCTACCTATATGGACGCAAATTTACTATACGAACGGATCACAGACCGTTAGTATTTCTATTTAATATGAAAAACCCAACCTCCAAATTAATTATCCAATTATTTAATATGAAAAACCCAACCTCCAAATTAACTAGAATGAGGTTAGATTTAGAGGAATTTGAATTTAATATAGAATATATCCAAGGTAAAAGTAACGTTGCAGCCGATGCGTTATCACGCATAATAATGTCTTCCGATGAATGAAAGGCAAATAGTATTTTGATGGTTAATACAAGGTCAATGTCAAGAAAACAAGAACTAATAAAAAAGAAAAAAGAACAAGATAAATTAAATAATACCAAAAATACTAATTATAAGAATAATTTAATGTTTATTCAACGGAAACTCTTAGCGAAGTAAGAAACTTATTGAAAATGCAATGTTTTTTCGAAAACAACCACATTATAATTGATACAAATCAAGGAATACAAAAACAAAAACCGATGCATCGTGTAATTACAGAAATAAGAGATATCAGACAAACACTCGTGTTTGCAATCTCTAAATATGAAGAAGAAATGAGAAAATTAAAAGTCAGCAGAGTAGCAATCTCTTGCAATGATAAAATATTTGAAATGGTACCTATGGAAATGTTTAAAGGTCTCGTCCTAAAAACAATTAAAACATTACAAATTATTATCTACAAACCACCGAAGTTTATTAGTAAACCTCAGGAAATACAAACAATATTAAAGAATCACCATGAATTACCAACAGGAGGACACATCGGACAAAACAGATTGTACCTCAAATTATGAGAAATATACACATGAAAATTTATGAAAAGTTCAGTTGCTAATTTCATCAAGGCCTGTGAAATTTGCAAAAAGAACAAAGTTATTAAACATACTAAAGAAAAATTACAAATTACTAATACACCTAACAAACCATTTGAAGTAGTGGCAATCGATACTGTTGGACCATTACCCAAAACAATCCACAATAATAGATACGCTGTAAGCATACAGTGTGAACTAATCAAATACGTTGTATATATACCTATTCCAACCAAAGAAGCTAACATCGTAGTTAACCCTCAGGGTACGGACTATAAAAAAGTTACGTTCAGTACGGACAGGGTTAGCCTAACCCGGCGACTTTGATTGGGTGTATATCGAGCTGTACTTTGTCAATTTGAATAATTTTTTTTATTTTGTGTGAAATTGTCTCAAAAATATAATAGAGTTGTCAGATTAATCATTTAACTGATTGAAAAAAAAATATAATGAAAAATGTGAACGGGTCTTGAATTTTTTTTGTAAAAAACGTTTTTTTTTTCAAAATGCTGTAACTTTTTGAAAAAAAAATATTAACATTGTATAACTCGCGTTTGAAAGGTAAAAAGTAGTTCTTACAAATGTCCATAACGGTTTTTTGATTTATTCCAAAAACTATATTTTTTTTGAAAAATGAAAATACGCGTTTTTTCGAGTTAGCGAAAAAACGTTGTTTCGTTGATTTATGATGATAAAGGTTAAAATTAATTACTTTGAGCGTAAAAAAATTGTTTCTCAGATATTGTTGAGTAGTAATATAAATAAATACCAAACATAATTGTTAAAGGCGAATATTTATTATTAAAAAGTTACACAAGTCATGTTACATAATATTGCCGCACTCGCAGCACAGTTTCGCTGTTATTTAGTTATTTTGAGGTTAGAATCTACAAAATTAAGTATAGAGTACGTATTCTTAGTTACCTTTTTATTCCTCAGCGGCAAACAGACGAAAATTAAAATTATTTTTTTTGAAAATTTTGGATTTTGTAACGTTCGATACGGACTGGGTGTACCACACCCGAGCACAATGTTTATATGTGTCTAGCTCGGACACAAAGCGGAGACTGACTCTGCCGCTTGGGCCTCTAATAGTGTGTACCTATAAGTTTTTCCCCCCCTGGCCCGGACCCCCCTAGCCGACTTCTCTTCGTATGGCGCTTCTTTCAAATTTCGCTCGGGTTACGGTAACCCAGTCCGTACCCTGAGGGTTAAAGCGTTAGTAGAAAATTTCATTTTAACTTACGGTAAATTTCTTGAGTTAAAAACCGACAGAGGAACCGAATATAAAAACGAGGTTCTAGAACAAATTTGCAAATTGTTAAAAATTAAACAAACCTTTTCGACAGCTTATCATCCTCAGACAATTGGTTCTTTGGAAAGAAATCACAGATGCCTCAACGAGTTTCTGCGATCTTTTATCAACGAACATCAATCTGACTGGGATGATTGGTTACAATACTATGCATTTTCATATAACACAACACCACACTCAGATCATGGGTATACACCCTACGCACTAGTTTTCGGCGTAAAAGCCAGACTACCACAAGAAATTTATCCAGACAAAATTGAACCGATATATAATTTCGACATGTACAATAAAGAATTACAATACCGATTACACAAATCACACGAAATAGCAAAC
Source organism: Malaya genurostris (assembly GCF_030247185.1). NCBI lineage: Eukaryota > Metazoa > Arthropoda > Insecta > Diptera > Culicidae > Malaya > Malaya genurostris. The sequence goes on from NC_080571.1 coordinate 173,468,552, forward strand.
AAACATTTAATACACCAAAAAGAATTCAGAAAATCAACAACAGATCACCTATGCAATCCGATAGAAATACAATTGAACGACATAGTGTATCTACAAAACGAAAATAGACGCAAGCTAGATCCATTTTATATTGGTCCATTTAAAGTTACACAACTTCAAGACTTCAAGATACTAACGGTCTGTGATCCGTTCGTATAGTAAATTTGCGTCCATATAGGTAGGACTTCAGGATTTACAGTCAAAAGAAAAAACCATTGTTCACAAAAATAGACTCATCAAAGCATAAAATACAAAATTGTTCGTATAGTAAATTTGCGTCCATATAGGTAGAACTTAAAGTAATTAATTGACCAGTGTATTGCTGTCAATTCTTTCAAAATCACTGATTTATTTTTTTCTCCGGGTGTAAAGCTTTTGCTGGCAAATGCTATTGGTAAGTCATTGCCATTAATTATTTGTGATAAAACTGCACCACATCCAACGTCTGAAGCGTCTGTGGTTAAAATAAATTGTTCATTAAAATCTGGGTATTGTAGAAGTTTTGGTGACATTAAGAAGGATTTTAAGGTTACAAAAGCATGCTGGCATTCTAGTGTCCATGAAAATTCCTGGTTTTTCTTTAGTAGCTGATTTAATGGGTAGGTTATGGTTGCGAAATTTGGGACGAATTTTCTGTAATAGTTGCAAAAGGCAACGAATCTTCGCACGTCGTCGCTACTTGTTGGCGTAGGATAATTTTTTATTGCTTCGTATTTATTACTATCCGGTAGTATTCCTTTGTCTGTAATTTTGTGACCTAAATATGTTACATCTGTATTAAAAAATTTACACTTATTGAGGTTTAATTTAAGGTTGTACTTCCTAATGCGTTCAAAAACATTTTCTAAATTCTGAAGGTGGTGTTGAATTGAGCATCCAACTACTATAATATCATCTATATATACAAAAGCATGCTCAGGTGTTAATCCTGACATTGCGATTGTCATCATTCGTTGAAAACTGTTTGGACTGATATTTAAACCAAACGGTAATCTTTTAAATTGAAAGTGACCGGATTGGGTAGAAAATACTGTAAATTTCCTAGAGTTTACTTCTAAGGGTATTTGATGGAATCCTGACATTAAATCCAGAGTTGTAAAATATTTTGCTCTACCAAGCTGATCTAAGATAGCATCAATTCTTGGCAGTGGGAATTTATCGGCTAATATTTTTTTGTTAAGTTGCCGGAAATCAACTACCAATCTCCATTTTGCATTATTGTTTTCTGATTTTTTCGGGACTAGTAAAATTGGATTGTTATATGGTGATATGGATGGTTCGATAATATCATCTTTTGTAGTTTGGAATGTATACTGGGACTCTATCGCTCAGTTCAATATTTTGTGAATAAAAATTGTTTGACGAAACTGTTTCGTCTGGTAAGCAAAATATATCAGAATAATTTGAAATTAATTTTTCTAGGCTGTTTTTAGCGTATATGGGTACATTGTTTAAATCGAGTTCAGTTAGGACTTTGGTTTTTTCTAGTGTTATTTTTGTACATGTTGTTTTTCAAAATTGTGTACTTACTTAGGGGTTCTAATATTGGCTTGAATTCTGATTGGCAGATATTTATAGGTTTGTCAGTAGTATTCATAAATTTTACGAATTGGTTTTGTGGTGAAATAATTGCGCTTGCGCAAAATAACCCTTGTTTAATTTCCTGTGAGTGTAGTACCATGTCCTCACTGATATTTAAATTTTGCATTATTCTGATAACTTCGCATCTTCCTGGTATAATGTAGTTTTTATCGATTGTATCTTGAATCGGTATTGCTATTGGAATATTATTAGTGAGCGCTCATCCTCCGAGCTGAACAGACGTTTTTATCGACACGGAAGTTACAAGCGAGGCGAGCTATCAAGTATACATTGCTTTATTTTCTCTATGCTCATCGTTGAGCCGTTCTGTGTCGCTGCGCGTCCAAACGAATCAGCGATGGGCCGTCGGGAAAATACGTTTAGAATAGACTTCTCCAATGTTCCGAAAAAACCGGACATTGCACGTGTGCACAGTTTTTGTGCGACTATCCTGGGTCTGAACAAAGGTGAAGTGCTACGGATCCAGAACAGCAGAGCCCTTGGTGCCTCGTTTATAAAGGTCACCGACCTCGTAATAGCACAACGAATCTGTGAAGAACACGACAACAAACACGAAATCTCAGTGGACGGTAAAAAATACCCCCTCCGGATTACCCTAGAGGAGGGAGCAGTAGAAGTGCGCCTCTTCGACCTATCAGAGGATGTATCGGATCAGAAAATACACGAGTTTCATACGAGAGCAGAAAACAGGAACCGACTGTGACTTTCCTGGTATCTCTACCGGAATTCGTGTAGTTAAAATGCTAGTGAAGCGCAATATTGATTCGTGGGTAACGATCGATGGTGAAGTGACATAAGTGTCTTACTTTGGTCAGCTTCAAACATGCCGGCATTGCCGTGAACATATACATATAGGAGCTACTTGTGTGCAAAACAAAAAACTCATTGTCCAGAAGTTATACGCCGACGCCGCAAAGCAGATGAAATCTCCCCATGTAAATCTCACAAATACAAGTTCTTCGGTAGCGAAACAGGTAGCTACACTCTCGGTTAAGTCGGCAAGCATGCCGCCACCGAAACAAATTCCCAAATTGCAGCAAAAGCAACTATTACCGGCTAACACCGAACAAAACTTTCCTTCTCTAACCACTGGATCGACAGAAGCACGTTCAGCCAATGGCGAAACGACGACCAAGGTTATAGCGCTCGATCAATACCAACCATCCACCAACACAGTGACACGCAGAAATACGCTAGATAAAGCTGACGGTAACGAGACAGACTCGTCGGTCGACTCATCTAGCTCCAAAAGGCAACTTCGCTCTCGTCAACCAGGAAAGAAACCCCGAGTGGATAACGAAGACGATAAAAGAGAAGGAGGCGATGTATCGCTCTAATGGCTGAATATACTAGCTATAACATAGGTACCGTTAACATTCTCTATACCCGGTTTTAATGTCATGTGTAATGTGGACCATACAAGAAGGGGAGCGGCAATCGCACTTAGGGAACACATACAGTTTTCACATGTAGAAAAGAGCCTCGATGGCCGTATTGTCACCGTAAGAATACAAAACACGACGCTGTGTTCAGCCCAGCGAATTGAAAGAGAAAGGTTTTTCAATGGAACACTGCCGTACTATCTGCGTCACAACACCCAACATGTCATTCTCACTGGGGATTTTAACTGCGTAATACGCCCTAGCGATGCTACCGGCGCAAATTCGAGTCCGGCTCTCCTGACTACTGTACAACAGCTACAGCTTCACGATCTCTGGCTGAAATTATATCCCACCACACACGCACCCACATATATCACGCATAATTCAGCATTGCGGCTCGACCGTATCTACGTTAGCGGTGGTCTCTGTGAACACTTTCGAAGTGCCGCCACGCATGTTTGTTCCTTTACGGATCATAAAGCACTAACTGCGCGCATCTGCCTCCCCCATCTCGGCCACGAACCAGGAAGAGGTTACTGGTCACTACGGCCGCACCTGCTAACTGCAGACAACATAGAGGAATTTCAAATACGGTGGCAGTACTGGACACGACAACGAACAAACTTCTCTAACTGGATGGAATGGTGGACCTGATGCGCGAAAAAAAACATCTCAAAATTTTTTCGCTGGAAATCAAATGAAGCTTTGCGGGTTTTCAACACCGAATACCAAAGACTTTACAGTCAACTACGCAGTGCTTATGATGCATATTATCAAAATCCATCTTTGCTAGAGACAATCAATCGTCTTAAAGCACAGATGCTCACAATGCAGAGACAACATACACGTAACTTCGTTCGTATCAACCAGACGTTCGTAGCCGGGGAGTGTCTTTCCAGTTTCCAGTTGGGAGAAAGGAGACGGAAAAAAACAACTATCACAAAGCTGCAGGATGAGCAAGGCGGCCAAATACATGACTCCCGTGAGATTGAACAGCACGTGTTTCATTTCTTTCAGAACCTATACACGGCAGAAGGATCGAGGCTGGTTGAGGGAGAAGATTTCCTAAGCGAGAGAACGATACCCCAAGCAGACGATTCCAACGCTGCTCTAACCGCAGAAATCACGATTGAGGAAATTAAAAACGCTATCCGTACATCCCAGAAACGAAAGGCTTCGGGACATGATGAGTTACTGATCGAGTTCTACCAGAGAACTTTCGATGTCATATACCGTGAGCTCTCCTTCGTTATAAACGAAGCATTGACAGGTGATTTGCCTCCGGCCTTTACCGAAGGCATAATCGTATTAGTGAAAAAGAAAGGAAACGACGAGTCTGTGAGAGGGTATCGCCCGATCAGCTTACTAAATGTGGACTATAAAATTTTGAGCCGAGTGATGAAAACACGACTAGAACTCGTTCTCCTAAATCACCCAGTGTTGAGTGACGCGCAAAAATGTTCCAACAATCGCAAAACTATCTTCCAAGCAACACTCTCGCTTAAAGACCGTTTAGCACAGCTGATCACGTTGAAGCAGAGAGGGAAATTGATCTCATTCGATTTGGACCATGCTTTCGATCGGGTCTCTCATCAATTCCTGCACCGAACTATACTCTCCATGGGAATCAATCCGAGCTTCGTTGGCTGGCTCTCTCGAGTGGAAACCACATCCACGTCCCGACTACTCGTGAATGGACATCTGTCACAACCATTCCGAATTGAACGATCCGTGCGACAAGGAGATCCGATGTCGATGCTCCTTTTTGTGATTTACATCAACCCTCTCGTTGAACGATTAGAGCGTGCATGTGGAGATGATGTTTGTGTGGGCTACGCAGATGATCTCACTGTGCTGGCCACGACAATAGAAACGATTGAACGTTGTTTCCAACTTTTCAATCGCTTCGAAATAGTAGCCGGGGCGAAATTAAATCGACAGAAAACAGCGGCTATTGATGTCGGTTCTTTTGATGGGGACACATTGACGGTGCCGGGACTGCACACATTTGAAACAATAAAGGTTCTTGGCGTTATATTCGCTAACTCAGTGCGAGAGATGGTAACGTTGAACTGGGACTCTTTAGTCTCTAAAGTAATACAACTTATTTGGATGCACAACATGCGAAGTCTCAACCTGCAACAAAAAATAATATTGGTAAACACATTCATCACAGCGAAGGTGTGGTATATTTCCTCGATAATTCCACCTAAAAACATGCATTCTGCACGCTTAACATCAGCAATAGGATCCTTCATATTTCGTGGGCTACCAGCACGCATTCCAATGCATCAGTTAACAAGAGACAAACTGCAGGGTGGTTTAAAACTACAACTGCCGTTCTTCAAAAGCAACGCACTTCTCATCAATCGACATCTGCAGGAAATAGATTCTCTCCCGTTTTATCGCTCTCTTCTTAACCAAAACGGTACCCCACACATCGATCTTCCTTGCCTTAAAATTCTTCTTCAAAAAACTCCGTTGCTTCCCCAGCAAATCTTACAAAACCCCACCAGTGACGTGATTCATCGCTTCTACTTGGAGCAAACAGAGCTTCCAAGAGTAGAACGTAATAACCCAGGCTTAGATTGGAGGAGAATCTGGAAAAACATCACCGCTAGACGTCTATCGTCTAACCAACGTAGCGATCTTTACCTTTTCGTGAATGAGAAAACAGAGCACCGTAAACTCATGCACGTGATCGGACGTTCAGACAACCCAAACTGTTTGCGTTGTACTGGAGAAGCTGAATCACTGGCACACAAATTCTGCGAGTGCCCGCGTGTGGCGGCAGCATGGACATATTTACAACGGAGCGTAACAGCAATCCTAGGAGGCTGGCGAAGGCCTACATTCAATGATCTGTTACGTCCGAGTTTAGACAACGTACAAATAGCAAAAAAGAACAAAATTTTGATATTAGTCTCAAAATACGTGAACTACATTCTTACTCAAGTGAATGATATCAATTTAGCAGAGATAGAGTTTATTTTGTGTCTAGAGGAATAAGACTTTATTGAACTCTGATCAAAAATTGATTTGTAAATAGTTAACGTAAGCTAAATAAACGATATTTTATAATAAAAAAAAATTAATTGTAAAGTTTAATATCCAACATTCATAATCTATTAGGCATTTATTAGCCGAGAGGAAATCTCTACCTAACATGCCGTCTGTAGAAATAGGAAAATTTTGGCTTACTAGGTGGAATCTATGTTTAATAGAAACTTCGTTGTTAAATATTAATTCTGTTTCTGTTGATGCGATGGTTTCTATCTCGCCATCGGTAATTCCGGTAAGTTTAATTTTATTATTTATATTGATTGGTTGTTGTGGAGATATTTTGTTTGCTTTAAATACTGATATATCTGCACCTGAATCTATAATAAATGTGCATATTGAATTTGTCATTATTCTACCTACTTTGATAAAATTAGCGGCGTGTATATTCATGGTATACAAGGTCTTTCTTAAAAATTTTGATTCATTGAGTATTGGTTATTATTTTGTAATTGTTCGTACTGACGTGGTATTATATTTACATTATCATTTATAATATCGTTGTTAGTATTGTGGTATTGTATATTTAATGTTTCATTTTGTGAGGCATTTTCCGTCTGTTCCTCGTTAGTTAATAATATTCTGTTATTTCCGTTCCTTCGGAAATTTTCGTAGTATTGACCACCTCTGCGGGGTCTTCCACGGTAATTGGTTGTATTCCGCATATTACCTTCATGCCGGAATTCTTGATTATTTGTATTAAAATTATTATGGTTGAAATTATTATTAAAATTATTGTGGTTATAATTATTTCTATTATTATGAAATAATTGTTTTTGTGCATACCTATTGTATTGCACTGGATATCTGGGTGCATTATATTGTCTTGCCCCTCTATTAAATTTATTCACACGTTGTTGGTGCTGTTGAACAAAACGTGTGTGCATTATTTGAGAGTGTGTTATTTCGTCTGTACCCAACTCTTGTGCTTTCTGGTTTGCTTCTCTTATGTTACTGAAATTACCAGCTTTGAGAATTATTTTTAATTCGGTGTTGTTACACCCTTTTATTAGAGCGTTTACCCCTATCTTAGTGCTAATTGATTTTGCCACTGGTAGTGGGATTTTTTGCTCGACATAGGTATTTTCGAGTTTCGTGCAGAGGGTTTCAATTTCATCGCAGAAACTGTTTATTGAGTTTTTCTGTTTTAAGGTGTTTATTTTCGCTATAATACTTTCGGGAGTGAGTCAATAAATGTGTCTAGGTTCTCGGGAGAACCATCGTAAGGTTGGATAATAGCCGTCGCATGACGTAAGTCAAACGGTGTTGTTGTTTGTGTCATTGTATCGTTTTTGGTTGCTCTAATGCATGTGAGTTTAAATTTTATTATTTCGCAAATTTCGTCTGTCCACAGTCTCGTATTTTTTACTAAGTTGTGGAAAGTCTTATCGTCGATAATTTCTTGTTCCTTTATAAACAAATTTTCAAGGCCTATTTTTAATTCTTGGCATCGATTCAATTTTTCTTCAAGTAATTTTTCTGATAGTTTCGTGCTGATAGACTTCTTTACGTAAATGTGGAGTTTTTCTAGCTCCTTATAATTTTGCATTTCATTTTCGCTTGGATATATATAACATTTATATAAAAAATTTTAATACATATTTTATAAGAAAAATTTTTTTTTAAAGAAAAAATCGTTCCTTTCACATTTATAAGATATGGTATGTAGTTTTCTAGACATGAATATACATGCGTAACCACATTTGTGTTTGTCGGGAATCGCCTGTTTGCGTTTTTCCTCGGTACGAATTTTAACTTCATTTAATTTCTCTTTGACCGTTAAAGGCCATTTTTCGTTATAAAAATTTTCCATTGTCGTCTAAAAAATTTTTTTTTTTGAATAAGTAATTTAAACGTTGGCCAATTGTACCTGTCGTGCGGCCTTGATTGCTATTTTTTTTGTGAATTGCTTATGTAATTCCAATATTCCTTTTAATAACAGATAACCAACTATTATTATAACCAGGGCACAAAGCGCGATGCCTTCGGTTTCTCTCTGTTGTGGGACTAATGTGTTGTTGATGGTTTCGTCTGACGATAACCAACCCATCTTAAACTTTATTTTAATATTTGTGTTATTTATTCTATTAATTTTTTTCTAGGGGTCCCTAATCTTACTTAAGCTAAGTACCTTTGATTTGTTGACTGCAAGTTTTCCATCTCTCGGTTGCTGTCCGCTTCCAATTTAGATTCCAAATTCCAAGTTCGGTAGATGCACAACTTTGTTTATTAAGCGCACATTTCGTTTGGTAGATGCACAACTTTATTTGTTACGGCGTACATTTCGTTCGGTAGATGCACAACTTTGTTTATTACGCGCACATTTCGTTCGGTAGATGCACAATTTTGTTTATTACGCGCACATTTCGTTCGGTAGATGCCCAATTTTGTTTATTACGCGCACATTTCGTTCGGTAGGTGCACAATTTTGTTTATTACGCGCACATTTCGTTCGGTAGATGCACTATTTTGTTTATTACGCACACATTTCGTTCGGTAGATGCACAATTTTGTTTATTACGCGCACATTTCGTTCGGTAGATGCGGTGTTGCCACCACTGTGGAATGCCAGGAACACTTTTTACAGGTATGCAACTATTTCATAAGTCAATTTCTTTGAAGCAGTAGTAACTTCCTTGGAGAAAAATAGGCACTTTTGCACTGTTCCGAATTTTGAATCCTGATCATTGTTTAGTTAGAATTTATTTCTTTGATTGTCTTCGCCTTATCACATATACGTATAAAACAGTCGATAGCACTTTAACTGAAACCGAATAGTTTCACAAGTTCAGGTCCCGAGAATCCGGGAAGAAATTCTATCACTTGCACACCACGGAATCGCTAGTCGGAAAAACACTCGGTCGCCATTTAATAATAACTTCATGTGTTCACGTTTAAATGAATAATCATATTTTATTTAAATCAATCACTTATTTATATCCTAACTTAGCTAATTGATTTTTACAGTATGGATTGCTAAAAATCCGGGGGGAGGAGTTAGAACGCGCAGCGTAAATCTGATTTAACCAATGACATGTCTCGGTCATTGTATGATTTGAGTAGGAGAGAGTGAGTAATGTTTCTAGACAAGTGTGTGAGTGTGATACAGAAAGGGGAGGTTGAGAGTAGTCAGGTTTAACTCTCGTGAGTGTCTGTTCGAGTCAGTGTGTTTTCCTGGGTTACTGTTATTCTAGGTCATGTCGATTGAGAGAGGTGTGGGACGTGAAGAAACGGGAAATGACATAACTGTTTTGTTTTGGGTGATATTTGACGATGATGTTTCCTTATTTATTGTTGTCGTATGAACGCGGTGTTTTCGTTGGGTCGAAGTAAGTGCTGACATTTTAATTGCTTCATGTAGGTGAAGTTTATATTTCAAGTGGGTTTCTGGGTTTCATGACATGGTGTCGAGTGGAAATTTGTCGAGTACGTGTTTTATGGAAATTTGTCAAGTGCGTGTGGTCTGAAGTGTGGGAAAGATTTAATCTTGAATATTTTACATGGTCTGAAATGTGTGATGAGATTTAGTGTTAGTTGCTCATATTACATATGCCCACTATTTCCGGTACTTCCGGAAGCGGATACCGGGAACCAGGATAGCCGGAATCGGTTTGTTTAGTTGCCTACTGATAATGACTATCTATTTGTGTTGTTTTGAGACCAGTTTAGAGAATTTTCTACGTTTTTTGTTTCGCCGGTTTAAGTGACGGTGTACAATATTGCACACACTTTACCCTATAACTCCGGAACCGGATGAAATTCAGGAATTCCGTATGGGACCACGAGACCTTTCATTTGATTCCAAGTTTGTGGAAATCGGTCAAACCATCGCTGAGAAAAGTGAGTGAGATCCATTTTTGTATATATGACCACTATTTCCGGTACTTCCGGAACCGGATACCGGGAACCAGGATAGCCGGAATCGATTTGTTTAGTTGCACACACACACAGAAATTGCTCAGCTCGATGAACTGAGTCGAATGGTATATGACACTAGGCCTTCGGGCCAATTTTCACTAGTCGGTTTTTCAAGTGATTGCATAACCTTTTCATATGAGAAAGGCAAAAATATGCAATTTTCACAGCCGGTAGTGCTGTAATACCATACCAGTGGTGTTGTGATCATAAAAACGAGTTTGTTTGTATCAGTTCATCACTTTTATTCAATGTAAGATGGCTGGCTATTGGTTGAACTCATGGAAGAGGAAGGAGTCTAACATAAAATTAAAATTTAATTGGAACTCCAATGGTTTTAATGAAATCATAAAGAAGTTTCATGTATGGAAGGTCTCGACAAGCAAGGATGTCGCGAGCTGCGACATTGGATAGTTTACCCTGGGTGCGCAAAAAATGTATTAATTCAGATGTGACATCACGATACTCCACGCATGTCCTAATGACGTGATCAATATCCCTGTAATCTTCGCCACAAGCACAATAATTAGTCTCGAAAAGTCCAATTCGAAGGAGATGTGCGTCTAACGTGTAGTGATTGGACATAAGTCTGGACATCACACGAATGAAAACCCTACTCACATCTAGTCCCCTGAACCATGCCTTTGTCAATATTTTCGGAATAATTGAGTGCATCCACCGGCCCAGGTCATAAATTTCACCCTCAATAGCACCACATTTGGCTAAAATATCGACTCTTTCATTGCCTGGAATGGAGCAATGTGCCGGGACCCAGACTACACTGATTTGATGATTATTATTCAATATGTCGTTCAGATACTGTCGTATTTTGCCCAAGAAAAACGGTTTATTTTTACCAGCACCGTTTAGAAGAATGGCTTCAATTGCGCTCAGACTAGCTGTGAAAAAGAAATAATGGTTTGGAGATAATGTGACGATCACACTCATGTGTCGAAAAATAAAGTTGAGTCAGGGACATTCAGGATGCTGACACGGATAGGAATTTATATTGATGGGTTGATTTCCTGTGACACGTGGTTAAAATATACTGTCATGAATTTTGTTTGAGATCGAAGCTCGACTAGACGTTCGAAATTATTAATTACCATGGGATTCAGCACCTCACATCTTATTAGCAGGCGTGATGAAAGCTCCCGTGTCGAATGCATGCAAAGTAAGGCAATTCGCAAACAACGATACTGAATTCGCTCAAGTTTGATAATATGAGAGTTAGCAACGAAACGAAAGCAAACGCATCCATATTCCATCCCTGAGAGTATCGTTGTCTGGTACAATTTTATCAGATCTTGCGGATGAGCACCCCACCCCAGTTCGAAGAAAATTTACTCTTTGTTGGCATTTCGTTATCAGATATATAACGTGTCCTCCCCACGTGCATTTGGATTCGAACCACACCCCGAGGTATTTAAAAGTTGAAAAAAAGCGCGATCATTCTGCCCATGATATGGAGCTGAAGCTGCGCGAGATCATGCTTTCTTGAAAAGATAACCATCTCTGTTTTCTCAGCAGAGAATTCGATACCCAGATGAACAGCCCAAACGGACAAGTTATCTAAGGTATCTTGCAATGGTTTTTGCGAATCAGCAGCTTTGGGTCCAGTAACTGAAACCACGCCATCATCTGCCAATTGTCTTAGTGTGCAGAGGGTTACTAGACAGCTGTCAATGTCGTTCACGTAAAAATTATAGAGCATGTAGCTAATTCTAAATGTTGCTAAGTCGCCATGTGAAAAGTGCATGTGCTTTTCTGACAAAAGGTGGTGCAAATAATTATTTATAACCGCTGGAAGTCCATATTGGTGGAGCTTGTCTGAAAGAACATCAATAGAAACTGAATCAAATGCTCCTTTTATGTCCAAAAATACAGATGCCATTTGTTGCTTTTGAGCGAAGGCAATTTGGATGTCAGACGGCAGCAATGCAAAGCAATCATTCGTCCCTTTATTTCTACGGAAGCCAAACTGAGTATCTGACAACAAACCGTTCGTCTCGACCCAAGTGTCCAGACGTCGTAGAATATTTTTTTCGAACAATTTTCTGATGTAGGACAAAATCGCAATGGGTCTATATGAGTTGTGATTGGAAGCTGGTTTCCCCGGCTTTTGAATTGCGATAACTTTCACTTGCCTTCAGTCAGGTGGAACAATATTTTGCTCAAGAAACTTGTTAAACAATTCCAACAAACGTTTTTTGCGAGGTCGGGCAGAATCTTCACCAAGTTGAATTTAATTCTGTCCAACCCAGGAGCGTTATTGTTACAAGACATGAGTGCTATAGAAAATTCCATCATTGAGAAGAGGCTATCAATGGAACCATTATTTGGAAAAGATTCCCTAATAATGCTCTGAGTAGGAACAGATTCTGGGCAAACTTTCCTAGCAAAGTGAAAAATCCATCTGTTCGTGTATTCATCACTCTCATTGCCCACGTTACGATTCCTCATTCGTCTGGCCGTGTTCCAAGAGTGCTCATTGAGGTTTCTCTAGACCCTAAACAAAATGTCCCAATAGCTACATTTTTTGGCCCGAAGTAAGCTCTTGTACTTGGATTCTAAAGCCAAAATTTTTTCAAAATTCTGAGGATTTCCTCCTCTCCGTTTAAGAAATGTCTTGCAAGCATATTGTTTCGCATGTTTAGCATCTGAGCACTCTTTGTCCCGCCAAGGGTATGGAGGCCTTCTGTTGGTCGTTTGGTTTGGGCTTGTTCTGCGGCCTCCAGAATCGAACACACGAGAAAGTCATATTCTTCAAGTGGGGGGAGCTCTTCCATTGAATTTAATATACTTGAGATACTACTTTGGTATTTAATCCAGTCAATATTTTTTGTCAAATCAAACGGAATATTAACTGCAGTAGCAATGCAATTGCTTCTGCTAATTGAGATGATGATTGGTAAATGATCACTACCGTGTAAATCAGGCAATATTTTCCAGGTGCAATCGAGTCGAATTGAAGTTGAGCAAAGAGATAAATCTAAAGCGCTTGGACGTGCAGGAGATCTTGGAATCCGTGTCATGCTACCCATATTTAATACTGTCATGTTAAAATTGTCACAAATATTATATATTAAAGATGATCTGTTATCATTGTAAACAGAACCCCACATAATTCCATGCGAATTGAAATCCCCCAGAATCAACCGTGGAGCAGGAAGGACTTCAACCATTTCATTGAGCTGTCGCTGTCCAACTTGTGCTCTTGGAGAAATATAAACCGAAGCTATAGAAATGTCTTTTCCTTTAATGTTTATTTGACAGGCAGAGATGTCTATCTCCTCTGTGTGACGAAGAGCAAGCAAAATTTCTCCCCTCGCACTGACAACTTCAACGAGAGCTCTTTTCTTTCACATTTATACACCACTGTTATGTAAGTGTGCACGCATCAAGAGTGCGTTTGTTTATTTCCTTTTACCTCTTCCACTGAATCGCACCAAAGTGCTAGAGCATTAGCTAATAAATTCTCTGAGGAGGATGCAGATACTTTCACAGAGGTGTACACGCCGGTGAGCACTCTGCTGTATGGTTTTCGTAGATGAAGCGTGGACACGCAAAATCAGCAAAATAAAACAATTTATCGTAAAATTTTCGGTTTTCCTTGCAAATTTTTCATAGCAAGGCCAGATCTACTCTCTATTAATTGAAGTTCACAGAAGTGTTCGCTCACAATCACGCGCCAGTGGTCACTTGGGTGTATTTAGACGAGAGCGCGTGTGAGCGATTCATGCGAAGAGAATGTGTTTCACTCGCGCCAGCTGCTTTAACCACAAGCACACACTCAAATGCTGTCTATTCGACACTGAGAAGAAGTGCGCTTTCCTCTTTGTGCGGTGCTTCGTTTTTTCATCCTCGGTGTGGCAGAAATCTCACTCCAGCGTTTATCACTGTGGTGAAATGCCATCTCTGTTGACAGGCAACAACTTCTATACTAGAAGTCGAAGGATTGTTTTTTTTTATATCATTTATTTTACCCCGGCTTTAACCATGTTGGTCGTTCACCGGGAAGGAATGTTTAATCTATAAAAGGAATAACATTTCTCAATACCTAAAAGCACTCCACCATACGGAGCGTCTCTATCGAGACGTATAATGTTAAAATCATTAAAATTTAAAGCTACGTTTGATGTAAGCCATGTTTCGCACAAAGCAAATGCATCACATTTTTGACTATGTAATAAAACTTTAAATGAATCATGCTTTGATATGATGCTTCGACAATTCCACTGCAAAACAGTGATTGAATCATTTGTGGCGGATGATAAATTATCCATCAAATTATACAAACCCTGAGAGAATAGGCCATTGAGCTGATAACTGCTTCAAAAAAGTTCTAGCTATTGGAAGGAATGCCATTATGATGGTCTTTAGGGATTCAGAAATATTGAATGCTGCGAAAATCCATTCTACAATTTTCGAAAACTTCAGTAATCCTGTTGGTGGCTGTGGAATGGAGCCAATTGGATTATTATGATTTTCTGTGCTAGATCCTGGATTGGTTTGTGAATTTGACAAACCAGAGGTGCTTAGGCAAACCATTGCTGATCCACCAGGTACCTGATTTTGTACGCTGCGTAGGATCGCAAATTAAAGGCATTGAATTTGATGCAAATTACAAAAGATTTGACATCACACTTTTCACAAGCGATAGAAATCTCTAAAGTTAATAGAGATAAAATTCGAGTTGTTAACGATTTGAAACAGGCAAACGAAATTGTAACCTGTGATTTATTCGCCTTTGAATATCGAGTTTACATTCCATCGAAGGATGTGGAAATTGACAGTGTCGTCACTGTCGACCAAATGGAATTGGTCGTTTCAAAAACTCCATGCTTGAGGGAGTTAAGATACTCGAGTGCAAACAATTGTACTCAGCATCTATTGAAGATGGAAAGAAGTCTTATGGTCTCTCAGATTCGTTTTGAGTGACATTTGCCGGATCTGCGTTGCACAAAAATCGTTCTGAGTTCGATAAAACTCGCCTTCCTGTTCGTTTGCCTGTTTCAAATCGTTAACAACTCGAATTTTATCTCTATTAACTTTAGAGATTTCTATCGCTTGTGAAAAGTGTGATGTCAAATCTTTTGTAATTTGCATCAAATTCAATGCCTTTAATTTGGTGGATCAGCAGTGGTTTACCTAAGCACCTCTGTGCCTTTGCACCCCTCCGTCTTCGCTCCTTTATGCGATGGCATCTCTGTGTCTCAACACGCGTGTGCGTGTGAACGGGATGGTCTTTGTTACTAGCTTTCCAGCCGGTTAGTGTTATCTGTGTTATTAATAGTGTTGTTATCAATATTTGCCAAATGTTTTCATTCGTTATACTGTTTATAATGTTACGGTGGTCAGTATACCTTTATTTTTCAGTTTTTCGTTCACATCTATTCTTCTCTCCTTTGTTGTCGTTCCTTCCATTCAATTCTGTAGCCATTTCTAATTATTATTATCAATTTGCTTCATATGGTACTATGTAGAATATCGGACCCATGTGCACTTATCGCTTCAAATAGAATAGTTCCGTTTAGGCATCCAAGCGCTCAACCCACTCTTATGGCTTTGCATAGTCGAATATATAATGTATATACCTACCACATTCAATTTCTGATGACCTGCCACAAGATCGATAATAATCATGATAACTTGGTATTTTTAGATTTCAAGGCTTTTAGAATATTAGAATTTCAGCCAATTAGACTTTTAGGACCTTAGAATTTTAGCTTTTAAGACTAGACGTTTGTTTGAGCGAGAAATCTCTGAATTATTGCAATTTAGAATTCAAGAATTTAAGAATTTGGAAATTTAGGAATAAAGGAATTTGAGAATTTTGGCATTTATGTTGATACGTTAGATACAACAAGAGATATTAACGATCAAATACTTACCACTCCTTCAAAAGGTACATTTTGAAAAGGCGCCCCATAGTAAAGTGAATCATATTCACGACAAAATAGGCTTAAGCCACTGACGTACATTGTTAGACGTTTTAGCTGTTGGGAAAAAGATCTCATGAGTTCTTGGGAAATAAAGACCTTAAAACTTGCACATCTGAAGATGTTGTGAGAAAACTTGGTTCCGAAATTCGTAACGAACTAAGGAGAGACACTGACCAGTGGACTGCTTTAACAAAAATTTATGCAGATAACATATTATTCGGGTTCTTAGATTACGGCCCGTTCAATGCTTCATATAGAGAGGTTATGCAATCACTGTGAAAACCGACTTTTGAACCGAGGCCCGGAGGGCCGAGTGTCATATTCCATTCGACTCAGTTCGTCGAGTACGCAAAATGTCTGTGTGTGTATGGGTGTGTGTGTGTATGTGTGTATGTAACGTTTTTTTTGCACTAACTTTTCTCCGAGGTGGCTGAACCGATTTTCACAAACTTAGATTCAAATGAAAGGTCTTGTGGTCCCATACAAAATTCCTGAATATTATTCGGATTCGACTTCCGGTTCCGGAATTATGGGGTAAAATGTGCAAAAAGTTGTGAAAAAAGTGCACTAACTTTTCTCAGAGATGACTGAACCGATTTTAACAAACTTAGATTCAAATGAAAGGTCTTGAGGTTCCATAGAAAAATCCTGAATATTATTTAGATCTGACTTCCGGTTCGGGAGTTATGGGGTAGAATGTGCAAAAAAAAGAAAATATGTGTTCTAACTTTTCTCATAGATGGCGCGACCGATTTTCACAAACTTAGGTTCAAATGAAAGGTCCTGTGGTCCCATGCGTAATTCCTGAATTTCATGCGGATCCGACTTCCGGTTCCGGAAATATAGGTTAAAGTGAGTTCAAAATTTTATACCATCACTGAAAATGGGGAAAAAACTTTAAAAAATTTCTAAATCGACCTCAAATCTTTTCCAATTTGATAGTTTTTATCAGTAGACGGTCAAACAAACCGATTTCGGTTATTCTTTAAAGAATCGAAGAAAAAAATTTTTTTTTCAGTGTTATATATGATAGTATGATTGATATAAGAAAGACATCATTACACCACTACACAGTGGTTTGAATCGACAAAAACGTGAAATTAATTCCCTAGCTGTTAAGCCGTTGATCCGGTATACATAGTTCCTTTGGAGAACTCATTCACAAAAATATACCTCGTGATTTGATCACAATAAAAAATGTGCAAAGCCTACTACGATAAAAGTTCATTCCAACAACTTTATTCCCCTAAGAGATAGAAAAATGATGTCGTCTACAAAGTTTTAGAATTTCTAACGAGAAAAAACTTTGCCGAAGAAGCCAAAGGTCTAACGCATATAGTTTAGGATATATGAAGCATTTTCTTTTGAAACCACTTAAAATCAATTTTTTGTACATAACTTTTTTCGCAATTACTTTCAGTGTCTACTATGTTCGAGACAATGACTAAAAACGTAAAATTACACATTTTTGTTGAAGACTGTGCACGGTTTGGCTTTTTCCCTAAAAAGTTATTTAACATTTAAACTTTTATATACACTAACTTTAACTACTAATAGGAAGCAGGGTCGCAGACCAAATGGCACATACATATACTTTATGGAAAGTTTAAATCAAGTAATATAATGCTACGAAGTGTGTAGCGTGGCCTTTTTAAATGGAGTGAATGAGAGAACAAAATATAGAGTGCTTTTTTGACTTAGGAAAAACGTACATTAGTAAAATTGTTTATCTTCATATCACGCGTTATTTGTGATATCGACCGAGTTACCTTTAGGCAAAAACTTTTGCAAGAAATTGCAGTCCAGGTATAAAAAATAGAGCATTCGTTTTAACACTTTTCTCTTCACTAAAACGACTATTTTTGGTTTATTAAAAAGAGCTTTGTAGGAAATGTTAAAACATTGGAATGTAACGTATATAACGTTGAACCACTCACGCATTTTATTGTAATATTATCATCGACCACATGCTCCAGAACACGCTCCAGCATTATCAACCAACTCTTTTGTGTTCTTAAAAATAATATGCAGCGCGGAAATTTAATATAAAGTTACTTCACTCTGCTTCATTTTTCAATATACATTAAAAGTAAAACTAAGCGTCAATATAAATAAACGGTCATATTCATTGAAATTAATGCATTCCAATTTAGTTTTACATCGAGGAGTGTTTTGAATCGAATTTTTTATTCAACTGATGTCCATTTCATAGTACTATTTATTTAGAAATCGTGTGGATTTCATTATTTTTTTCAGTGTATGGCTTAATTCATTAGAACGTATTTCGTAGAACGACATGATTTTACAAAAAGGATTCAGCCTTTCAAACAGGCTACACTTACACAGAAGACTTAAATTTAAACGATGTTTTTGGGCGTACTGGTAATGGTGTACGATATCATCCTTTAAATGAATTGGATTGGAATTAAATGAACGGATAAAGAATATTCTATTAAAAGAATAAGTAAAACCTGTCGTAATTGAATGAGCACGTTAACATGCTTCCTTAGTTTGGTCAATTGCATACAAGAATGCATCATGAAATTATATTCAATCATTACACCATTGCACCAAAGCTACACTAACGACCGATTCCAATGTTTTAACATTTCCAACAAAGCTCTTTTTAATAAACCAAAAATAATCGTTTTAGTGAGAAAAAAAAGTGTTAAAACGAATGCTCTATTTTTTATACCTGGACTGCAATTTCTGCCTAAAGGTAACTCGGTCGATATCACAAATAACGCGTGATATGAAGATAAACAATT
Source organism: Malaya genurostris (assembly GCF_030247185.1). Taxonomy (NCBI): domain Eukaryota; kingdom Metazoa; phylum Arthropoda; class Insecta; order Diptera; family Culicidae; genus Malaya; species Malaya genurostris. The sequence continues at coordinate 173,487,263 of NC_080571.1, forward strand.
TTACTAATGTACGTTTTTCCTAAGTCAAAAAAGCACTCTATATTTTGTTCTCTCATTCACTCCATTTAAAAAGGCCACGCTACACACTTCGTAGCATTATATTACTTGATTTAAACTTTCTATAAAGTATATGTATGTGCCATTTGGTCTGTGACCCTGCTTCCTATTAGTAGTTAAAGTTAGTGTATATAAAAGTTTAAATGTTAAATAACTTTTTAGGGAAAAAGCCAAACCGTGCACAGTCTTCAACAAAAATGTGTAATTTTACGTTTTTATTAATTGTCTCGAACATAGCAGACACTGAAAGTAATTGCGAAAAAAGGTTTGTACAAAAAATTGATTTTAAGTGGTTTTAAAAGAAAATGCTTCATATATCCGAAACTCTATGCGTTAGATCTTTGGCTTCTTCTGCAAAGTTTTTTCTCGTTAGAAGTTCTAAAACTTTGTATTAGACATCATTTTTCTATCTCTTAGGGGAATAAAGTTGTTGAAATGAACTTTTATCGTAGTAGGCTTTGCACATTTTTTATTGTGATCAAATCACGAGGTATATTTTTGTGAATGAGTTCTCCAAAGGAACTATGTATATCGGATCAACGGTTTAGCAGCTAGAGAATTAAGTTCACGTTTTTGTCGATTCAAACCACTGTGCACTAGGTGGATTAAAACAGGTTTTTATAGAGTCTAGTTACTAGAATAAAATGTCATGATAATGACAATAATTTAATAACATTTCCGATAGCGGAAGTGTTTAAAACTGAGCATACCAATGCAAATATTAGTATATTTTTGAAAAAAATTGTTAATTAAATTAAAATGAGAACAAGCAGAAATATGTAAGTTACCGAACGGACTCAACCATTATCATGTGCAAATAACTTAGTCGCCACACCAACGACTAAGAATCCAGCAAACATAAGCATTTCACCGTTATCGACCGCATCAAGCCCGCAGCCCTTGGCAACACCGAGAACGACGAAGACTTCCATCACGCGATCCACCGGTACGCCGATGGTGCCGCCGCTGACATCGCGTTAATTTGAACCGACCACCTGAATACCTAGAAAGCAGTGTAGTTCATAAGTACCTTTGAAACATTATTTCTTAACAAATAAAAATCAGATTCAATTGTGCCTTCAGCCGAGACAGTTCGTATTTTTTTAAAAACCAAAATCAGAAAATCCGTGAGTTAACTTGTATACAATAGTACGTACTATAACTTCTGACTTCGCAATGGCTGGAATAAACGCTCTTTGCTTGTCATTTAATTCCATGAACATTGTTCAATATTTGATCGAAATTGATATAGAAAATTAATTAAACATGATTGAGATATAGATGTTCAAAACCTGAGCACTGTTTGTACGGTTCTCAGTATTTTGAATTTGCACACCGGTATAGAAAGCAAAAACGTAGTCATCCGCCCGATTCTCTCGATCCCCGTCCCTGTCTACCATCTTTATTGGAACTAACAAGATCTTTGTTTTTTGTCACTAACTTTTTCGTTCTTCTTTCCCCCGTCTCTTCACCATCTCGATGGAAACTAATTAGATCTCTGTCGTATTAAGACATGCTGTTCCCCATCCCCTTTTTACCTCTTTTTCCACAATATTCACTTCTCTTTGATTCTCTTCAGTAACATCACCATCACCGACAACGTAGAACCGCTCCAGTCGATGACCAGGCTGCGGGCCACCCGCCGAGTCTTTGTTGTCTGATGATTTTTCCCGCGGACCCACACGGACTAAATGATGCGGCCAACATAGATATTTACCAACGCCATCTGGAAGACTCTCATGCTATATTCAATTCACCGGCCACTGCACTCGCCACCAGAAAGTTCGAGAAAGTTTTCGAGAATCCGCGACCCCGATACGACTAAACTATTCTTGTTTTAAGTTAGTCTTTAATTAAGATTAGAAAATACCCTTGGCATCTTAGAGCTTAAGCAGTGTGCCTTAAAATTATATTATATTATTGAATAAAAAAAACGTAGTCCTACATCAAAAGATTTTGAGTGATTTTCTTCATGTGAAGATATAGAAGGTGAGATGTGACAAGGTCCATTTCATCATGCAGAAATCTTTTAGTAACTTAACTTTCACTTTTTACAAGAGGAGTCGACCCTAAACATCTGCCGGAAAATTCCGATGAAGGTCTTCTACTATTTACTATTCCGACAAAGCTACCAAAAGTTGTTACTTTCTACCTGTTACTGCATTCTTCTTTTGGCAGTTCGGAATGTAAAGTGTGAAAGACCTTTATCGGTATTTTCCGGTATCTCAGAGACCCGAGTGATTCGCATTGATGAGATGCTTGAGCTCGGCTCCTTTGCTGGAAGGGAAAAGTTAAGTTACTAAAAGATTTCTGCCTGCTCAAATGACCCTTGTCACGTCTCACCTTTCTGCGGTGTATCTTCACATCGTTGCTCTACCTTGAGAACTAGCATTCTATAATTTTGATTTTATTTATTATTCCGAATTACAATAAAAATATTCTTATTATTATGAATAATGCTAATATTTCCATTGTTTTTTGTTCGAAACCCACCTTTGGAATATTCGGGTGGGTAGTGCTACCCACCGTACCCACCTCTTTAACCGGCCATGGCCACCATGATACTCCAACTAAAGTGGTATCCCACGTACAAACCAGTTTATTATTCACCAAGGTTGATATCAATACACAAAATCAATGTAAAAATATGTCTAATAGATATGAAAGACATAATTATTAAGAATTTAAACCATTCGTTGGTTTTATTACCTCTCCTATATAAGACTCATTTCACTGTTGCAATAGTTGATTCAAAAAACAAATATTTCCATTACATGTTCAGTTACTTGATACAATAAAAAAAGTAAAAACTGGATTTTAAGATCAACAACTGATAAATATTTTTAATAATTTGAAAACTTTGAAAATTGGAGAGATCAAAATAAACCCTCAACATGAAGGATATCACCGACGACACGACCTGCCACTAGGTTATCAAAACTGTATCGCAAATTTAACTACCCCTCAGTAACTGGTAATGTCAAAATGAAATCTCCTGAAAAACTATTCAAACTGGCAACACAAGTTGATGAATTGTTGATTTTGAATAACAGTTACCAAAACCATGGTTACTGCATATTGATGACTTGAGGAATGTAAACAAAATAAGCTGCCACAGGTGGAAGATCCTTATTTCGCGGCATAGTTGTCGGTTTCACATAACATTTCAATATCCGTTGATACTTGTTAAATAATTCAACGTAATCAGGCTTCAGATCAGATCTGTGACGTGAGTTTTAAAATGTTAGTAAACTAAATAAATGAGTTTTAAAATGTTAGCAAACTGCAAGAGTCATTGAATCCGTCATAATAAATCTTATTATCAATCTGATGATTTAGTACCGAAATATGAATGACAAAGCTGAGTCAATCCGGCATATCAGTACTATTGTGGCAGGTTTCTTTCATTAACGAAGAAGTCCAGTTCCCGCATTGGTTACTGAATGAATGTTCAATTTTATTTCTGCATTTTGGTTTTTATAAAATGTACAAATTTTCTCTGTGTACGTGTAAGTTTGACGAGAAGTCTTGAGACTTGACAATTACATATATCGAAAAAGTTTTGGTAATGATTATATGGAGAAGACTAGTGTTTAATAAACAATTGAAGTTATTTATTTTCCTTAGCGCGAGGCGGAAAATCCACGCGCAATGGTTTAAAGTGTTTATATTCATTGCGTTACTTTGCTTGTGCGCTGTAAGCAGTTCAAGTGTTTAAGATAGGAGGACCGTTTTTGGTACCGAGCATAATTTCGGCTGTATCGGTCCAACTCATAAAATATTTAAAGTTTATGATTTGTAAAGTGCCGATGCATCAAATCATAAAGCTGTATGTGCTACGATGTATGGCTGATTTCCGTACAAAGTATTCCCAAGAAGACGTTTACAATGTAACTACATTGTGTCGAAATGAAATGAAATGAAATGTACTTTTGCAATTGTTCTGAGTGTTTAACGTGGAAAGCGTGGTGGTTTTGTAATTCCGCCACACCTTTCCCGTAAAAAAAATGATGAAGTTTACGGAGTCATTTTCGGTTGATAAAAATTAAGGTCTGGTCTCAAGAAATCTCTTACAATATTGTGTGAAGCGTAATGTGTTTTACAATGTTTTAATTTTTCTTCTGTGTTATAATTCCTGAATTTTGATATTATTATGTTATTGTATAATGTCAATAGTGTAATTTGTGTGATATAATGGTATGTAAAGAAATGACAATAAGGTAGTTTTGAATGTAACAGGGATATAGTAATAAAATAATGTTTTGGAATTAATAATTGTATAGTTGTATAATCGTATGTGTATAATTATATGGTATATAATATGATATAAAATATAATAGTTTTAAAAATTTGTTCTTGAGTAAAATTTCGTGTTTTCCATAGATTTGTAATTTATTTTTGTATAACATGTGGTAATATTATTGTATATGATTACAATTTAACAATTTGATTTTTGTGGACTGTATGAGTTTGCTTTGTTTCTAGGTTTTCTACTATTGCATTTGGGTGGTTTATATTTTTTACTATGTAAGGGCCTTTGTAAATTTTGTCTAATTTTGTTCTATTGTGATTTTCTAACATTACCTTATCGTTTATCTGAATGGAAGAGGGTTTCGATTTATTTTCTTGATTTGAGTTTCGTTTAGTTTTGATTTTGTCTATGAGTTGGTTTGCTTTCAAGGCTGCAGTTTTTAATTTGTATTTCAATTCCGAGTAGTATTCGTCGTAATTATATGTCGGTTCTATGAATTCTGGATTTTTCAATTCGTTTGGTACTGATGCTGTTTTACCAAAGATCAGTTCAAAAGGTGTGTATGGGAAATCGGTGTGAGGAGTCGTATTGTAGCAAAATGCGTAGTAAGGCAGCCAGTCATCCCAATCAGTATGTGATTCGTTGACGAACTGTCTTACGTACTCATTCAGACATCGATGGTTTCTCTCTAGACTTCCAATAGTTTGAGGGTGATACGGTGTTGAAAATTTTTGAGTGAACTTGAGTAATTCGCTAATTTTGTGGAAGACTTCATTTTTATATTCGGTTCCTTGATCTGTTCGTATAATAGACGGGGTTCCGTATATTAGAATGCAGTGTTCGACAAAAGCTTTTGCTATTGTTTCTGCTTGCTTGTCTGGAATTGGTTGCACGATGATATATTTAGATATGTCGCATTGAATTGTTAGCGCGTATCTATTTCCTGAATTTGATTTTGTAAATGGTCCTATTGTGTCCATAGCTATTGTAGAAAAGGCTTTTTGTGGTGTTGGTGTTTGAATAAAATTTTCTGTTGTTCTAAAGGTGTGTTTATTTTCTTTGCATTTTATACAATTATGTATATAATTTGCAATGGATTTTTTCATATCTGGCCATATATAATGACACTTTAGTTTCCGATAGAGTCTGTTAATTCCGATGTGTCCGCCAATTGCAGAGTCGTGGTTTTCTTGGATAATTCTGTTAATTAGGTTTTTATCATCTATCTCGCGTTGCGGTTGATAGAGTATGATTTGGAGTGATTTCAGATGTTTATTACATGCTGACTTAAAATTATTAATACTAATAAAATTGAAAATTGTATTCGAAAGCGCTAGAGCAATTTTTCCAATATTCAATTTATTAGCTTTTTCTTCGATAATATTTAAAATTCTCTCGAGAGATTCATTCATATTTGTTATTATACATCGGGTAAATGACGCTTGAGTCAAGTCCTTTTTGTAATTTTTATTTTGAATTTTAATTTTTAGGCCATTTATATTATTTGTCGACGATTTTTCAATGCTTAATTTTTGCATGTTGTGTACTTCATTTATATTGATTGATTCAAATACTTTGAGTTGATCAGGCTCAGTATCTAACGAATCATTAGAGTTTTTCTCTTTCTGAATAATATTTTCGTCATTTTGTTTCCTTTTGTCGGCTCTAGTTTGAACCTTTAAAATAGACAAATTACTTAACATGTCTGTGTTAATTTTAATCCTAGAGAGCGCGTCCGCTCCTACATTTAATTTACCTTGTACGTATTCTACTTCGAAGTCGAATTCTTCGAGGTCTAAACGCATTCTTGTTAATTTTGAAGAAGGATTTTTCATCGAAAACAGATAAACCAATGGTCTGTGGTCTGTTTTGACAAGAAATTTTCTTCCGTATAAATATGGTCTAAAATGCGTGATGGCCCAATGGATTGCTGTCAGCTCTTGTTCAATTGTCGACTTATTTGATTCGCCTCTGGTGAACGATCTACTTGCGTACGCTATTGGCAAATCAATATTGTCGTGTGTCTGAGCAAGAACTGCACCGCAAGCCATTTTGGAAGCATCTGTGATTACGATAAATTTCTTGTTGAAGTCAGGGAATTGTAAAATTGTTGGCGTTAAAAGTAGATTTTTAAGTGTTTGGAATGATTGTTCGCATTCGAGCGACCAGTCAAATTTTGTATTCTTTCTAAGTAATTTGTTTAATGGGTGTGCTATTTTGGCAAAATTTTCGATAAAACGACGATAGTAGTTACAAAAGGCTACAAATCGCCTAACTTCATCTGCATTTGTTGGGATGGGGTAGTTTTTTATTGTTGAGAATTTTGATGGATCTGGCAAAATTCCTTTTTTCGAAATGTGATGACCCAAGTATGTGACGTCATTTCCGAAGAAATTACATTTTGCTGGATTTAGTTTTAAATTATATTTCCTGAGTTGTTGGAAAACCATCTCTAGATTTTTCAAATGGTGGTTGATTGAACAACCCACCACGATGATGTCATCAATGTACAAGAACGCACACTCTGGTGGTAAACCACTCAGAGCGATTGTCATCATACGTTGGAAGCTATTGGGTGAAATGTTTAGTCCGAAAGGTAATCTATTAAATTCATATTGGCCTGTTGAACTCGAGAATGCTGTGTATTTTTTTGAGTTTTCTTCTAATTCGATCTGATGAAATCCTGACATCAGGTCGAGTGTCGTAAAATACTTTGTTCGACCTAAATTATCAAGTATCTCATCGATTCTTGGTAATGGAAATTTATCCGCAATAATTTTTTTGTTTAATTGGCGAAAATCAATGACTAATCGCCATTTTTTATTTTCAGTAGTTGATTTTTTCGGTACTAGTAAAAGAGGTGAGTTATACGGGGATACGGAAGGTTGGATAATATTTTCATCAAGCATCTTATTAATCTGATTATTTATTTCTCCTTTGTGGATTTCGGGTGTTCGGTAATTTTTTATGTAAACTGGTGATTTATTTTCTAGATTAATTTCTTGTTTGTAGAAATTGTTTGCACTTAACGGATCATCCTTGAGTGCGAAAATGTCGTTATATCTATAGCATAGGTCTATTAATTTACCTTTAGCATTGATTGGTATATTTTTAATGTTAATCTGATTTTGTAAATCTAGTATTCGTTGATTAATTTTTCGTTTAGAGTTTTTATTTTCGTTTCCGGCTGCTTCGTAATTGCTAGCTGGGATTATTTTGATTTTTTCTATTAAATCATGAAAAGGAATCTGTACGAAACTATCGTTAGTATTCATAATATTTACATATTGGGCACCAGGAGTGATAAGCGCGTTTGAGTAGTTCACTCCTGGCTTTATTTCACCGGATAGGATAACACTATCCTCAGTGATATTTCTTAATTTTATTTCTTTAATTACTTGGCATCTAGGTGGTATAATAAATTTTTCCTTGAATTTATCTCTAATGGGTATTTCGAAGATTTCATTATTTATTTCGAAAGTAATTAGCCATGTTTTCAGGCATATGTTGCATTCGTAGTTTATTAGAAAGTCTCTACCGAGAATTCCGTCTGTAAAGATAGGTAGCTTATCGTTAACTATTTGGAATTTATGTGGTATTAAATTATTATTTAGTTTAATATTAGCATATGTGCTACCTTCGGTTTCCATTTTACCTTCGGTAACACCATTTATAATACAGTTCTCATTCATGTGAATAAGTATATTTGGCTTTAGTGCGCTTTCTTTTAATATAGAGATGTCTGCACCTGTGTCTACGATTAGTGTGACCGGTTTGTTACAGACATCTAATTTTAAAATTACAAAATTTGTATAACTTATCTCGCAATTGAATATTTTCATTGCTGGCTTGCTTGATTCGTTAACCGAGCTTGAATGTGACCCACATTCTGGTTCACATCCATTCTCATGTTCTGATTTGTCTTGATTGTCCCATTTGCACTTCGTTGCTGGCCGACGTCTTGGGGACCAGACGTCAGCTCCGATGTGTTTTCCGCAACCATCACATTTCTGTTTGGATGTGCGTTGCTGTGATTGGTGTTGGAATTATTTCTCCAGTTATTTTGGTATTGATATGGGCTTTGTTGATAAAACTGCTGATACGGAGTATAAGGAAACTGTCCGTAACTGAACATTTGTTGAGGTAGGTTATGCCATTGGTTAAAATTTGGTCTCATTTGGCGCCCTTGACTTTGAATTGCTTGGTTAGGCATTTGTTGGTTGTTTTGATTATTCCAACCACGCTGTGCTTGGAACCGTGGCTGAAAAGGCATATTGAAGAATGGTATCGGTTGTTGTTTAAACTGACGACCTTCACCGTTACTTTTTTGCTGTATATTCGTTTTATTCGTTTGCATTTTTGCAAATAGTATCTTTTCTTCGCAGGCCGGGTTTACCTCTAGCACTTTATTTATCGCTGAAGGTAGGTCCGTGAATGTTCCTGCTCGAAGAATAATTGATGTTTTTTCATTTTTTAGACCTTCCGCCATGTGTTTAATTGCTTCTTGGGTAGCCATTTCTTTTGCTACCTCGGCATTAATTTTTTTCGCTACGTACGCAGCTTCAAGCTGTGTAGCGAGAGTTTCGAGGTAATTATGTCAGACTTTTGTTTGCATAATTTTAGTTTAGATTGCACTGCTCCTACGGAGGCGGGTGCAATTGTTTTTAATTTGTCCACTATGGACTCGACGTTTTCGGGCTTGGCGGCAAATGCGTTTCGTGCTTTGCCTCTTAGTTTTGATAATATGATGCTGATAACTAATTTTTTGTTATCATTTGTGACTATTGTCTTAATAATATCCAGTGCATCAATGACACTGGTGAGGTTTGTTGGATTTCCATCAAATTCCGGCATCAAAGCCGTCACTGTTTTTATTGTATTTTCCTGATTAGTCATTTTGGTTTTTGCCTCACGATTTAGCTTAATTAATTTCTTTGTCGCCCGTTTAAATTTAGGCAATAACGACGGTTTGGCGTATGGGAGTTTAGTGTCTATGATATTGTAAATTTTTCCTAAGAGCAATTTTGCTTCTCGGTTGATTAAATTGAAAAGGTCTGAATCTAGATTGTTTTCTAGTTCGGCAAGTTTTTCGTTAATTACGTTTTGAGCGAAGCTGGCTTCGCTTCTTTTCAATAGTAAAATTTGGCTCGAATAGGTTCTATTCGGAGCTTTCCTAAAATTACTTTCGATTGCCTTTAATGTATTCAGGCTTTCTTCAATTTCGTCCATTCATATTCAATGGTTTGTTTGTTGTTAGTAAAACTTTAGAATTTACATCATATAATATGGTTGTTTAAAATTTGTTTTTTTTTCAGAGGTTATATTGTGCAGGATCCAGGTAAATTCCTTTCCGTGCAAAATAAGCCTTGTTTTTTCGAGTTGCTTCTTTTTTGTCGAAGTACGGCCCCTGCGATACTTCTATTTTAACTATTTCTGTTTTCTCAGGCTGTTCAGGAAAAATTTTAATTTCTAAATTTAATGTGTGATTTTCTGCTTCGGCAAAGGCTTTTATGTTTTCTTTGGTTTTAAAAATTTTTGCCGCTTGCCGGTCGATTTCATTAAAATATTCGGCGGCTGCCTCTATTTCATCAAAAAATTCTTTGATATTTTCCATATTTAACTGTGTACTTTCAAGTTTCTTTTTAAAGAAAAAAAAATTCTACTGTACTCTATAGATATATAAATGAATAAAAATCAAAATCAGTACTTAACTTAGACCTGATTGGCGATGATCCTTCTTGTTGTCCGCTCGGCTGTCCTCTCCGTGTATATGTGGTGTAGCTTGGTGATGAATCTTCCAGCTGTGTAGATCATCAGGCAGGCTGCTATGATGATTCCTGTCCAGGTTTGGGCGTCGTTTCCAAGTTGGACGTACGTGGTGTTGGTATCGGTCGAGTCGAACCAGCCCATGTTGTTTTTTTTTATTTTTTGTATTTTATAACTGGTTTAGCACTTTTTAGTTTTGATTTGTTTAGTTTCATCTATTTCGATATTCTTTCAGTTCGTAAAGTAACACACATATTTGTTGCACTTGATTGTTTCTTCCGTTTCGGGGTTAAATCACTGTTTTGGTGTCATTTATTTCGATATTCTTTCAGTTCGGAAAGTAACACACATATTTGTTGCACTTGATTGTTTCTTCCGTTTCGATTTTAAATCACTGTTTTGGTGTTATTTATTTTGATATTATTTCAGTTTGGAAAGTAACACACATATTTGTTGAACTTGATTGTTTCTTCCGTTTCGATTTTAAATCACTGTTTTGTTGTCATTTATTTCGATATTTTTTCAGTTCGGAAAGAAACACACATATTTGTTGAACTTGATTGTTTCTTCCGTTTCGATTTTAAATCACTGTTTTGTTGTCATTTATTTCGATATTTTTTCAGTTCGGAAAGAAACACATATATTTGTTGCACTTGATTGTTTTTTTCCAAATTCACTATTTTTTAGCTAAGTCCCTTCTTAACTGGGACTTAGCTTGACGCGCGGTGAACAGTGTCACGGTCTGCCATGTGGCAGGTTTCTTTCATTAACGAAGAAGTCCAGTTCCCGCATTGGTTACTGAATGAATGTCCAATTTTATTTCTGCATTTTGGTTTTTATAAAATGTACAAATTTTCTCTGTGTACGTGTAAGTTTGACGAGAAGTCTTGAGACTTGACAATTACATATATATCGAAAAAGTTTTGGTAATGATTATATGGAGAAGGCTAGTGTTTAATAAACAATTGAAGTTATTTATTTTCCTTCGCGCGAGGCGGAAAATCCATGCCAGCGGCGCAATGGTTTAAAGTGTTTATATTCATTGCGTTACTTTGCTTGTGCGCTGTAAGCAGTTCAAGTGTTTAAGATAGGAGGACCGTTTTTGGTACCGAGCATAATTTCGGCTGTATCGGTCCAACTCATAAAATATTTAAAGTTTATGATTTGTAAAGTGCCGATGCATCAAATCATAAAGCTGTATGTGCTACGATGTATGGCTGATTTCCGTACAAAGTATTCCCAAGAAGACGTTTACAATGTAACTACATTGTGTCGAAATGAAATGAAATGAAATGTACTTTTGCAATTGTTCTGAGTGTTTAACGTGGAAAGCGTGGTGGTTTTGTAATTCCGCCACCCTATTCTACGAGATGCAATTGCACTTCATATGCAGATGCGAATACACTTATAAATAGAATTCATGATTCATTTACTTTAAATCATTTTATAATTGGATCTCAAGCAGAATATAGGCCGTAACTTGATGATTATATAGAATGAAGCCTGTATCGTACCACTACATTTAGTGTCAGATTTGGATATTGTTCCGGTCGGCGCGAATACAAAAAGAACGTTGTAACATTAACTTGATAGAAGAATGTATATTTTAATATTATAATTCGTTCATGATCAACTATTGAACGTGGGCACTGGTGCAGGATAATTCTCTAATTCATGATAAATTATATATTAATTATTTTTAATTATTAATTCATTCCTCATACCTAGCGTATTGTGAAATCGTCTAACTTTGTCGTATTTAATAATTGAATTTTTCAGGGGTACCAGTCCCCGGCCGATAGCTCGCGGTGTCTTGTGCAACTTTCACAATCTTGGTTTCTGAGTTCTTTTAATTTTACGCTGATGGCACAAAATTTAAATTGAAAAACTATTTCAAAACATTCTCGACTGGTTTGTTTATTTATTATGAGGCTCCTTGGTAACTAGTTCGTAGCAACTTAAACAGTGTTGCTCAAGAAGTTTATTTTGATCGTCATCAAGGGGTCGCTATATTTTTGGTAACTGACGGTAAATCGCTCACGAACACTTTTCATTGCGATTTTTCTTCGAAGTGCCTGGTCGTGTCGTCGATATCACTGTGGTCCAAATGTGATAAACAACATTGAATGTTATCTTTTAGGTGAAGCCCTTTACGATAAAAACTTTGATCCAGTTATATACAGGAAGTATACCTTATGATAAAAAAGGCGGGTGGGTAATGTCAGAGACATAACTGGATGTCGTGAATACGAAAACAACTGACATGTTCCTTAACACTTCCGAATATCAATTAGTTGTTCAATTGTATGAATTATGCAAGCATTGCCCTTTTCCACATTTTTCGCATAAACAAAGAACTCTTCACTTGATCTAGATTACTGTGAATTTTACGCAGCGAAAAGTGCACACCTAACCAAACTGTTCTAGATTTGCACTAAACTGAGGATATTTACCTTCGATTTGCGAACAACAAATCCTAATAGTTCTTTAGAAAACTTTTAGAGCCATTAGAACGGCTGATTTTGTGTGATGCTCTCCACCGTTGTTTTTTCAACAATGCAAACAAATGACTGGCAGCTGTGACGTAATCGCTCTTGTCGGAGGCGAAACTAGCTTTGCAAATGACACAAAATAGATCTGCTCGCAGTGGCGATAGATTCCAAACTGATCAAATTTTTGTTGAGAGGCTTATTTTTACCTGATTTCGTTTGTAGCTTTTTCACTAATGGGCGGTCCTAACAGCTATAAAAATAGCAGCTTATAGAATTTTAATTTCGATATTTCATTTCGGATTTGCATTTCATTAAAAGAAACTATCCGGATGTTGTACGGGATTCATTCCTGCCTTTCAGAAGGACCAAATTGTGGAACTCACTACGATATCAAACACTGTTCGGAACATTTTCCTCGAACTATTTGTTGTACAGCAGCAGATATTTTGTTCTCTTCCTAAGAACGCGTTCTGATTGGCTGGTGTTGACATGGGTCAAATGAGACAGGTTTATCAATAGTGTACTTTTGAAATACTTCAATGCTGTTGCTATATACGTTTAAGTTGAAAAATTTCGATTCTATTGTTAGTTAGATTATATAAATCCTTTCACAGATCACTGAGCTATGAGCTTTAGAAATACGAGAAAGGCAAACGCGCCTTATGAATTATCCTCTTTGATACTCGTTTATACCAAACATTTCCGAAAAGTTTATTTTTGAATTATTTGAGATTATGTCACACAACTGATAATTTTATCATAAAATTGTGATCATATTTCCGATGGCGTGTAGTAAAAATTATGTTGATTCGTTAGATACAACAATAGATATTCACGATCAAAAACTTATCACTCTCTCAGAGGGTAAATTTTGAAAAGGCACCCCATAGTGAAGTCGCATTCACGACAAAAAGAACCGGAATTTTCATATTAAAATTCCCTCGCTTGTCCAATCGGTAAACTTTTATTCTCTCAACGTTGGCAACACTTTTATACACATTTTGTCAAATTTTGACGCATATCGTACGATTAGTTTTTGTTTGGCGTCTATACAAAGAAATTGAAAAATTTTCGTGTGGCGATTTGTATAATGGATGAAAATTTAGAACAACGGCTCGCCTTCGAAGCGCCATTCGGTCTATTGTTGTGCGGTTTCGACGTCATATTCATAGATCCACACCTCATCACCAGTTATGATGCATTCGATGAATGTGGGGTCACTATCTGCGTTGGAAATCATCTCTTTGGCCACATCAGCACGACGCTGTTTTTGAATGAAATTCAGCTTTTTTGGCACCAGCCAAGAAGCGACGCGTTTCAAACCCAAAACATCAGTAAAAATGTGTTCGGCTGATTCATAAGAGATGCCCAACAACACAGATATCGGCACAGAACGATTTTGCAACACGATTTGCTTCGCCGATTCAATGTTTTCTTCAGTAACAGATGTTATTGGGCGGCCGGGGATCTCATCATGATCCAAGCTTGTACGACCACCTTTGAAGCGTTTATACCACTCGTATGCCTGTGTTTTTCCTAGACGCGATTCACCTGGCTATTTTTGTGGTCCCATATATCATCTATTCGAAATAATTTAGTGAATCCATAGTTACTCATACTCTTCAGAATATTACTCGACTCTGACTCTATTCCCAGGGGAACCATTATGCTTGAAGATAGCTGAAAATATTAGCAACCTACTCAGCAGTATGCCAGCTTGGCTATTTTTGTGTTCCCATATATCATCTATTCGAAATAATTGTGTGAATCCATAGTTACTCATACTCTTCAGCATATTACTCGACTCTGACCCTTTTCCCAGAGGAACCACTGTACCTGAAGATAGCTGAATATATCAGCAACCTGCTCAGCAGTATGCCAGCTTGGCTATTTTTGTGCTCCCATATATCATCTAGACGAAATAATTGAGTGAATCCATAGTTACTCATACTCTTCAGCATATTACTCGACTCGGACCCTTTTCCCAGAGGAACCACTGTAGCCGAAGATAGCTGAATATATCAGCAACCTGCTCAGCAGCATGCCAGCTTGGGTATTTTATTTGATTATTTGATTTGAAATAAAAAATATAATTAATTTATTTGAAATAAAAAATATAATTCAGATATAATAACATAACTAAATTTCTTTCTAGTTTTAATGAAAATACTTTGTATCATGCAATAGATTACATTATTTTCAGAAATATTGGTTTTAGTAGAATTTCCGTTTTGGTCGTTGATTTCCAGTTTTTACGATTCCCGCCACTAGGGTACGAGGCGCTGCATTGGGTATATTTTTTATAAGGATTCATTTGAGATGAGCTTTTTCCCGCTAAGCTTTTTTCTGAGAGAGTTTTTCAAAGATGAGAATTTTGGTCGTTGAGCTTTTTAGTCGGTGAGCTTTTTAGTCGGTAACTTCGCAGAAGTGGAAGATATTACCGTCTACGAATTTCTATCAGTTGGTTACTCTATTTATCTATTTGTCGTGATTTGTATTTGTTTTGTAGCCGACGAAATTACATCAATAGCCCAAATGTATACAATTAAATGTTTGTACATGCTTGCGATACGGATATCGATATTTAAGCTTCTCTTCACCAAGCTTGTGTTCAAGTTTTGTATGCAAGCAGTTATTTTTATAGCGTTTCTCTACCATTACTACCATTTTGCGATTTCGGTTGAAGCGATAAACTTTTTCTCATTATCAATCGAGTTCACCTCATATAAAAAAGAAATTAATCTTATGCACTCAAAATTTACCCTGGGGTAGTTGTCAATCTTGCATGACACAAGATCAGAGCATACCAATAAAAGCTTCAAAACGTTTATGGCACTTTTTGTCTTGCTGTGTAGCAACAACCTAACTCTAGCAAGCTACGCATAAGACTGAAACGTTAGCTATAATTTAGCTTCTATTTGTAGATTCGCGTGCTTCCAACAGCTTTGCTTTTGCATCGATTGACCAATCAGAGCGCTGCTTTTCCTTTGATATATCGCTTACTTCTTCAAAACCGTCGACTATGGCAGGGAAATCCGGTATGCCGGAGATTTTTTGCAGCCAAAACAGGACACTGCTAGCTATTAATCAACATTTCAATTATATAAAATTAAAAATACATGGCTATGAACATTCAAATCAATACGTAGAAATATTTCCAATCAAATGGTGACATAATATTAATAATTGATACAAAATTGACTGAACTGTAATTGTTCAAAACCTGACCACATTTCTACGTGTATTTTTCTTGAGTTTTTAGTTTCCACCGCTATATAGAAAACAAAAATGTGTTCCACATTAAAACAAGCAGAACGTTTACGAGCCAAGAAAGAGCTAGAACATATCAACGGAGGAGGTTCTCTGGATGCAAGTACTGGCGAAGAAGACACTCACAACTGTTTTCCCGAAGAAGAATCGGCCATTCAATGGCTTCAAGTTAACACCTCACCCTGGCTCACTGTCCTTTCAATGTGGGAAGTTAGTTTTCCAACCAGGAAAAAGTTATTGATGCAGTTCAATCGAACACAGAAGTTGCTAGATATTTACCCACAATATCAACAAGAGTTTGGATATCAATTAGTAATTTTGATTTATAAATATCAACAGCGATTTTTATTCAAGCATGTAATTATTCTAGCTGGACATCGACTATCGCAAACTTGAATTTGGAAATCCTGCCAAACCGTGCCGTAAATGGAATGAAATATTTAAACCTGTGGCAAGTTACTTACTCAGTCAACTTACCGTCGAGCGAATATAAGTGCGCTTTCCACGAATGCACTCAAGTTTTCACAAATATACATCATTTTAAAAAACATTCAAAACTGCATGAGCCTGTTCCCACAAACAATAAAACTGTTCATTCTGTGCTTTACGAAGAAGATGTTTCATTAGGAGTACCGCCTAAACCTGCGCGATTAGAAGAAAAAAAGGCGGGTGGGTAATGTCGGAGACATAACTGGATGTCGTAAATTCGAAAACAACTGACATGTTCCTTAACACCTTCGAATATCAATTAGTTAATAAATTTTATGAATTATGCAAGCATTCCCCTTTTTCACATTTTTCGCAAAAACAACGCTTCACTTGATCTCGATTACTGTGAATTTCACACAGCGAAAAGTTCACAAATCTAATCAAATTGTTCTAGATTTGCACTAAACTAAGGATATTTACCTTCGATTTGCGAAAAAGAAATCCTAATAGTTCTTGAAAAAATTTTAAAGCCATTAGAACGGCTGATTTTGTGTGATGCTCTCTACCGTTACTCTCTTTCGTTGTTTTTTCACCAATGCAAACGACTAGCAGCTGTGACGTAATCGCTCTTGTCGGAAGCGAAACTAGCTTTGCAAACGACACACAATACATCTGCTCGCAATGACGATAGAATCCAAACTGATCCAATTTTTGTTAAGAGGTTTCTTTTTACGTGATTTCGTTTGTAGCTTTTTCATTAATGGGCGGTCCTGACGGCTATAAAAATCGCAGCATATAGAATTTTAATGTCGATTATTTCATTTCGGATTTGCATTTTATTGAAAGAAACTATCAGGACGCGGTACGGGATTCATTCCTGCCTTTCAGAAGGACGAAATTGTGGAACTACTACGATATTAAGCACTATTCGGAACATTTTTCTCGAACGATTTGTTGTAGAGCAGCAGATATTTTGTTCTCTTCCTCAGAACGCGTTCTGATTGGCTGGTGTTGACATGGGTCAAATGAGACAGGTTTTTCAAATTTCGATTCTATTGGTAGATTATATAAATCCATTCACAAATCACTGAGCTATGAGCTTTCAAAATACGAGAAAGGCAAACGTGCCTTATGAATTATCCTCTTTGGTACTCGCTTATACCAAACATTTCAGAAAAGTTTAATTTAGAATTATTTGTGATTATGTTACACAACTGAATATTTTATCATAAAATTGTGATCATATTTCCGATGGCATGTAGCAAAAATTATGTTGATTCGTTAGATACAACAAGAGATGTTCACGATCAAAAACTTATTACTCTCTCAGAGGGTAAATTTTGAAAAGGTACCTCATAGTAAAGTAAGTCGTATTCACGACAAAATATGAATGAGTTCGAGAAAAAAATGGAAGTTATTAAAAAATTGGCTGTTGAATTTACGCTCGATATGCATAACCGTAACAATTTTACCCGTCAAAATGTAAGAGATATCCAAAAATGCACTACTCAGTTTTGTTCACGCTGTGCAGAAATAATTGAATCTGTAACAATTGATGGTCTAGACACGCAAGTGAAATTTGAATATGGATATGTTCTTGTCTCGATTTAAGACTGTATTTGATTTTATAGACAGTGACTATAAATTTGTTTCATACCTGAAATCGATTAATATATTTCACGAACCCACTACCTACATTATAGAGGCGAATGACGTTAAAATTTCAGCGAATGTAAACAGTAGAACTTCTACTTAGTACTTAGTTTTGAATCCAATAGAATTTCAAGTCAAATCTTTTGTAGTACTAATAATGTTCTAGAGACGGTCATTCAAAACACTATTGATTTAGAAAGATCTGAAAACATTACTCATTTTGTTAATGGAAAGGTTTGGAAAGGAATCAAATCGAAATATGCTTAGGATCAGCACAACTTTCTAATTCCAATTTTGCTGTATGCCGACGAATTTGAAGTGAACGATAACCAAAGTTCGCAAAATAAAAAAGACTCGGTGTGTGGACTTTACTACAGCTTTCCTACTATTCCTGATAAATTCAAATCAAAGCTTTGTAATATTCTGGTTGCGTGATTCATTAGAAAGGTCACGATAAATGAAACAGGTGTTAACAAACTAATAGAAAAACTCATTATTCCATTCAAAAAGTTAGAAAATGAAGGTGAAATCGTGTTTAATATTTTCACGATTGGTTAAAGTGCGGTTTGTCTTATGTTTGATTCAAGGAGATAATCTTGGAGTGCACATGCTTCTGAAAATGTCAATAGGATTAATGCAAATTTTTACTGCAGATTCTGCCGAAGGCATAGAACTGATCTACAAAAAAGATACTCTGGAGAATAAAATCTATTTACGTAACGTTCAAAATTATAATGATAACGTTGCTAGTGGTAAGCATTCAGAAACAGGCGTTGCAGGAGAATCAACTTTTAATCAGCTTTCATCTTTCCACGCGATAACCAATCCTAGTGTAGATGCTATACACGATTTATATAGTAATGGAATTTGTAAATATGGGTTACTATCAGCACTTCATTATTTCATTTATGTTAAAAGGTATTTCAGTAGAGTGACATTGAATACTCGAATCAATGTTATAGGCAGAACATCAGCTGATGTAAGTTTGCGACGAATGCCAAGTTTCGAGGAAGTTTACTGTAAAAAAGTACGAGTGTGTAATGCCAGAGACATAACTGGACGTCGTGAATACGAATAAAACTGACACGATTTCTTTACACTTTCGAATTCGAATTGATAGTTGATCGATTGTGTGAATTGCGAAACTTTCCACCTTTTCATTACTAAAATTTTCAACGATTTTTGACGTCGATTATCTCATTTCGGATTTGCATATTTCATTGAAAGAAACTATCAAGATGCTGTACAGGATTCATTTCTGCCTTTTAGAAGGACCAAATTGTGGAATTTTCTTCGATATTTAGCACAGTTCGGAACATTTATCTCGAACGATTTTAGCACAGCGAAAAGTGCACGAAGCAAATCAAATTATTTTGGATTTTCACTAAACTGATGTTTTCTACCTTCGATTTGCAAAGAAGTAATCTTAATAGTACTTTAGATGGGGGACGGGTATAGCGTGATAGGTAAGTCGATGTCCTGTCACGCAGCCCACCTGGGTTCGATTCCCAACCCCGCACATAGGGTCAGAAAATTTTTCTGGCCCGAAGAGGCGAATGACCTGAAGGTTAAAACCTCTATAATCTAAAAAAAAAGTTCTTTAGATAACATTTAGAGTCATTAGAACGGCTGATTTTATATAATGTTGTCCACTTTTCGTTTCTTGTTTTCTTTCTCTCCAATGCAAACCATCAGCAGCTGATGCAATCGCTCTTGTTCGAGTTGAAACTAGCTTTGCGTACAAACCGCAACACATCCGCTCGCACTGTCAAATGGTGCGGAACTGGTTTAATGCGTCTTTTCGCCTTGACGACCGGAAGGCAAATGAGAACTACGATCTGAGCGTTTGAGGTTTTTAACCACGCAGAAGGTCCGCTCTCCGATGCAGCTGTTTGAATGCGTTTTCTCGCCCGACGTCTGCTTCCGTCTAAGGCACAAGAAGAAATGATCGATTTTCGACCACGGTTCCCCTTTTATAACGTTCAGTTGAAGATATGTGCCTGACTACCTCAAAATCGTCGTCCTTGCGCGAAAAACCCTAGCAAAAGTAAAGAATTTTCCGCGTTGTTTTATAATTTACAGAAAACTTAATTTTTGAGTTGTTTATGGTTATCTCACACTGTTCAAAATATTATCCTAAATTCCTGATCATATTTTTGATGAAATAGTGAAAGAATTATGTTGCTGCCATTAATACAAGTCGAGATATTCACGATTAAGTTCTGCCCATTCTTCCATATGGCTAATTTTGAAAAGGCGCCCCATAGTAAAGTAAGTCGTATTCACGACAAAAAACAAAGCTAGGACAATTAGCGGACGCATGACAGCAGCCGAAACTAAAGGGTTCTGTAGGAATTTCACATTCATCGTCGGTCCTTATGTTCTGAACGATGATCCAGTGTGGACATTTTGTAAAATATTAATACGAACTGTGGAGTCTATCATGCAAAAAAAATTTTCGGACCACGATTTAAATTAGCTCAAAAATTTAATTCAGTCTCACCATTACTTATATCAAATGAATTTTAATGATTCAATCAAGCCAAAACAACATTTTCTCGTGCATTACCCGAACATAATAAGGAATAGTAGTCCGATAGAGCGTATGACGTGCTTCAGGTCAGAAGCCAAACATAAAGGCTTCAAAGAATATGCTCATGTGATTTCATCGCGTTTAAATATAGCGTACACGTTGTGTATGAAATCTTGCCTACAATTTAGTCACGATTTGTTTAATGAAACTTTTTTTGATCTGAAATTTGAAGCTGAATTTACACCAAATACCTTGAAATCAAGAACTTATTATTCTAAAATTGATCACAATTGTCCGATAAAACTTGCAGATAATTTATTGTTCGCTCATTCTATTCAATATAGAGGTGCTATTTATAAAGCGGGCCAATTTGTTACAGTGTCTGATAAGATTTATAAGCTTATTGAAATTGAAGAATTCATAAGACAAGAGGATAAAATCTATATAATTGGTAGAGATTGGGAAATAGGAGAGTATGAAGAAAAATTTTTAGCATATAAGGCCGTTATTGATATGAATTTAATAGATGAATGTCCAATTTCAGTCCACGAAATCTTAGGAATGTATTACTTTAGACCATGTAATATTTAAGTTAATTGGAAAATGTAAATGTAAGAACATTTTTATTGTTACTGTTACATAAGTGAATAATACAAACCACGAATGTTTTAATAATTCAAAATCTACAATCCATTGAAATCAATCAAACCAAATGTCGAAATTAGTTCCTTATGAAAACTCATGACAGTACCTCATGCTCATTACAAGAAAAAGTAAATGAAGTCTATTAAAGAATGTTTATGAGTTTCATAAGACTATCTTATGAATATCTAATGATGAACTTTTGAAAAATTTCCCCTTTATTTCATAAGACAAACTTATGGAATACATTTATAAGCCTTATGTCTAAAAGTCTTAATTGGTTCTTATGACTTTCGAAGATCATTTTGTCTGAGTGTAGACACAATTCGACGTGAACATTTCATAAGGTCACATAAACGAATGAGAGATTCTCTTTTTTTACTTTCTCTTTTGTTAATAACTTTCTAATTTCTACGTTTACTTACAAAATATTCATGTAGAATTAAAGAAAATATTTCCAGTTTTGTAACAGTATCAGATTTTTTTTTTTGCCCGCCACACTCCCCCACACCAAGAAGCTTCAATTTGGAGCCCCCTAGTAGTGGACACAACTAGTCTCAGCAGACCACACCAAACAAATAAACACTGGCAATAATAATACTAGAAATACAATTTTATTTTGATACAAAGTCTGCAGAGATTCTATTTATTCATAATTTGATGTGAAAGTTATTGTTAATATAAAGTGGAGTCCCGATTTTTGAATATTTTTTTTGAATTTTTTGAATAATTTCCCTCCTACGAGGATTGAGGGGCACTTTATTCGTGGTCATCTATTGCCGCATCGATGGTATTGTTGTTGACTACCGTATTCTTTTCGTTTTCATTATTGTTCGCAGTCTTGAGTTCGTTGCTAGTTGTTGTAGATGCACCTTGTTGTACATTGGTTGCAATTGCTGGTTAATTGGAGCAACCGATTTCTCGGTATTTATACAGATTTTTGACCTCTATACCGCAATACATATATGTACTCCCAAAATACCGATAATTCACGGATAATACAGAAAAATTCTGATTTTGGTTTTTAGCTGGAATAGACAAAAGAAAAGGTTGTCGTGGGACTTTTTTTGCTCACCTAAATGAGCCTTGGTGACATTTTCGTGGTACCTATAAAGAAGAGATTCTGATACCGATATGGTACAGATAGATTTTTGCGTCAAATACAGATTTTTGGAAAAATGACCTGGCAACGCTGGGTTGGAGATTAAGTTGTTAACTGCAGCTGGTGTACTTTGTTCTATAGGGGATCCTGATGGATTCGTTGAAAGAGATGCTTCATTGTTGTTGGTGGCTGTCACAGGTATACTGGGATTGCTTGGAGTTGATGTGAGTTTAACACATGACTTACCGTAGTGAACAGCTTTTTGGCAATATTGACATGTGGCCATTTGATTGTCATAGGTCAAGTGATTTGCACCGGATTCTTGTATCCAGACCGAAAGTCCATAAGAAGGTATAGGCCTCTCCAAGCGCATGCGTACCAAACGTACGCGATTTAGAATACCGGGGAAAAAGTTCTTCCACTTTTCTTTTTCGATAAAGAGAATCTCTCCGTAATTGGACATAGTTATGAGAATATAAGGATCGATGACGCTTGAGGGAGATCATTCACACGCACTTCTAAAGCACTATATTCCATATATACTGAAATGTTGTACTTAATGTTTCCGTGCTCCACATAGTGCACACAGAGCTGCAAATTGTCAGTCATGTCAAATGACCTTGACAGACTGACTAAAATCATCGTCAACTGTAATCGGTACGGTCAAAGTGTCTGTCAAATGAGATACTCGATAGTTCAATGACCAAGTGGAAGTATATTCAGTCAAAGACTGGTGTCGCATTTTGTTCTCTCTCTCATTCTCCTATTCCCTGTTGAAGTAAAAATATTCCATGAGAGTACTAACATAAACATAAATTGATAAAGTTCATTGTTCTTTGTAAAAAGTCATCGGATTTCGGAGTTTATTGGTGTACATGAATTTAATTCAATGTTTATGCTGCTTGATTAACATTTAGTCACATTGTGATCAAGCAGTGACAGGAGAAATGGAGATAATATCAATCGCATCGGCAATCCATGAGCATCCTGGTGAGTATAATATTAAGAGAATTTAAGTTGACAGATCGGCTCTCAGACACTCAATATATGATGATTGGTAGAGCCTGGTTGGCAGCAGTCCAGTGACATAAACTTTCCAATCTTCGTCGTGCAAAGTTGCTCGTTGATAGTGGCATTTAGCAGCTCTGAGTGCACATTGTTATTGTTTTTTGCGAATTGAGTAGCATCAAACTCTTTATAAAACTGGATGTAAACAACATTATTTGTCTTATTGCATTGAAGTAAATGCACACGTTTAATGTCAAGATGCGTTTGCTCCTTAAGCAAGTTCTCGTATCGAAGGTCGAATTTTGCACTGCCTGAAGTCAACAATAATTGTATAACTTTCGTATCGGCAGTAGCTTTTGTTCGTTTGGTTCACTCATTTCGAGATCGTTCTATTGTTCGCTACACAATACTGTACTTGGTTTCTTCCGTCCCGAACGTAAGCGGTTTTGTTTTATCGACTGCCTTGGACGAGATATGAAGGCGTACTGAAATGTGGCACGTTTGTTTATTCCTTGTATATCAGTACATTATATTTAGTTGGACCAACGAAAAGGATCCGTCTTTGACCAAGGCTTGTAACTGCTCAAATACGAAAAACATTGTTGTTCGTGTTGTTCGAGAATAGAATATTGTTGGGAACTGTAGATTATGATGAACTGTGGAGAATTATAATGGACGAATAGCAACGTTTGGACATCACATAAGTATGTTATTGGTATAACATTATGGTTTCTGTCAGAGTATAACAATAGGCTCGAGAATAGTAAGGGTTTAATGAAAATGATTTTGTCATTTGTTTTGTAGAGTTGTATGGAAAATAAAAATTTAACAGAGCACGCTGGAGAACAAAGGACTTAACTCTCCATGAAATACTGCAGTACGACGCCACGTGCTTGGCAACAAACTTTTTGTGGTGAGCCCAGATTAATGCGGGGTCGAAATATATGTTCAGATACTTCAAATAGTCAAAGTTTTGCAATGATATTGTGTCCGAGCTAGATATGATTATGCGTTGGTATGGTTTTCCTTATTGAACGGAATATCATATACTTAGTCTTTGTGGCAATTAAGGGGGGTAGGGTCTAAATGATGAAAAAATCATCATTTTTGTGAATTTTTTTTCAGAACTATCGTTTAACAAAATAAATTCATTTTATTTTGCATTTTAGCATCATTCGAACAACATTTTGTAATATTTTCGTGGAAAAATACTGAGAAATAAGTCGGTGAAGAGGCATTTTTGAGGACGCTTCTTAAAAATCATGATTTGCGGTGTCCACTGTTTCTCAGCGCAGACTAATCATAAGTGAACAAATCGAAGCAGCAGAGTAGAAATTTTTTTAGACGTTGGGTTCTGTTAGAGTTTTTTTTAATTTTTGGTGGTTGCTTAAATTCAAAAGTACGATTATTCTCGAAAAAATCGGACATTTTGTAGCTGTAAAACCTCCCCATAGTAACAAACAACGAAAAGGAAAACGTTGGGGTCTGGTTTTTTATATGTAGGAAGTGTGTGTGAAATTTGAAAAAAATTGGCGCAGCAGTTTTTGAATGACAATGGAAACGGACTTTCAAAACCTGCTTTCGAGGAAAACGCGTTTAAAGTTTATTGTATATAAAATCGAAGGAAACAATTTATTACTCAAGGGAGCACGTAGGCTCTAACATTCTCAAATAGCCGTATTCTTTCTGTTGTATTTTGTTATAATGAAACATTTCGAGAATGTTTTGTAAAGTTTTTAAGGCGATTACCTCTATGAAGGTTGTATTGATTGTCTGCCCTTTCCTACCAGAAGCAGGTTGTTACGGAAAATCAAACCGCAATTGTCAGTCGGTGTTGAACAGTCGTTCGCACCGCACGCGTATAGTTCTTGGCTCCTGGAAAGTTTTTTGGCTACCTAGAGTTTCATTGATTCACTGCTTCAGTATTTTTCAAGGCTACCTGAATCACTAACAGTCTTTTTAAAGACTTAGAGTGATATTAGAGTGACTAAGTGATACGAAGAGTGACTAAGCGATATTAGAGTGACTAAGAAATTAATCAGCCTTTTTTAAGGCTAGCTAGGAGTCTAATCGAAGACTAATTTAGCCTAGTTAATTTAGTTTAAAGTTTCATTCATTTCAAAAATGTCTGCGTCCAACCGGAAAGGCAATAAGCCTAAGGCTAAATATAATTCAATACGGAATAAATCACAATCCGTTATTCAACATTTTCTAATAACATTCACGATCTTATAGAATCTGAATGTAAAAATAAAAGACAACGGACGGATTTCCCTTCCGTTGATTCTATGCCGTCTAACAATATTTACGAGATTCTTCCTGAATCCGATTGTAGCGACATAGAAGAAAATTCTTCAAAAATTCCCAAAATGGACGCTTGTCGTTCTGGGAAGAAACAGGCCACCAGTGACAGTGATGATTTCCGACTTCAAAGCATTCCGTACTGAGTTTTCTACTTTTCTCCCGGAAGTAAAAGTCTCATTTCAAATCGGACGAAGAGGAGAATGCCGAGTCTTGGTTGATGGATTGGAAGATTACGAACGTCTTATTCGATATTTGTTCGAGAAACTTCATAAATTTTATTCATATGATATAACATCAGACAGACCCTTCAAGGCTGTCTTGAAAGGCTTATCAAGTGATCAAAGTATTGATGAAATTAAAAATGAACTAAAAGAAGTGCTTGGTTTTACCTCTTCCCAAGTAATACTTATGAAAAAAGAGCGAATGGTACTTCTAAACCACGCTCTGGAATTTCCCATGAACTTTACCTAATACACTTCAATCGAAGTGATGTAAACAATTTGAAAACTTTAGAAAAATACGTTTAATTTCCCACATTAAAACTAATTGGGAACATTATAAACGGCATAATCGTGTTGCAAACTTAACGCAATGTCGTCGTTGCCAAGGCTTCGGCCATGGAACCAAAAATTGTCATATGGATATACGGTGTTTGAATTGTGGTAAATCGCATTCGAAAGACGTTTGTCCAATGAATGAAACCACTGATAAATTTTCATGTTCAAATTGCGATGGAAATCATAAATCCAATTATTTGAAATGTCCTGTGAGGGAAAAAAATTTAAACGCTCGTTCACTTAGACAACAAGTCAAATCAACGACCTTAAATTTACAGAACATACCTGAAAATCAAAAAATTGTTACAAATGCCACGCCTAATTCTTCTAAGGCACTGATTTCTTCGAATTTAAAAAAAAACAGGTACGCCTGTCAATTCGTCTTCTAACGAAAACAATTTATTGACAGGTAGATCGACCTCGTCATCATCTTCTTCTAGTGTCAGTTATGCTAAAATAACAGGTAGGAATCTACCACTTAATTCTTCTAATGTAAATAATTAAAACACAGGAACGCCTTGCAGTTCATCTTCTAACGAAAACAATTTATTAATAGGTAGATCGGCCAAATCTTCTTCTAATGGGAGTCTTCCTACAAATATTCCTTCAATGCCATTCGCTTCTTTAAATGAAGTTGATTTAGGCGATATAACTGAAAATAAAATGATTTACCTACAAGATCAACTTTTTCAAATGATCATCCGAATGAATTCGACTTCATCACTTTTTGAAGCATTTCAAATCGGATGGCAATTCGCAAATTATATTATAATGAATTTAAAATTTAACAGTGATGTTGAATAATTATTTGAATATTTAAAATTGGAATGCTCGATCTTTGAAATCGAGTGAAGATGAATTTTATAATTTTATCAAAGTTCATAAAATTCATATTTCCATTGTGACAGAAACTTTTCTTAAACCAAATGTCAAATTGAAAAGTAATCCACATTATGTGGTTCATCGATTTGACAGGTTTACTGGAATGGGTGGTGGAGTTGCCATTTTTGTCCAACGGCAAATTAAACATCGAATTTTACCTTCTCTAAATACTAAAGTGATTGAAAGCTTGGGAATCGAAGTTGAAACCATTCATGGAATTTATTTCATCATCTGGAACATATTTGCCATTCCAATGCACCGGCGAACAATTAAATTTCTTTAAAGGCGATTTGCAAAAACCCACAAGATATCGACCGAAATTTTTCGTAATGGGCGACTTAAATGCTAAGCATGTCCAGTGGAATTGTAGGCAAAATAACAGTAATGGTAAAATACTTCATAATCAACTCTCACCTGGTTACTTCACAATTCTTCATCCCAGTAATCCGACTTGTTTCTCTTCCGTGAAAAACCCGTCTACAATTGATCTGGTTCTAACGGATCAAAGTCACATTTGTAGTGAACCGATTACACATGCTGACTTTGACTCAGATCATCTTCCTGTAACATTCAGACTTTCCAACGAAGCTTTAATTAATCCAATTAGTTCTATATTCAACTATCATAGAGCTAATTGGTTGGATTACAGTTCTCACATTGAAAATCATGTGGATCATGAAACTATTTTAGAAAATTCTGCGGACATCGACACAGCAATTGATAATTTGAATCATTATATTATCGAAGCTAGAAATCTTTCAGTTCCCAAAGCTCAAATCCTGCTCTGAAAACCATAGTTAAGGATTTACAAAAAGAAATTAAACATAGATTTACTCTTTTGCGAAATGAAAATTTCGCTAAAGAAGTTGAACAAATTAAACCATATTCTAAACCTTTCTGGAAACTTTCTAAGGTTCTTAAGAAACCTCAGAAACCAATTCCAAGATTCTCAGAAACCAAGAAACGTTGTGAGTCCTATTGAAAATGAAGTCTCACTGAAATATGATCATATTTCAACAAAAGTGTTATCACAAGATGACATTATTGAGACGAATTTTGATAAAATTAAATCAATTATTAGGAAACTTAAAAACATGAAGGCTCCTGGTAATGATGGAATTTTTAATATTCTTATTAAAAATCTTCCCGATGTTGCATTGAGACTCCTGGTTAAAATTTTCAACAAGTGTTTTTCATTAGCTTACTTTCCAAAAAGATGGAAAAACGCTAAAGTAATTCCTATCCTCAAACCTGATAAAAACCCAGCTGAAACATCAAGGAACATCAAGTTATCGACCAATTAGCTTACTTTCTTCTATCAGTAAACTTTTAGAAAAAATTATCTTATTGAGAATGATGTCTCATATAAATGAGAATTCAATTTTTTTACCAGAGCAGTTTGATTTCGTCATGAACATTCAACTACTCATTAACTTGTAAGAGTTACGAACATGATAAAAGCAAATAAATCTTCTGGGTTATCCACTGGAGTTGCTCTTCTAGACATAGAAAAAGCATTCGACAGTGTTTGGCACAAAGGTTTAATAGCAAAAATGTCTGATTTCCAGTTTCCTATTTATTTGATCAAAATGATTCAAAATTATGTAATTGATCGTAATTCAGGTTAGCTATCAGAATTGTAAATCTGAATTGCTACCCGTACGAACAGGTGTTCCGCAGGGTTCGAGCGTAGCTCCAATCTTGTATAATATTTTCACTTCTGGTCTTCCAAATCTACCCATTGGTTGTCAGAAATCGCTATTCTGTGACGACACAAGTCTGTTAGCCACAGATAGAAATCTAAGAGTGATCTGCAGTCGCTTACAAAGAAGTTTAAATATTTTCAGTGATTATCTGTCAAAATGGAAAATTAAACCAAATACAGCAAAAACGCAATTAATTACCTTTCCTCATAAGCCAAGAGCTTTTTTTCTTAAACCAAACAATAATCACATTCTCAAATTGAATGGCTTGGAATTGACATGGTCTGATCAAGCTAAATACTTAGGTTTAACGTATGACAAAAAACTCACTTTCAAGGATCACATTGAAGGAATCCAGGCAAAGTGTAATAAATATATTAAATGTTTATATCCTCTTATACAGAGATGTCTATCTCCTCTGTGTGACGAAGAGCAAGCAAAATTTCTCCCCTCGCACTGACAACTTCAACGAGAGCTCTTCTCTTTCACATTTATACACCACTGTTGTGTAAAGTGTGCACACATCATGAGTGCGTTTGTTTATTTCCTTTTACCTCTTCCACTGAATCGCACCCAAGTGCTAGAGCATTAGCTAATAAATTCTCTGAGGTGGATGCAGATACTTTCACAGAGGTGTACACGCCGGTGAGCACTCTGCTGTATGGTTTTCGTAGATGAAGCGTGGACATGCAAAATCAGCAAAATAAATCAATTTATCGTAAAATTTTCGGTTTTCCTTGCAAATTTTTCATAGCAAGGCCAGATCTACTCTCTATTAATTGAAGTTCACAGAAGTGTTCGCTCACCATCACGCGCCAGTGGTCACTTGGGTGTATTTAGACGAGAGCACGTGTGAGCGATTCATGCGAAGAGAATGTGTTTCACTCGCACCAGCTGCTTTAACCACAAGCACACACTCAAATGCTGTCTATTCGACACTGAGAAGAAGCGCGCTTTCCTCTTTGTGCGGTGCTTCGTTTTTTGCATCCTCGGTGTGGCAGAAATCTTACTCTAGCGTTTATCACTCTGGTGAAATGCCATCTCTGCTCTTATAAACAGAAATTCTAAGCTCTGTCTAAAAAACAAATTGTTAATTTATAAACAAATTTTCAGACCAGCCATGCAGTACCGATTTGGTCAAGTTGTTGTTCCACCAGGAAGAAAACGCTTCAAAGAATTCAGAATAAAATTCTGAAAATGATTTTGAAGCGTACTCCCTGGTTTAGTACAAATGAGTTACACAGACTCACAAATATAGAACCATTAGATGTAATGTCACATAATATTATAAGCAAATTCCAAAATCGATGCAATCTTCAATTGAATCGATTCGCTCTTCGTATTAGTTAGTAAGTTAGTATATAAGTTCCTTTGCCCCATTACACAATACAAGTAGGTTTAGAATTTTTCTTACACAAAAATCTCAAAATTGCGGAAGCAAATGATGTCCTCATGGTAACAACCAAATCATATATATAATAGGGCTGAAAAGTCACCACTTGTGGCTTAACACCCAATTTATATCTTAATAATTTAATTTCAACTCATACTCCAATAAATAGTTATTTAAAAAAAACCGCAATTGTTTTTAACGGTTTATTAATTTTTTTAGTTTGACGTAAAGCCGCCATAACTAAGTTCAGTTTTTGCAATGACTGAGCGGAAACATATATTGGAGAAGCCAAATGAAAGAAAAACCAACAGAAAAGATGAATTTTTGGAAAAAGATATGCTCAGAGACAGGACTCGAACCTGCGTTCTTATGCATTCCGTGCATACGCGCTACCATTTCGCCACTCTGATCTTGTTTTAGTCACTCTAAAACGCCAAACAGACATAGTAGAAACGTACATCGAACATGGTCTACATCCTGGCCGTCACCCGACCGATACCTTCTATCCAAACATCTTCTCTGTTCATCACACACTAGTCCTCTCGCTTTATACCTATTTCTCCGATCAAGCATTGAGTAGGAGAGTGTATTTATAATCGCTTGTCACCTTCTTTAATGGTGCCAGTCGCTGGCTGGAAGCAGTAAATTACATATGTCATTAATATAAAAAAGAAACAATAGTGGTGTAATATTACTTCCTTGTGGAACACCAATGTTTATTGGAGCAATGTTGCTACTGTCACGTTCGATGTATACAAATTGTTTTCTATTTGTCAAGTAACTACGGAATAAGAAATGCCCCTGATACCATAGCAATCGAGTTTATCCAACTTATATACTATGATCTTATGTTTCAAAAGCTTTTTTAAGGTCTAAAAATAATGCATAATATAAATAATATTAATACTATCGATCTCGCTTATAATTTCGTAAACTAATTCAATTATAGCGGTATGTGTGCTAGAACCTTGACTGAAACCATATTTTTCAAATATATTGTTAACTACGGACAATGTAGATATAGAACGGTAATTATTACAATCACAACGGTCACCCGATTTGAACACAGGAATGATTTAGCCACCTTGAGGCAGCCACTGAATAATTACGTTGAAGCAAGCACTGAGAGAGTATTTTAGCGAATGCATATGAATTATGTTTTAGTACACTGACAGAGACGTTACCCGGGCCGTTACTCTTCTTATTATCCTTCTAGTACACTAAGGTCTCTTTTGTCGTGAATACGACTTACTTTACTATGGGGTGCCTTTTCAAAATTAGCTATATGGAAGAATGGGCAGAACTTAATCGTGAATATCTCGACTTGTATTAATGGCAACAACATAATTTTTTCACCACTTCATCAAAAATATGATCAGGAATTTGGGAAAATATTTTGAACAGTGTGAGATAACCACAAACTACTCAAATATTAAGTATTCTCAAACTTTGAAAACAACGCGGAAAACTCTTTACTTTTGCTTGGCTTTTTCGCGCAAGGACGACAATTTTGAGGTAGTCAGGCACATATCTTCATCTGACTGCGTATAAAAGGGGAACCGTGGTCGAAGTTCGATCATACCTTCTTGTGCGTTGGATGCAAGCAGACGTCGTGGGACCAGCAGCTTCGGAGAGTGCACCTTCTGTGTGATTAAAAACCTCAAACGCTCAGGTCGCAACTCTCATTTGGACTTCAGTCTTCAGATGGAGCAGTCGGCAATGAAAGCAGACCTTTTGCGTGGTATAAAGCCTCAAACGCTTAGGTCGTGCATTCATTTGGACTTCAATCGTCGGGAGCAGCGGTCGTCAATAATGAGATTTTCAGGTTTTAGTTCTTGGTTCTAAATTTAGTTCTTGAACTCAGGTCCAGTTCCTTATTCTAGAATTCTTCTAGGTTCTTTTTAGAACCATAACAATAATTTTAAAGAATTATGCGAAATTTTGCGTTACTGTACTGAACTGGATTCTGGAAAAAGATTCCGGAGCTGATTTCAGTTTCGAAATTGTAGTTCTAGAACTGAATTCTGGGTCTGTTCTAAGTTCTGAATTTAGTTCTTGAACTCAGATCCAGTTCCTAATTCCAGAATTCTTCAAATAGGTTCTATGGGGCGCCTTTTCAAAATTAGCCATATGGAAGAATGGGCAGAACTTAATCGTGAATATCTCGACTTGTATTAATGGCAGCAACATAATTCATAATTCATACAGCATCATTCATAATTCATACAGCATCTTGATAGTTTCTTTCAATTAAATATGCAAATCCGAAATGAGATAATCGACGTCAAAAATCGTTGAAAATTTTAGTAGTGAAAAGGGGGAAAGTTACGCAATTTACGCAATCGATCAACTATCAATTCGAATTCGAAAGTGTAAAGAAATCGTGTCTGGTCTATTCGTATTCACGACATCCACTTCTGTCTCGGACATTACACACGCGTACTTTTTTACACGGGGGTTACGTACCGTGTTAAAAAAAATCCGTGTAAAAGAAAACCGTGTTAATTGCGGAAATCGTGCAAAAAAAACCACGTGGAAAATTTTCCGTAATAATTCCAAAATACGTAGATTTGATTATTTGTTTGTTTTGTTTTGGATAAAATGTAACTTTTGATAAATTGAAGGGAAAAAAAGATTATTTTTAACCCCCAAATATACGCAAGGTGAACGTAACTGTGACAATGTAACTGTTATTTCACAATAAAAACGAAAATCTAGAACACAGCCTGAGGTTACGAGAAGGGTCCAGTCATACTTAATTAAAAGCATTGGATGAAAAATTAAAACACTTAGAAAACGCGTTGTACGATAAGCAAATTATTCTAAATGGCTCATGCCTTCTGTATAATGCATTCAGTTTTCAAAAGAACGATAATACATACAATTAGAACCCATAAACACTTTCACTACAAAAAAAGCTTGAGAATAAGTTCTATTCAATTCCGAAGGTGCGATGTGTAGTAAACACTAACGATCTTAACAGTCATTCTCAACTAAACTGAGTGGGAAGACAAGGGTATTGGATGAAGATCTATGCACGCAGCGACAGAATCAAAGGGGAAGCATTCATAGAGATGAATATGGATCAAATTAGAAAAGGTATTACCACAGACTAACAGACAGGACACTCAAATTTGATTCTTCAATCATTTTAACGGTCATTTCGAATATTCCATTATTTGGGACAGTACTCACATGTGTCATGATGGCGCCACGTTACCCTATCAAAAACATCATGTCTGTCATCTAGACTGTCTTTATTTTTTTCATTTACCAACAGAGTTGCCATTCATACAGAATTACCTGTAATGTATTGATTTGTATACGTCCATGCGAATTTCATGCAGGATACAGATTTAATACATATTGCCAAAGATAAACTGAAGATTACAATGTTCCATACGTTTCATTGAAAAATGTTGGGTCAGTAATCGTGAACCAGTTGGTTCAGTAATAATGTAATTTTATTGACCCTCCGTTAACAAGCGTCGACTAGTTCCGACAAAATGCCATGGAAACAATACAAGTTAGAAAGGAAGCACACATATGTTTACATTCAGCATATAATGATTTCTTGCCACAACTGATGCTTCATGGGATGAGGCTATAACAAACTAAATAAATTCTAGACAATGGTTCTAAGTAGTTTTCACTTTCTTATTCTAAGAATCACTGATATAAAGCGAAATTTCTCAATATCGTTCATACTGTAACTTGATATTTTTCCAAACATAAACAATCATTGTCATAGTTACGACGCATCTAGTGATCAGACACTTGTTGTTTTGCTTCAAAATACTCAAATTGACAGTGAACCGAGCTCATCGAGGGTCCTATTCAAATGATACCTAAGAAATCGCAGACTACTCTATCTTGAGTTTATCTTTTTTTTTTTTTTTTTTTTTTTAAATAACTATTTATTGGAATATGAGTTAAAATTAAATTATTAAGATTTAAATTGGGTGTTCAGCCACAAGTGGTGACTTTTCAGCCCTGTTATATATATATGATTTGGTTATTACCATGAAGACATCATTTGCTTTCGCAATTCTGAGATTTTTGTGTAGGGAAAATTCTAAACCTACTTGTATTGTGTAATGGGGAAAATAAACTTATATACTAACTTACTAACTAATACAGAGAGCGAATCGATTCAATTGAAGATTGCATCGCTTTTTGTCGGAACTTGCTTATAATATTATGTGACATTACATCTAATGGTTCTATATTTGTGAGTCTGTGTAACTCATTTGTACTAAACCAGGGAGGACGCTTCAGAATCATTTTCAGAATTTTATTCTGAATCCTTTGAAGCGTTTTCTTCCTGGTGGAACAACAGCTTGACCAAATTGGTACCGCATAAAGCATGGCTGGTCTGAAAATTTGTTTATAAATTAACAATTTGTTTTTTAGACAGAGCTTAGAATTTCTGTTTATAAGAGGATATAAACATTTAATATATTTATTACACTTTGCCTGGATTCCTTCAATGTGATTCTTGAAAGTGAGTTTTTTGTCATACGTTAAACCTAAGTATTTAGCTTGATCAGACCATGTCAATTCCAAGCCATTCAATTTGAGAATGTGATTATTGTTTGGTTTAAGAAAAGAAGCTCTTGGCTTGTGAGGAAAGATAATTAATTGCGTTTTTGCTGCATTTGGTTTAATTTTCCATTTTGACAGATAATCACTGAAAATATTTAAACTTCTTTGTAGGCGACTGCAGATCACTCTTAGATTTCTACCTGTGGCTAACAGACTTGTGTCGTCACAGAATAGCGATTTCTGACAACCAACGGGTAGATTTGGAATATCAGAAGTGAAAATATTATACAAGATTGGAGCTACACTCGAACCCTGCGGAACACCGGCTCGTACGGGTAGCAATTCAGATTTACAATTCTGATAGCTAACCTGAAGAGTACGATCAGTTAAATAATTTTGAATCATTTTGATCAAATAAATAGGAAACTGGAAATCAGACATTTTTGCTATTAAACCTTTGTGCCAAACACTGTCGAATGCTTTTTCTATGTCTAGAAGAGCAACTCCAGTGGATAACCCAGAAGATTTATTTGTTTTTATCATGTTCGTAACTCTTACAAGTTGATGAGTAGTTGAATGTTCATGACGAAATCCAAACTGCTCTGGTAAAAAAATTGAATTCTCATTTATATGAGTCATCATTCTCAACAAGATAATTTTTTCAAAAAGTTTACTGATAGAAGAAAGTAAGCTAATTGGTCGATAGCTTGATGTTTCTGCTGGGTTTTTATCAGGTTTTAGGATAGGAATTACTTTAGCGTTTTTCCATCTTTTTGGGAAGTAAGCTAATGAAAAACACTTGTTGAAAATTTTAACCAGGAGTCTCAAGGCAACATCGGGAAGATTTTTAATAAGAATATTAAAAATTCCATCATTACCAGGAGCCTTCATGTTTTTGAGTTTCCTAATAATTGATTTAATTTCATCAAAATTCGTCTCAATAATGTCATCGTGTGATAACACTTGGGTTGAAATATGATCATATTTCAGTGAGACTTCATTTTCAATAGGACTCACAACGTTTAAATTAAAATTGTGGACACTCTCGAACTGCTGAGCTAGTTTTTGAGCTTTTTCACCATTTGTAAGAAGTATTTGATTTCCTTCCTTGAGAGCAGGAATTGGTTTCTGAGGTTTCTTAAGAACCTTAGAAAGTTTCCAGAAAGGTTTAGAATATGGTTTAATTTGTTCAACTTCTTTAGCGAAATTTTCATTTCGCAAAAGAGTAAATCTATGTTTAATTTCTTTTTGTAAATCCTTAACTATGTTTTTCATAGCAGGATCACGAGAACGTTGATATTGTCGTCGACGAACATTCTTCAACCGAATGAGCAGTTGAAGATTGTCATCGATGATAGGAGAATTTAATTTAGTTTGAGCTTTGGGAACTGAAAGATTTCTAGCTTCGATAATATAATGATTCAAATTATCAATTGCTGTGTCGATGTCCGCAGAATTTTCTAAAAAAGTTTCATCATCCACATGATTTTCAATGTGAGATCTGTAATCCAACCAATTAGCTCTATGATAGTTGAAAATATAACTAATTGGATTAATTATGGCTTCGTTGGAAAGTCTGAATGTTACAGGAAGATGATCTGAGTCAAAGTCAGCATGAGTAATCGGTTCACTACAAATGTGACTTTGATCTGTTAGAACCAGATCAATTGTAGACGGGTTTTTCACGGAAGAGAAACAAGTAGGATTACTGGGATGAAGAACTGTGAAGTAACCAGCTGAGAGTTGATTATGAAGTATTTTACCATTACTGTTATTTTGACTACAATTCCACTGGACATGCTTAGCATTTAAGTCCCCAATTACGAAAAATTTCGATCGATATCTTGTAAGTTTTTGCAAATCGCCTTTAAAGAAATTTAATTGTTCGCCGGTGCATTGAAATGGCAAATATGCTCCAGCGATGAAATAAATTCCATGAATGGTTTCAACTTCGATTCCCAAGCTTTCAATAACTTTAGTATTGAAAGAAGGTAAAATTCGATGTTTAATTTGCCGTTGGACAAAAATGGCAACTCCACCACCCATTCCAGTAAACCTGTCAAATCGATGAACCACATAATGTGGATTACTTTTCAATTTTACATTTGGTTTAAGAAAAGTTTCTGTCACAATGGCAATATGAATTTTGTGAACTTTGAGAAAATTATAAAATTCATCTTCACTCGATTTCAAAGATCGAGCATTCCAATTTAAAATATTCAAATAATTATTTAACATCACTGTTAAATTTTAAATTCATTATAATATTATTTGCAAATTTCCATCCGATTTGAAATGCTTCAAAAAGTGATGAAGACGAATTCATTTGGATGATCATTTGAAAAAGTTGATCTTGTAGGTAGATCATTTTATTTTCAGTTATATCGCCTAAATCGACTTCATTTAAAGAAGCGAATGGTATTGAAGGAATATTTGTAGGTAGACTGCCATTAGAAGAAGATGATTTGGCCGGTCTACCTATTAATAAATTGTTTTCGTTAGAAGAAGAACTGCAAGGCGGTCCTGTGTTTTGATTATTTACATTAGAAGAAATAGGTGATAGATTTCTACCTAATATACCAGCATAACTGACATTAGAAGAAGATGATGACGAGGTCGATCTACCTGTCAATAAATTATTTTCGTTAGAAGACGAATTGGCAGGCGTACCTGTTTTTTGTTTAGAAGAAATCAGTGCCTTAAAAGAATTAGGCGTGGCACCTGTAACGGTTTTCTGATTTTCAGGTATGTTCTGTAAATTTAAGGTCGTTGATTTGACTTGTTGTCGAAGCGAACGAGCGTTTAAAATTTTTTCCCTGACAGGACATTTAAAAAAATTGGATTTATGATTTCCATTGCAATTTGAACATGAAAATTCATCAGTGGTTTCATTCATTGGACAAACGTCTTTCGAATGCGATTTACCACAATTCAAACACCGTATATCCATATGACAATTTTTGGTTCCATGACCGAAGCCTTGGCAACGACGACATTGCGTTAAGTTTGCAATACGATTATGTCGTTTATAATGTTCCCAATGAATTTTAATGTGGGAAATGAAACGTACTTTTTCTAAAATTTTCAAATTGTTTACATCACTTCGATTGAAGTGTATTAGGTAAAGTTCATGGGAAATTCCAGAGCGTGGTTTAGAAGTACCATTCGCTCTTTTTTTCATAAGTATTACTTGGGAAGGGGCAAAACCAAGCAGTTCTTTTAGTTCATTTTTAATTTCATCAATACTTTGATCATTTGATAATCCTTTCAAGACAGCCTTGAAGGGTCTGTCTGATTTTATATCATATGAATAAAATTTATGAAGTTTCTCGGACAAATATCGAATAAGACGTTCGTAATCTTCCAATCCATCCACCAAGACTCGACATTCTCCTCTTCGTCCGATTTGAAATGAGACTTTTACTTCCGGGAGAAAAGTAGAAAGCTCAGTACGGAATGCTTTGAAGTCGGAAATCATCACCGTCACTGGTGGCATAGATTGATGTTTCTTCCCAGAACGACAAGCGTCCATTTTGGGAATTTTTGAAGAACTTTCTTCTATGTCGCTACAATCGGATTCAGGAAGAATCTCGTAAATATTGTTAGACGGCATAGAATCAACGGAAGGGAAATCCGTCCGTTGTCTTTTATTTTTACATTCAGATTCTATAAGATCGTGAATGTTATTAGATAAATGTTGAATAACGGATTGTGATTTATTCCGTATTGAATTATTTTTAGCCTTAGGCTTGTTGCCTTTCCGGTTGGACGCAGGCATTTTTGAAATTTTAAATTAAATTAACTAGGCTAAATTAGTCTTCGATTAGACTCCTAGCTAGCCTTAAAAAAGGCTGATTAATTTCTTAGTCACTCTAATATCACTCTTTGTATCACTTAGTCACTCTAATATCACTCTTTGTATCACTTAGTTAGTGATTCAGGTAGCCTTGAAAAAGACTGAAGCCTTGAATCAATGAAACTCTAGGTAGCCAGAAAAAAAATTCCAGGAGCCAAGAGCTATACGCGTGCGGTGCGAACGACTGTTCAACACCGACTGATGAGTTTATCTTTGATATTGCCTAAACTATATACATAATTGCGCCTACTTCTCATCCTCCAACTCAATAAAAAATCGAACCCGTTTTGTTACAATATTTACTTGCTTCTGGTCTGCCGCCACTTAATTTCGGGTGAAAACTACCAACACAATAAAAAATAGTCTAGATGAACAAATTTGAGTCGAATAAATGGTTACCCTCCAACATCAAGAAAAAGTTAAATATATTATCAACGTAATCCAATAAATCATTGTGACGATTCATTTTCAAATATTTTGATGAAATCAGGCATCCCTGCAAACAGCTGATCGGTGTTGACAAACGAGGGGAAACCAACTAGTAAAAAAACTTTTACATAACACAAGGGGTGTACAGATAGTAAATAGTTCGCGCAGTACAATATAGGTGGAACTAGTGCATCACGAAAAATAATTTTTATTAGAATTTACTCATACTGTCATGTCTGTTAGTCTGTGGTATTACTATGTGTCAAAATCATAATACTATTAGAGCTATATCATTCAAATGAGTATAAAATACTGTACTGCTCGATATGATGAAGAGTTGAAGAGATTAGTAAATTTGACTAGTTCTTCAACGCTACGAAATTCTCGATGGTATCAATGACGATGCTGACATCATACACCACAACTGAGCGGAAGAGACGCTGTCGTGTAATTTTGGACAGCGATTCAAGATCTGAAGACTGATTAATCATTTTATGGAACGACAGTCAACTCCCGTGAATTGTTGAATGAATGATTTTAGTTCAGTTTCAAACTTTAAATTAACTCTCATAATCGTTTTCTTACAGACAACCTGGTCCCATTTTTTAAAATTTTTCTCAAAAAACAAATGACAGTGCTTTTCAAATGCTCATCAGAAACCGTGTTAATTGCGAAAACCGTGTAAATAAAAACCTTGTTAATTCCGGAAACCGTGCAAAAAAAGCCGTGTATTAAAAAACCGTGCGAAAAAATACCGTGTAAAAAGAGACCTTAGTGTATTAACTTATTATTCTTCTTGTATTATCAGTATCACTTCATTTAAAGATGAAGGACGTAAAAAATAGAATCGCAGACACGACGAACATTACTTATGGGACAAAAAGATGAGTTTCCAGGAATAGCTTTAGCTAATTCGTTACCGATATTTGGAAAGAAATTATTGTAAATATCACAAACTTCTTTGTTGTCATTAATTTTGTTGTCCCTATCGATCAAGTGTATCTTATCCTTTTTTTTGTTAGTTCGAACGTAGATTCAAAATTTGTCCACAATTTTGAATGAGGTACGTAAGTGAGAAGGTTTTCGTAATACTTTTTTTATTCGCGTTTTTCATGGAATTGACCTTTTTAGAGATATGTGATAGCATTTGTTTGAGATGTTGATCGTGGGGGCTTGACTTAACACGTTTGAGGTAATTGCTTTTTATTTTCACTAGTGTCCATAAATCAAAGGGCACTCCACTGTGACGTTTTTAGTTATTATTCTTGTATATTGCTCGAGTAGAGAGTTCAATACGATAGATTGATAGGAATAGATTGAAGAACTGTTTCAGCGTCCTCGATGACGTCAATACTACTAATAAGATTAGAAAAATCATGATTTGAGAGTGTGTCACTTAGTTATTAGATATTGTGTCGTTGCGAATCCGATTAACGTCGTTAAGTTTACAATTAATATGGTCAAGTATATTGTGGCTAATTGGTCTTGTAGTAAAATAATTTGTACACGAAAAGCCATAGAATTATTATAAGAGCAGAGCCTTATATCTTGTCACAATGTTGTTATGAATGAGATTTATGTGAACATTTATATCACCTACAATAAAACACGTATGCTTCGGTTGGACTGAACAAATCAAGCTTTCTAGGTAAACGGAAAATTCAATAAAATCAAAGTTAGGAGGACGATACACACCATGAGTATTATAAAAGTGTCCTTTGAAACAAAGCTCGATGTTTATATGGTGAAATCCATCGGACGTGTAGTTCTTAATCAGTCTATGATCAATATCTTGTTTGACATATAATGCTAGACCTCCACTAGAATGTTCTCTACTAGCAAAAAAGGCTTTATAATGCGGTATTTCAATTTTTCAACCATGTTGCTCCGAATACTGTAACATCTATATGAGTTTTAAAATTTTTTAATATCAATTAATACATCCTCAAATTTAGATCTATAATACCTCTTACAATTGCATTACACAATCCTAAGTGTTTTTTGTCGTTTAATGTATAGTTGACTTTAAACTTATAAATACATTCGTGAAAAAAAATTTTGGTAGTCGTATTATCCATTTAAAAGAGAAGAAAACAAATAACAACACAGGTAACATCAATATAATAGCTGAATTAAGTTTTTTTTTTAAATAACTTTGGTATTTTTGTTCACCGTGGATATTTCTTCTTTCAACAAAGAAACACTTGTCATTTAGAATGTCTGAATGCATAACTATGACTATCTCCATTTTATTTAAATCAATCACTTATTTATATCCTATCCTCTCCTAACTTGGCTAAGTGAAGTTTACAGTATGGATTACTAAAAATCCGGGAGGAGGAGTTAGAACGCGCAGCGTAAATCTGATTTAACTAATGACATGTCTCGGCCATTGTATTATTTGAGTAGGAGAGAGTGAGTAATGTTTCTAGACAAGTGTGTGAGTGTGATACAGAGAGGAGAGAGTGAGAGTAGTCAGGTTAAACTCTCGTGAGTATTTGTTCGAGTCAGTGTGCTTTCCTGGGTTACTGTTATTCTAGGTCATGTCGTATGGCACTTGATTGAAAGAGGTGTGGGACGTGAAGAAAAGGGAAATGACATAGCTGTTTAGTTTTGGGTGACAACGTTTGCTTCCTTATTTAATGTTGTCGTATGGTCGCGGTGTTTTCGTTGGGTCGAAGTAAGTGCTGACACTTTAATTGCTTCATGTAGGTGAAGTTTATATTTCAAAAAAGATTTTAATCTTGAATATTTTACATGGTCTGAAATGTTTGAGGTGATTTAGTGTTACATGCTCATATTACATCATCCCCCTTTTGGAAGAATGATGTAACGAAGGAACATCATTCTGTAGTGCTTTATGGGATTAGTTTACCGATGCGCTCGAATTCCCTAACAATTTCAATGTATATTACAGAGTTTTCTTATAGCTAAAATAACAGAATTTTACAGTTTTTCTCAGAGAAACTGAGTAAAACTTCACTTACGCCCACGGCAATTATTTTTTTGATTTTTCTCTCTTTTTTTTTGTTTTACGTGGTGTTAAGCTCGGTATCTGAATCTTAATTCTAAAAGTTTAGTGTTACAATTTTGTATTTTATGCTTTGAAGAGTCTATTTTTGTGAACAATGGTTTTTTCTTTTGATTGTAAACTTTGTATTTCACAATTTGAATCTTGAAGTTGTGTAACTTTAAATGGACCAATATAAAATGGATCTAACTTGCGTCTATTTTCGTTTTGTAGGTACACTATGTCATGCAAATATATTTCTATCGGATTGCACAGGTGATCTGTTGTTGATTTTCTAATTTCTTTTTGGTGTATTAAATGTTTGTTTGCGATTTCGTGTGATTTGTGTAGTCGGTATTGTAATTCTTTGTTGTACATGTCGAAATTATATATCGGTTCAATTTTGTCTGGATAAATTTCTTGTGGTAGTCTGGCTTTTACACTGAAAACTAGTTCATAGAGTGTATACCCATGATCTGAGTGTGGTGTTGTGTTATATGAAAATGCATAGTATTGTAACCAATCATCCCAGTCAGATTGATGTTCGTTGATAAAAGATCGCAGAAACTCGTTGAGGCATCTGTGATTTCTTTCCAAAGAACCAATTATCTGAGGATGATATGCTGTCGAAAAGGTTTGTTTAATTTTTAATAATTTGCAAATTTGTTCTAGAACCTCGTTTTTATATTCGGTTCCTCTGTTGGTTTTTAACTCAAGAAATTTACCGTAAGTTAAAATGAAATTTTCTACTAAAGCTTTAGCTACAACGTTAGCTTCTTTGGTAGGTATAGGTATATATACAACGTATTTGGTTAGTTCACACTGTATGCTTACAGCGTATCTATTATTATGGATTGTTTTGGGCAACGGTCCTACAGTATCGATTGCCACTATTTCAAATGGTTTATTAGATGTATTTGTAATTTGTAATTTTTCTTTAGTATGCTTAATGATTTTGTTCTTTTTGCAAATTTCACAGGCCTTGATGAAATTAGTAACTGAACTTTTCATAAATTTCCATGTATATATTTCTCTTAATTTGAGGTACAATCTGTTTTGTCCGATGTGTCCTTCTATTGGTAATTCATGGTGATTCTTTAGTATTATTTGTATTTCCTGAGGTTTACTAATAAACTTTGATGGATTGT
Organism: Malaya genurostris; assembly: GCF_030247185.1. Classification (NCBI taxonomy): domain Eukaryota; kingdom Metazoa; phylum Arthropoda; class Insecta; order Diptera; family Culicidae; genus Malaya; species Malaya genurostris. Next base: position 173,530,294 of record NC_080571.1, read on the forward strand.
AGATAATAATTTGTAATGTTTTAATTGTTTTTAGGACGAGACCTTTAAACATTTCCATAGGTACCATCTCAAATATTTTATCATTGCAAGAGATTGCTACTCTGCTAACTTTTAGTTTTCTCATTTCTTCTTCATATTTGGAGATTGCAAACACGAGTGTTTGTCTGATATCTCGTATTTCTGTAATTACACGATGCATCGGTTTTTGTTTTTGTATTCCTTGATATGTATCAATTATAATGTGGTTGTTTTCGAAAAAACACCTCATTTTCAATAAGTTTCTTACTTCGCTAGGAGTTTCCGTTGAATAAACAGAGAGTTGATCAGGCTCACTGTTGATGCAAGGATTATTACTTAAATTATTCTTATAATTAGTATTTTTGGTATTATTTAATTTATCCTGTTCTTTCTCCCTTTTTATTAGTTCTTGTTTTCTTGACATTGACCTTGTAATAACCATCAAAATACTGTTTGCCTTTAATTCATCTGAGGACATTATTATGCGTGATAACGCATCGGCTGCAACGTTACTTTTACCTTGGATATATTCTATATTAAATTCAAATTCCTCTAAATCTAACCTCATTCTAGTTAATTTGGAGGTTGGGTTTTTCATATTAAATAGAAATACTAACGGTCTGTGATCCGTTCGTATAGTAAATTTGCGTCCGTATAGGTAGGACTTAAAATAATTAATTGACCAATGTATTGCTGTCAATTCTTTCAAAATCACTGATTTATTTTTTTCTCCGGGTGTAAAGCTTTTGCTGGCAAATGCTATTGGTAAGTCATTGCCATTAATTATTTGCAGGGCTTGCATATTGAAGCAACGAATATGAACGAAAGGGTTTCACTATCTGTGCTATTCACACACATTCGTATGTCAGGTAGAATTCACGGCGCAGCCCAAGCCAGGAGAGCTGCTTCGTTCGTTCGTTAGTTCATGAATATGCCCGCTTGCTGAGACCTATGCTTCATGAGGTTAGCATTTGATGAATGGTTCTCATATTGTAGATGCCTATGAGGAAACTAGTTTCATAACTTTTAATTCCGATGAATATTAATTTAAAGAACATTGCTTTTAGTGTTTCTAGGATATGTACACAGTGTAAACTGCCAAGAAACAAATGGATCGTTTTGAAAATGGGCTCAAATGCAAAATTTCTGCTATAAAATGTTTAAAGTCTGTTTGAAATGTGATCAAATTTGGTCTTGGAATGCGAACATTATGTTAAAAATGATTTCTGTGAACCTACTTTTTAAAAATAAACCGTAAACATTGCCTATATGACGTTGCTTCGCGTCTTGTAGCACACCGTGAGGCATGGTCTTCTTTCTCGTACAATACTAACGAGAGTGAACCCTTCATTTCATTACATTGTCATGGATTGCTTAGTTCATGTGTTAACTGAGAATGAGAGCACAGACAATTTACTTGGCAAGGGGAATTGGTCTGCTCAGTAGCATATACTCTCACGCATCCATTTTCTCTCTAATATAGGTCTCTCATTCAGCTATGTCAAGCAAAGTATTCACAGCAGATATTTTTTGTTGCTTCGTTCGTTTGAGGATTCACAATACAAGCCCTGATTATTTGTGATAAAACTGCACCACATCCAACGTCTGAAGCGTCTGTGGTTAAAATAAATTGTTAATTAAAATCTGGGTATTGTACATGTTTTGGTGACATTAGGACGGATTTTAAGGTTACAAATGCATGCTGGCATTCTAGTGTCCATGAAAATTCCTGGTTTTTCTTTAGTAGCTGATTTAATTGGTAGGCTATGGTTGCGAAATTTAGGACGAATTTTTGTGTAATAGTTGCAAAAGGCGACGAATCTTCGCACATCGTCGCTACTTGTTGGTGTGGGGTAATTTTTTATTGTTTCGTATTTATTACTATCCGGTAGTATCCCTTTGTCTGTAATTTTGTGACCTAAATATGTTACTTCTGTATTAAAAAATTTACACTTATTGAGGTTTAATTTAAGGTTGTACTTCCTAATGCGTTCAAAAACATTTTCTAAATTCTGAAGCTGGTGTTGAATTGAGCATCCAACTACTATAATATCATCTATATATACAAAAGCATGCTCAGGTGTTAATCCTGACATTGCGATTGTCATCATTCGTTGAAAACTGTTTGGACTGATATTTAAACCAAACGGTAATCTTTTAAATTGAAAGTGACCGGATTGGGTCGAAAATGCTGTAAATTTCCTAATGTTTACTTCTAAGGGTATTTGATGGAATCCTGACATTAAATCCAGGGTTGTAAAATATTTTAATCTTGAATATTTTACATGGTCTGAAATGTGTGAGGAGATTTAGTATTACATGCTCATATTACATAACTATTTATTGGAATATGAGTTTAAATTAAATTATTAAGATTTAAATTGGGTGTTCAGCCACAAGTGGTGACTTTTCAGCCCTATTATATATATATATATATATATATATATATATATATATATATATATATATATATATATATATATATATATATATATATATATATATATATATATATATATATATATATATATATATATATATATATATATATATATATATATATGATTTGGTTGTTACCATGAGGACATCATTTGCTTCCACAATTCTGAGATTTTTGGGTAGGGAAAATTCTAAACCTACTTGTATCGTGTAATGGGGAAAAGGAACTTATATACTAACTTACTAACTAATACGAAGAGCGAATCGATTCAATTGAAGATTGCATCGATTTTTGTCGGAATTTGCTTATAATATTATGTGACATTGCATCTAATGGTTCTATATTTGTGAGTCTGTGTAACTCATTTGTACTAAACCAGGGAGGACGCTTCAAAATCATTTTCAGAATTTTATTCTGAATCCTTTGAAGCGTTTTCTTCCGGGTGGAACAACAACTTGACCAAATTGGTACTGCATAAAGCATGGCTGGTCTGAAATTTTTTTTATAAATTAACAATTTGTTTTTTAGACAGAGCTTAAAATTTCTGTTTATAAGAGGATATAAACATTTAATATATTTGTTACACTTTGCCTGGATTCCTTCAATGTGATCCTTGAAAGTGAGTTTTTTGTCATACGTTAAACCTAAGTATTTAGCTTGATCAGACCATGTCAATTCCAAGCCATTCAATTTGAGAATGTGATTATTGTCTGGTTTAAGAAAAGAAGCACTTGGCTTCCATTTTGACAGATAATCACTGAAAATATTTAAACTTCTTTGTAGACGACTGCAGATCACTCTTAGATTTCTACCTGTGGCTTACAGACTTGTGTCGTCACAGAATAGCGATTTCTGACAACCAACGGGTAGATTTGGAAGATCAGAAGTGAAAATATTATACAAGATTGGAGCTACGCTCGAACCCTGCGGAACACCTGCTCGTACGGGTAGCAATTCAGATTTACAATTCTGATAGCTAACCTGAAGAGTACGACCAGTTAAATAATTTTGAATCATTTTGATCAAATATATATGAAACTGGAAATCAGACATTTTTGCTATTAAACCTTTGTGCCAAACACTGTCGAATGCTTTTTCTATGTCTAGAAGAGCAACTCCAGTGGATAACCCAGAAGATTTATTTGCTTTTATCATGTTCGTTACTCTGACAAGTTGATGAGTAGTTGAATGTTCATGACGAAATCCAAACTGCTCTGGTAAAAAAATTGAATTCTCATTTATATGAGACAACATTCTCAACATGATAATTTTTTCAAAAAGTTTACTGATAGAAGAAAGTAAGCTAATTGGTCGATAACTTGATGTTTCTGCTGGATTTTTATCAGGTTTGAGGATAGGAATTATTTTAGCGTTTTTCCATTTTTTGGGAAGTAAGCTAATGAAAACCACTTGTTGAAAATTTTAACCAGGAGTCTCAAGGCAACATCGGGAAGATTTTTAATAAGAATATTAAAAATTCCATCATTACCAGGAGCATTCATGTTTTTAAGTTTCCTAATAATTGATTTAATTTCATCAAAATTCGTCTCAATAATGTCATCTTGTGATAACACTTGGGTTGAAATATGATCATATTTCAGTGAGATTTCATTTTCAATAGGACTCACAACGTTCAAATTAAAATTGTGTACACTCTCGAACTGCTGAGCAAGTTTTTGAGCTTTTTCGCCATTTGTAAGAAGTATTTGAGAGCAGGAATTGGTTTTTGAGGTTTCTTAAGAACCTTAGAAAGTTTCCAGAAAGGTTTGGAATATGGTTTAATTTGTTCAACTTCTTTGGCGAAATTATCATTTCGCAAAAGAGTAAATCTATGTTTAATTTCTTTTTGTAAATCTTTAACTATGTTTTTCATAGCAGGATCACGAGAACGTTGATATTGTCGTCGACGAACATTCTTCAACCGAATGAGCAGTTGAAGATTGTCATCGATGATAGGAGAATTTAATTTAGTTTTTAGATTTAGATTTCTAGGCTCGATAATATAATGATTCAAATTATCAATTGCTGTGTCGATGTCCGCAGAATTTTCTAAAATAGTTTCATGATCCACATGATTTTCAATGTAAGATCTGTAATCCAACCAATAAGCTCTATGATAGTTGAATATAGAACTAATTGGATTAATTAAAGCTTCGTTGGAAAGTCTGAATGTTACAGGAAGATGATCTGAGTCAAAGTCCGCATGTGTAATCGGTTCACTACAAATGTGACTTTGATCTGTTAGAACCAGATCAATTGTAGACGGGTTTTTCACGAAAGAGAAACAAGTCGGATTACTGGGATGAAGAACTGTGAAGTAACCAGCTGAGAGTTGATTATGAAGTATTTTACCATTACTGTTATTTTGCCTACAATTCCACTGGACATGTTTAGCATTTAAGGTAGCGCTTCGCCGTGGTCAGGTCGAAGCGAGACATCTCACTGCTTCCTCTTGCTTTGTCGCCGAAATTTCACCCTAAATTGCAAATTTCTCCAATACTAAGCCGATTCACGAAAAATCAAAAACATACGATTGTAGGTAAATGATTTTACTATGCATTTGGCGAAAAATATTAGTTAGAAAGCTTTTCTTTCGCGAGATTTTGTGCGAGTTTTGTTAAACATTTTGTTTTCTTTTTTCCTTTTCTCGCTATAAACAACTCGCATATGTAGGGATGTGCTACGTTTTCAACAAAGCGTCAAAGCTAGTAGCGATGAAAATCATTACTGATTTCTGGTTCTACTGAAACATGAATAGACATTATTTTACAAAGTAGTAACACTTACTTACATTTTCTACTCATCTATATTCAACGTTTACGCAGAGAGAACAAACAACGAAAACAAAAGAAATGTTGTTGGCGTCTACCGCATGTGACATTTTGCACACCCCAATGCATGCGTGGACAGTGTGTGCGTGCGAAAAAATAAGGAAAAACTTATTTTTATAACTCGCACGAAATCTTTCGATAAAAACGTTTATCAGGCACAATTTATATACGAATCGATAGAAAAATTATTTATCTAGAATCGTATGTTCTTGGAATTTCCGTTTTCTTCCCCGTTTTCTCACAATTTTAGGTAAAGTGCATGAAACCCCGGGATAGGCAGCGAACTCCCGTGACCACGGCGAAGCGCTACCTTAAGTCCCCTATTACGAAAAATTTCGGTCGATATCTTGTGAGTTTTTGCAAATCGCCTTTAAAGAAATTTTATTGTTCACCGGTGCATTGGAATGGCAAATATGTTCCAGCGATGAAATAAATTCCATGAATGGTTTCAACTTCGATTCCCAAGCTTTCAATAACTTTAGTATTGAGAGAAGGTAAAATTCGATGTTTAATTTGCCGTTGGACAAAAATGGCAACTCCACCACCCATTCCAGTAAACCTGTCAAATCGATGAACCACATCATGTGGATTACTTTTCAATTTGACATTTGGTTTAAGAAAAGTTTCTGTCACAATGAAAATATGAATTTTGTGAACTTTGAAAAAATTATAAAATTTATCTTCACTCGATTTCCAATTTTAAATATTCAAATAATTATTTAACATCACTGTTAAATTTTAAATTCATTATAATATTATTTGCGAATTGCCATCCGATTTGAAATGCTTCAAAAAGTGATGAAGTCGAATTCATTCGGATGATCATTTGAAAAAGTTGATCTTGTAGGTAGATAGACAGTAGTTTTCAGTTATATCGCCTAAATCAACTTCATTTAAAGAAGCGAATGGCATTGAAGGAATATTTGTAGGTAGACTGCCATTAGAAGAAGATGATACGGCCGATCTACCTATTAATAAATTGTTTTCGTTAGAAGATGAACTGCAAGACGGTCCTGTGTTTTGATTATTTACATTAGAAGAATTAAGTGGTAGATTTCTACCTGTTATACTGGCATAAGTGACATTAGAAGAAGATGATGACGAGGTCGATCTACCTGTCAATAAATTGTTTTCGTTAGAAGACGAATTGACAGGCGTACCTGTATTTTGTTTTAAATGCGAAGAACTAAGTGCCTTAGAAGAATTAGGCGTGGCATTTGTAACGGTTTTTTGATTTTCAGGTATGTTCTGTAAATTTAAGGTCGTTGATTTGACTTGTTGTCTAAGCGAACGAGCGTTTAAAATTCATTCCCTGACAGGACATTTCAAATAATTTGATTTATGATTTCCATTGCAAATTGAACATGAAAATTTATCAGCGGTTTCATTCATTGGACAAACTACTTTCGAATGCGATTTACCACAATTCAAACACCGTATATCCATATGACAATTTTTGGTTCCATGGCCGAAGTCTTGACAACGACGACATTGCGTTAAGTTTACAATACGGTTATGCCGTTTATAACGTTCCCAATGAATTTTAATGCGGGAAATGAAACGTACTTTTTCTAAAGTTTTCAAATTGTTTAAATCACTTCGATTGAAGTGTATTTGGCAAAGTTCATGGGAAATTCCAGAGCGTGGTTTAGAAGTACCATTCGCTATTTTTTTCATAAGTATTACTTGGGAAGGGGCAAAACCAAGCAATGCTGAATTAAGTTATTTTACGCTTGAGTGGTACTTGATTTGGGGAAGGAGACTTAAATTATGTGGATCGGTAAAAATCTAAAACACGATCAAGATCTATTTTATCACGATTTTTTTCCAATTTATTATGGTCATCCTTTTTTACTAATATAACTCCACCACGACCTAGCCAAACATACTTAATATTTAACAATTTTTTAAATTTTCGCATGTTTTTTAACAGTTCCAAAGAAGCAGTTGACAACTCCTCATGAACTGCCACTTTAATTTCAGTTCCATTAGTCTTAAAGGATTTGTCAACAGCAGTAGCGATCAGGGGGTCATGTTCCTGCTTCTTGTCTAGAACTATTTCTCTAATAGCTTCGTCTTTGAAGACCACTCTTATTGGAATAGGAGCGCCGCTGTTTTTATTACCCGCATAGAATAGGGATGACGAAACAACGGAATCGCGGGACAAACTAACACCAAGACATTTGAATGTTTTCAACACAAGCTCCCCCACATTTTCATTGGGGAGTGAGGGAAAGCCGAATATCATTGCGTTATTTGCTACGGTTTTTTATTTCCCTTTGCATAATTATTTTCAATTTTATTAACAGTAGCAGTCAGCGATGATAGTGAATGCTTTAATGTATCGATTTCTAGTTGCAGACGCTCATTCTCAGACTTCAAGACCTTTAAATCCGAAACTATTGTATCGAACTTCTCAGACAAGAAATTCTACGAAGACTCCACTGCACTAGTTATGACAATAACTTCATCCCGAAGTTGTTGCATCTGCTCAGCCCCCGCGGCATAGACAGTAGCATTAAGTTTATAGCTCATTGATGAGATAAAATATTTTTCATTTTTATGCATATCAGTAATACGTTTGTAAATGTCAGTACACTTTACTAAACAAAAATCGGGGTTGTTTGGCCCGCCGAGCCGCTACACCCACTATACCCCGACATTTACGGTAAACAGACGTAAAACAGTACAAACATGTAGAAAAATCATTCTTGTTGGTCCCAGGCTGATGACAAATTCCATAGGACATTTCATCAGCCATACCTTCCTAATCCATCACAACAATTAGTAATCTAGACGCAAGCAAACAATAAACACAGATGACGATATATTCGATTACAACCATAAAGAATTACTGAACGAAATGCTCACCAATATGGTAAAACAAACTCCAGGAGGGGAAACAAACAAATGACCAAAGCACGGCAACCAGCACTGGCCAAATTGTCGACAAGATTAATGGACACCTACCTTAATCAATCGCACAGCCAGAGGTGCGCCCAATCACCCACAACACCGCAAGAGAATCGCGCTGAACCTGTCGATCAAAAAACATGAACCGACAAGACAGTAACCAGTATATCGGCCAACTAAATCCACTTCCACCGAAGCCTCACTCGTAAAAAAGTACGCACTAACACACTTACTGTTGCCGAAGAAGCAGAACCACTGCATCGGAACAATCCCAACCACTGTCACTCATTAGATCTCAAGCTATCACTATTATTGTTCGTAGACAGCGTTAGCGAAGTAAGTCCAAGGCACGCAGTGTGTGTTTGTTAAAATATACAATGCGAAGCACTATAAATGATAGCACAGCATTCGATTGTAAACATACAATTCGTCATCTAACACTCGATGTGGATAGACGAATAAACTTCTACGACCTATTTCTATTTTGTTTTATCGTTTATTCGCAGCTGTCTACTACCCAAGCTATGGGTAAAACGCGCCATAGATCCGAGAAGGACCCAAAGGATGCTAAGCGTCTGAAGCCAAGTGATGTACAGATAAACGACCGCTTACTGAGTAGCAACCAATACGTTGATATGCCAGTTGATGTTGAAGAGGAACTGCAGAAGGAAAAAATGCCACCTTTCTACCTGAAGGGCTTCCCACCGACTCTACGCTAGGATTTCAACACGCTGATCAGCAAAGGACTACAGGCAACAATCCGTTTATGTACTGAAGGCTACAAAATAACTGTTCCGGCTTTGAACCACTAGAAAATAGTGAAATTGTACGTGAAGCAGACAAAAGCGGAATACTTCACACACGATATTGTCGCCAACAAACCTATAAAAGTTGTACTTCGAGGACTACCCGACATGATGGAAGCCAAACTAAAGCAGGCACTGTCGGAGGCTGGACTAAAGCCTGGTATGGTGTTTAAAATGAAACGACACAACACGGACACAGAGTGTTGTGAATCGGACGGAACACTACCAAGAATTGGATGCGAGCCGACAGGAACGGGAATCGTAATGAATAAGAACGCGTACACTAGCTTTTTATCCTTACATCTAGTTTATTCTCGTGGTTTACATAGAGTGATACTTTCACTGTTGTAGCGGAAATCATCTCGTTATTGTTGAGTTTGCAAGAGTGCTGCCAGAATTGCTGTTTGGTTATGACAGCTCTTCCCCGAAAAAGATTGGAGCTACGCCCAAACCCTGCGGAACACCTGCTCGTACGGGTAGCAATTCAGATTTACAGTTCTGATAACTAACCTGAAGAGTACGACCAGTTAAATAATTTTGAATCATTTTGATCAAATATATATGAAACTGGAAATCAGACATTTTTGCTATTAAACCTTTGTGCCAAACACTGTCGAATGCTTTTTCTATGTCTAGAAGAGCAACTCCAGTGGATAACCCAGAAGATTTATTTGCTTTTATCATGTTCGTTACTCTGACAAGTTGATGAGTAGTTGAATGTTCATGACGAAATCCAAACTGCTCTGGTAAAAAAATTGAATTCTCATTTATATGAGACAACATTCTCAACATGATAATTTTTTCAAAAAGTTTACTGATAGAAGAAAGTAAGCTAATTGGTCGATAACTTGATGTTTCTGCTGGATTTTTATCAGGTTTGAGGATAGAAATTACTTTAGCGTTTTTCCATTTTTTGGGAAGTAAGCTAATGAAAAACACTTGTTGAAAATTTTAACCAGGAGTCTCAAGGCAACATCGGGAAGATTTTTAATAAGAATATTAAAAATTTCATCATTACCAGGAGCCTTCATGTTTTTAAGTTTCCTAATAATTGATTTAATTTCATCAAAATTCGTCTCAATAATGTCATCTTGTGATAACACTTGGATTGAAATATGATCATATTTCAGTGAGACTTCATTTTCAATAGGACTCACAACGTTCAAATTAAAATTATGTACACTCTCGAACTGCTGAGCAAGTTTTTGAGCTTTTTCGCCATTTGTAAGAAGTATTTGATTTCCTTCCTTGAGAGCAGGAATTGGTTTTTGAGGTTTCTTAAGAACCTTAGAAAGTTTCCAGAAAGGTTTGGAATATGGTTTAATTTGTTCAACTTCTTTAGCGAAATTATCATTTCGCAAAAGAGTAAATCTATGTTTAATTTCTTTTTGTAAATCCTTAACTATGTTTTTCATAGCAGGATCACGAGAACGAATGAGCAGTTGAAGATTGTCATCGATGATAGGAGAATTTAATTTAGTTTTTAGATTTAGATTTCTAGGCTCGATAATATAATGATTCAAATTATCAATTGCTGTGTCGATGTCCGCAGAATTTTCTAAAATAGTTTCATGATCCACATGATTTTCAATGTAAGATCTGTAACCCAACCAATTAGCTCTATGATAGTTGAATATCGAACTAATTGGATTAATTAAAGCTTCGTTGGAAAGTCTGAATGTTACAGGAAGATGATCTGAGTCAAAGTCCGCATGTGTAATCGGTTCACTACAAATGTGACTTTGATCTGTTAGAACCATATCAATTGTAGACGGGTTTTTCACGGAAGAGAAACAAGTCGGATTACTGGGATGAAGAACTGTGAAGTAACCAGCTGAGAGTTGATTATGAAGTATTTTACCATTACTGTTATTTTGCCTACAATTCCACTGGACATGCTTAGCATTTAAGTCCCCTATTACGAAAAATTTCGGTCGATATCTTGTGAGTTTTTGAAAATCGCCTTTAAAGAAATTTAATTGTTCGCAGGTGCATTGGAATGGCAAATATGTTCCAGCGATGAAATAAATTCCATGAATGGTTTCAACTTCGATTCCCAAGCTTTCAATAACTTTAGTATTGAGAGAAGGTAAAATTCGATGTTTAATTTGCCGTTGGACAAAAATGGCAACTCCACCACCCATTCCAGTAAACCTGTCAAATCGATGAACCACATCATGTGGATTACTTTTTAATTTGACATTTGGTTTAAGAAAAGTTTCTGTCACAATGGCAATATGAATTTTGTGAACTTTGAGAAAATTATAAAATTTATCTTCACTCGATTTCAAAGATCGAGCATTCCAATTTTAAATATTCAAATAATTATTTCACATCACTGTTAAATTTTAAATTTATTATGATATTATTTGCGAATTGCCATCCGATTTGAAATGCTTCAAAAAGTGATGAAGTCGAATTCATTCGGATGATCATTTGAAAAAGTTGATCTTGTAGGTAGATCATTTTATTTTCAGTTAAATCGCCTAAATCAACTTCATTTAAAGAAGCGAATGGCATTGAAGGAATATTTGTAGGTAGACTGCCATTAGAAGAAGATGATACGGCCGATCTACCTATTAATAAATTGTTTTCGTTAGAAGATGAACTGCAAGGCGGTCCTGTGTTTTGATTATTTACATTAGAAGAATTAAGTGGTAGATTTCTACCTGTTATGCTGGCATAAGTGACATTAGAAGAAGATGATGACGAGGTCGATCTACCTGTCAATAAATCGTTTTCGTTAGAAGACGAATTGGCAGGCGAACCTGTATTTAGTTTTAAATTCGAAGAAATAAGTGCCTTAGAAGAATTAGGCGTGGCATTTGTAACGGTTTTTTGATTTTCAGGTATGTTCTGTAAATTTAAGGTCGTTGATTTGACTTGTTGTCTAAGCGAACCTGTCGATCAAAAAACATGCGAAGCACTATAAATGATTGCACAGCATTCGATTGTAAACATACAATTCGTCATCTAACACTCGATGTGGATAGACGAATAAACTTCTACGACCTATTTCTATTTTGTTTTATCGTTTATTCGCAGCTGTCTACTACCCAAGCTATGGGTAAAACGCGCCATAGATCAGAGAAGGACCCAAAGGATGCTAAGCGTCTGAAGCCAAGTGATGTACAGATAAACGACCGCTTACTGAGTAGCAACCAATACGTTGATATGCCAGTTGATGTTGAAGAGGAACTGCAGAAGGAAAAAATGCCACCTTTCTACCTGAAGGGCTTCCCACCGACTCTACGCTAGGATTTCAACACGCTGATCAGCAAAGGACTACAGGCAACAATCCGTTTATGTACTGAAGGCTACAAAATAACTGTTCCGGCTTTGAACCACTAGAAAACAGTGAAATTGTACGTGAAGCAGACAAAAGCGGAATACTTCACACACGACATTGTCGCCAACAAACCTATGAAAGTTGTACTTCGAGGACTACTCGACATGATGGAAGCCAAACTAAAGCAGGCACTGTCGGAGGCTGGACTAAAGCCTGGTATGGTGTTTAAAATGAAACGACACAACACAGACACAGAGTGTTGTGAATCGGGCGGAACACTACCAAGAATTGGATGCGAACCGACAGGAACGGGAATCGTAATGAATAAGAACGCGTACACTAGCTTTTTATCCTTACATCTAGTTTATTCTCGTGGTTTACATAGAGTGATACTTTCACTGTTGTAGCGGAAATCATCTCGTTATTGTTGAGTTTGCAAGAGTGATAGTGCTCGTGCCTTTGACAGCTCCAGTGCTGCCAGAATTGCTGTTTGGTTATGACAGCTCTTCCCCGCAAAAGAAGCTCCTTTCTCGTGCACTACAGGGTGAATCATTTTACGATACGCCATGAGAATGTTGCAAATCTCGCTTTGTACCTCAGAGCGATAGCAATGCAAAGATTTGAGCCTAGCTTTCATCGTCTGTATGAAACGCTCAGCCTGTCCATTTGTGGCCGGGTGGTATGGTGCACTGAGTTTCTGGACAACACCGTTCAGTGTTAGGAACTTTTTAAAATCTGCCGAAACAATCTGAGGCCCATTGTCACTCACGAAAACCGATGGAAGACCATAAGTACTAAAAAAACTCTGCACACACGAATTGTTGTATCTGTAGTCATGTTCTTGACCACGAAAACAGCAGGCCATTTTGAGAACGCATCAACCAAAATCAGGTAATAAAATCCCAGGAATAGACCAGCATAGTCCGCATGAACCCTTTGAAACGGTTCACTCGGTGTATCCCAACAGTGGAACGAAACTTTTGGCGGATTAGCCTTGGTAGCTTGCAGGTCGGACAGTCCCTAACAATTTACCGGAATTTACCGTCGACTCCCTTTCCCGATCTTAGAGCACGTACTAACTCATTAACACTGTCATCCGAAAGAGTAGCTGCACCTAGTTCGTCAACTGTAGGCGAAAGCGTTTGTATTGTATTCACCTCAACAGCATCAGGTTCCTCAATCTCCGATTCAGAATCGGTTCGGGGTAAGGGTAAGCGAGACATTGCATCAGCGTTGAAATGGTCCGATGACCGACGGTGGTGGATCTTGTAGTCGAAAGCTAACAGAAATGCCGCATAGTGCTGCATTCACATTGCGGACATAGTTGGGAGTCCCTTGGATTCTGAGAAGATTTGACTGATGGGCTTATTATCAGTCACAAGGGTGAATCGACGACTATACAAGTATTGGTAGAACTTCCGAATACCGAAAATGATCGAGGAAGCTTCTTTATCGATCTGCGAATACCTTTGCTGTGTTCGAGTAAGAGTCTGCGAAGTGTACTGCAATGGTCGTTCAGTCCCATCAGGATACTGATGACTGAGGACCGCCCCTACACCGTAGGGCGAAGCATCGGTGGCTAACACCAGTGGAACTGTGGGGTCATAGTGGACTAAAACCCCATCAGACTGCATTTCCTTCTTAACGAACGCAAAAGACTTCTCACACTCCTTACTCCAAACAAATGGGACGTCCTCTTTCAGAAGGTTATTGAGTGGATACAGAATTGTACTAAGATTAGGGAAAAATCGACCATAGTAAGTTATCAGTCCAACAAAAGATCGAACCTGGTCCTTGTTTTTGGGAACCGGCATATTCTGAATTTGTTCCACTTAACACGCAACTTGTGAATTCCTTCTTTATCAACCATATAACCGCAACACTCGATTCGATCTGAGAAGAAGTCACACTTCTCTCTATTTACGCGCAAATTGTACCTATCCAACCGTTTGAACACCTTTTCATGTCTAAGCAAGTGTGTCTTACTGTCAGGGCTAGTGACACGAATATCGTCGATAAAGACAGTTACACCTGGTATGTCTTGGAGAATCTGCTCCACAAGACGCTGATATATAGCCAGAGCGGAAGCGACACCGTACATTAGTCTCGTGGGACGGAAAAGACCGCGATGAGTGCTTAGAGTAAGTAAATCTCTATCCTTCGGGCAGACTTCTAGTTGCAAATAGGCCTGGGATAGATCCAGCTTTGAAAAGGTCTCTCCCCCCGCAACGGTTGCGAAAAGTTCTTCCACGTAGGAAAAGGATGATCGTCAACTTGCAAGAACGGATTCAGTGTGATTTTATAGTCACCGCACAATCGTATCCTACCGCCCGTCTTTTTCACTGGAACGACAGGAGTGGCCCACTCAGAGTGATCCACCATTTCCCAGATACCATCACTTACGAACTGGTCGATCTCTTTCTCGACCGCACCACGCACTGCAAATTGAACTGATCTAGCCTTCACGTACATCGGCTTGGTATCCTTTCGAACGGTCAGCGAAGCTTGAATCCCCTTAATTTTACCAACGCGTTTATCGAAAACATGTGAGAACATTTTCAGTAAATCATTCAACGCACTGGCGATGTAGTGATCCCTACCGTCACAGTAAGAAACCGAATGTGTACCGGGTCTGAATACGCGAATGAAATCTACATTCAATACGAGCAACCAGTCGCAACCCAGCAGGGGGTGCCTGCTCGATTCCGCGACGTGCAGAGGCAGTGTGAGTTCTTCACCATCGGCAACAATGTTTACCATCATTTTACCAAGTACACCGATATAATTACCGCAGTAACTTATTAGCTGTAAAGTAGTGGGGATAATTTTGAAGTCATTGAAATAAAGTCGTTTGTCACGTAGGTTAACCAGGTATACGGGCGACCCGGTGACAACCTCGAATGTCAGCGTTCTGTGATTAATCACCACATCCAACAAAAACTTACCAGCATGACTTCGAACAGCGTTCATCTGAAACACGTTCTTGACAACGCAGTGTTCCTCCAAGTGGTGTGCTTCATCTGTCCCCGTTTCCTTGGCCTTGGACTGGCACACTTTCTCAAGTGTCCCTTTTTTGGCAGAAATTGCAAACGGTCGTCTTGTGTTTGCACTTGTCCGCAAAGTGATCAGAACATCCACAACGGAAACATTGTTTTTCGATCCATTAAATTTGCTTGAATGCTGGCTTGTACTCGACTGACTCGCCAACTGGAAAGACTTCTTCTTTTTCATTTTCTTGTATCTGTGCTCGATGTGTTGCACCTCGTTCTTCGATCGGGATCCGTGCAACTCATCGGTGACCCTTTGCCTGTCCAGGGTCAAATTTCTAACTTCCAGCAACCGCGACTGTATCACACGATTCCGGATGCCAAATACGAACTGGTTCCGTATGGCTTTGTCCAAGTGATCTTCGAAATAGCACGTTTGAGCAAGTTTCTCCAAATCCATTAGGTACTCACTCAAAGACTCGTGCTCCAGCTGAAATGATCCTTCAGCAGAGCCACAATCTCATCAAAACTTTTTGTGTCCGGTTCGGCGTTCTTCAGCTTGTTACATAGCACGTCATAGATAGCACCTCCCATATGATGAAGAAGGTAATCGCGCTTATTGGCATCTTGAACGTGGTAAATCCGAAAGGAAACTTGCAGCCGCTCCACCCATCGATCAAATTTCGATGTGGCAGCATAGAACGGCTCAAATGAAAACGTAACCGGTACCACAGCAACGCCAGCGGCAGGTCCATCACCTGGCTGGTCCACCATGTTAGCAAAATGCTCCAATCTGCCGAACGCAACGTAGAACACAGCAGAAACACACTTCGAACTTTCGCGCAGTTCCGTACTTCTCGTCGCCAAACTGTTGTGAATCGGGCGGAACACTACCAAGAATCGGATGCGGACCGACAGGAACGGGAATCGTAATGAATAAGAACTCGTACACTAGCTTTTATTTCCTTACATCTAGTTTATTCTCGTGGTTTACATAGAGTGATACTTTCACTGTCGTAGCGGAAATCATCTCGTTATTGTTGAGTTGGCAAGAGTGATAGTGCTCGTGCCTTTGACAGCTCCAGTGCTGCCAGAATTGCTGTTTGGTTATGACACAAAGTATCTAGATCAACTATACTTGGTTCATCTGGAGAAGGGCACCATCACCATGAGTCAACTGAAAACGATAAAATCGTTATTCCATATAATCATCGAATGGCAAAAATATAAACCGGTACATCGGGATGTCACACAGGGCACGAACTGTTTGAACTACGGCCATGAAGCGAGGAATTGCCACATGGAAAGTAGGTGCGAGAAATATGCCGTATCACACAATACCAACTAATGCCTACTAGATAACATCGCTGTAAAATGTGTGACCTGTGAAGGCGACCATCCATCTACTAGCAAATCGTGTCCCAAACGTGCTGAGTTCACAAAAATTCGACAACAGGCGTCCCGTAAACAATCAACGCGCAAGAATGTTCCACAGAAGGATGAAATTAATTTCCCACGGCTCCAACCGAAGAGGGATATTCCAAATTTGCCGCCACTTCCTCACAGCAATCCAAAAGATTCAGCCGCTGGATCACAAAAAGATTCTTTTTCCAAAATCCCTCGTCGATGGGGCAATAATCAACCACAAGCAAAGGATGACTCTGGTGACTTATTCTCTGCTGAACAACTGATCGTCATTTTTGAAACAATGGCAACAAAACTACGAAACTGCAGAACGCGGTTAGATCAAATCAACGCCTTAGTCAAATTCATCATCGAATATGCAATATAATGAGTTGGTTGTAGAAAATTGGAATGCTTGCTCACTCAGGAGTGAAACTGCTGAATTATCCGACATTCTTCAGGAGAAGAATACCGATATTGCTATTTTAACTGAAACTCATCTTAACCCTGAAATTTCTATTTTTATTTCCAACTACAGGATTCACAGGCTCGACAGGACAACTACCAGAGGAGGGGGAGTTGCCATTGCCATTAAACGATCTATTCAGCACAGGCTTAAAAGGCTGACTTACATTGCAACTTATAAAAGCCATAGGAATTGAGATTACAACGACGATGGGACCCATCATCATCATTGCAGCGTACTGCCCCAAACAAACCTATCTTCGAGATGTTACGTGTGCATCATTGAAGTGAGATCTGGCTATGCTCACTCGACGACAGAACAAATACATCATAGCTGGGGACCTGAACGCACGGCATGATCTGTGGGGAAACAAAAGACAGAATCGAAACGGATTCGTACTTGCCGAAGATTACGAAGCTGGACAGTACAACATTCTCGCTCCGGAACAACCAACGCGACTTTCCAGATCGGGAGTTCATTCCATTTTGGATATATTCATCAGCAAATTCGCCATAGACTCTCCGGTTGTCTTCAGAGAACTTTCTCCCGACCAGTAATATTGACGTTGGGATCTTCACTAGAAACAGTGCCTATTCAACCTCGGTAGAACTATTATCGCACCAACTGGGTAAAGTTTCAACAATTCGCCGACCAACTTATTAATATCGATTTGCCATTAGATTCCCCGATGGAAATCAATGTGGCCCTATCTTCCTTCCAGCATTCAATCACAGTCGCTCGTGATAGGACGGTTAGAATACAACATATACCGAGTTCCTCTCTTCAAATTGACAGTGTCACCAAGAAACTCATCCGACTTCGAAATATCTACCGGAGGCAGTATCAACGAACTGACATCCTAGATAAGAAGACTTCTTATAACAACTTAACTAGGATAATCCAGGAAAGGATATCTGAGCTTCGCAACAGGAACTTCCAGCAAAAGCATTGAGAAATTCTCCCACATTCAAAGCCCTTCTGGTCCTAAACGAAGCTGCTTAAGAAAAAAACAGAAACCGATTCCTCCTCTGATGTCACCCCAGGACGCAGCTGAAGGAATACCTTTAATCACACCAGTAGAGAAGGCAAATGTGCTAGGCCAGCAGTTTGTGTGCTCTCACAATTTAGGACTCAACATTGTTAGTCCACATGAAAGAGCCGTTTTTTTTTTTTTTTTTTTTTTAATAACTATTTATTGGAATATGAGTTAAAATTAAATTATTAAGATTTAAATTGGGTGTTCAGCCACAAGTGGTGAATTTTCAGCCCTGTTATATATATATATATATATATATATATATATATATATATATATATATATATATATATATATATATATATATATATATATATATATATATATATATATATATATATATGTATATATACGTTACGGAAAATCCATCCAGTACCCTAACTCGATATCGCGACCACACTACAAAAACAGCTGACCAGCCAATATTCATAACCGACACGCGGACAGAAGATACCACGTACACCACGGACAAATCGATGACCCAACAAACCAATCAAGCTACCAGTAACCAACCGGATGAGGAATGCTGACACAACAGGATCGACAAACAAAACCATTTGGAATGAGCCAGTTTAGTCAGTTCTAGTGAAGAAGTCGTCTTGTGCAATTGTAAATCTTTTTATTGAGTTAAATAAAGTTTATATTTTTTTCATACTCGGACCACCCGAATTATAACTGGCGCAGTCGACGGCAAAGTGAGTGGAATTAAGTTGAAGACTTAAGTGAAACTAGTGAAGTAATCTTAGTGCAAATAAGAGCTTCATAGAAAAATTTAAGGGCAACGAAAGACCTTTTTAAGTGAAGTTCATAGTGAACACTTGTGTTACCGGTAAAAAAGCCGCTGTTGAGTGAATATCATACAGCTTGTGCAACACAGAACGAAGGAAGGACCCAGTCACAACCTACAAACCAACCAGCCAAGACGACACCTATAACTCCAGATGAGGATTAGTACTCTTCTGTAAGTAGTAAAATTTTTTTACTTATTAACAAAAAGTGAACACAGTGATAATACTAACAAGTGTTTCAAAGTGAATATTTGAAACACAAGAAAGTGCTAAAACTTAGTGTAAACTTCGACCTCATACAAAAAAAAATTCTTTTGATTTCAACTAAGAAAATATTTTATGAACCGTGCTAAAACTTTTGACAAAAACAGAGAAATGGCACAGGAAATTAACGCTGATGAGCTGATGGAGCAAATCCGCAGTCTCACAGAAAACCAAAACGCACTAATACAACAAATTAGTGCAATGCGCGAAAGGGCAGATGATCCGTTTTTAAATTACCGGACACCTGACCCAATAAAAAATTTAGCTACGTTCAGTGGCAATAAAAAAGAAACTCAAGCATGGCTCGAAGATACAGAAAATACGCTAGAGTTATTCGGAAGTTATACGGGAACACCGTATTATAACCAAATCATTAGAGCCGTGAAGAATAAAATAACAGGAGAAGCCAAAGAAGTATTAATTGCAGCCGGAAACCCTAAAGATTGGCAATCGATCAAGGAGGCTCTTTTAAACTCCTACGGCGACAGAAGAGATCTGACATCTCACATTCAATCGCTTTTCTACGTAAGGCAAGGGAAAAAGACTTTGAGTGAGTTCTATAATAAAGTCAAATCCATAGACACAGCGATAAAGAGTACCGCAGCTGTCATGGACGACTATAAAGACTCAACCAGAGCTATAAATAACCTAATAAGCCTAATGTCAGTAACCCGATTCATAGACGGACTAAATGACACCTTGTCCATGCACGTGAGAAGTTACCGACCCGAGTCTCTCGAGGAGGCATACAATATCACGGTGCAATATGCAAACGCGGCTTATAGAATGAAACTCGATAATAAAACACCTTGTTCGAGTTCGAAACCGAACTACCAAAACAAATCTAAGCCACCGCAAATTCACAACGCGACCAATTCACATAATGCACAAAAACCCGGTCCATGAGGGAAATTCAGACATTTAAAACCAGCTACTGACGATGACGTATCCATGAGAACAGTTAGATCAAACCAAGTGAATGCACACGAGGGAGAAGCAGAGATAGATAACGATACTAATCAATTAGATGAAACAGTTTTAGATTCTGATGACGACGACTTTTTCTTAGGAGACGAGTTAAATTTTCACATAATAGAAGGAAAAGGACTGGAAACATAATAAACAATAACTTTATACCATATATTACGATACTTACTAGCAAGGGGGAAATGAAGTTTTTGATCGACACAGGAGCGAACAAAAATTATATTTCACCAGAGCATGTTAACCTACAAAATTGCAAATCTGAGACTGGGATACAAGTAACAAATATACACGGAACGCATAAAATCGAAAAGTCAACCACCTTCGACATTTTCCAAATTAATAAAAAACTTAAATTTTACATTTTCAAATTTCACGAGTTCTTTGATGGCCTAATTGGTTACGAATCACTAAGAGACATCAAAGCACAGATTGATATAGCTAAAAATAAGATAAAAATCGGAAGAAAGGAGTTGACAATGCAAAAACGTTTTCCACCTCAGAATAAAATCAACTTGACCGAACAAAAATTTCAATATGTCCCAGTACAGACAGTAAAAGACGGAGACTTCTGGATACAAAACGAAATGAATTTGGGAAAATTTTCTTTATTACCTGGGCTTTACCGGAGCACAAACAGAACAGCAATAGTAGCTATACAAAATCATTCCGACATTCCGTTGGAAATTAATTTAAATGAAATTAAAATTAAAACAGACAAATTTCAGGTAATCCAAGAGCCAAATAAGCAAGAAATTAACCAAAAATATAACTTTCGGGAAGACCATCTAAACGACGAAGAAAAGAAAGCGCTAAAAACCGTCATCTATCAAAATAAAGAAATACTACACTCAGAATCTGAAAAATTGACATTTACACATAAAATTAAACATGAAATTAAGACAGCGGACAATATACCAATTTATACAAAATCCTACAAATATCCTCAGATATTTGAAGGAGAGATACAAAGACAGGTACAGAAGATGCTAAAAGACGGCATTATCAAAGAGTCGATATCACCATACACCTCTCCCGTATGGATAGTACCGAAAAAAGCCGATGCATCTGGACAAAAAAAATTTCGTTTAGTGATCGATTACCGAAAGCTCAACGAAAAAACAGTAAATGACAAATATCCGATTCCGGATATAACAGACATACTCGACAAATTGGGTAGAGCTCAATATTTTTCAACAATCGACTTAGTATCAGGATTTCACCAGATACAACTAGCCGAGGCAGATACCGAAAAAACAGCGTTTTCCGTGAATTCTGGAAAATACGAATTTACCAGAATGCCCTTCGGCCTGAAAAACGCACCTGCCACATTTCAGCGAGTAATGGATTGCATTTTGCGAGAACTAATAGGAGTGTGTTGTTTCGTCTATATGGACGACATAATCATTTTCTCTAGCTCACTGCAAGAGCACCAAAAAGACTTGATACGAGTAATGAAAAAGTTGAAAGACGCCGGTCTGAAGATACAACTGGATAAATGTGAGTTCTTCAGAAAGGAAGTCCAATTTTTAGGACACACGGTGTCAGAAGACGGAGTGAAGCCTAACGCGGATAAAATTAAAATAATTAGAGACTGGCCGATGCCAAAATGTGAAAAAGAAGTCAGACAATTTCTGGGCACGCTAGGTTACTACCGGAGGTTCATAAAAGACTTCGCGAAGGTGGTAAAACCAATGACAAAATTACTAAGAAAAGACATAGAATTCAAAATTACACCTGAAATCGACGACTGTTTTCATAAATGCAAAAAGATACTAACCATGGATCCCGTACTAACATATCCCGACTTTAGTAAGGAATTCATTTTAACAACAGACGCGAGCGACTATGCGATTGGAGCTGTTCTCTCGCAAGGGACAATAGGAAAAGATAGACCAATAGCATACGCCTCACGGACATTAAATAAAACAGAAGAAAATTACTGTACCACCGAAAAAGAATTACTGGCAATCGTGTGGGCGGTAAAGCATTTCCGACCATATCTTTACGGAAGAAAATTTAAGTTAGTTACAGACCATCAACCCCTTACATATTCCTTAACCAACACGAACAGTAAAATCGTTCGATGGAAGCTTAACCTAGGAGAGTTCGACTATGAGATTGTATACAAACCCGGCAGGCAAAACGTCGTAGCAGACGCTCTCTCGAGAATCAACATAGTTCCAGAAAATCAGACTTTAAACGCTAATTCCCTAAGAAGTATAGAAGTAGAACCATCCTCAAGTGAATGCGATGATCTAGAAACAGTTCACTCAGCAGACACTAGTGATGATTATTTCATACCCTGTACTGAAAAACCAATTAACCTTTTCAGGAATCAAATCATTTTAAAATTAGGTAACAAAGACATAACATCGTATGAACAAGTTTTTCCAAAATACCACCGGCACATAATATCAAAACATGAGTTTACAGAAAACGACATGATCAACATTTTCAAGAATTTTCTTCATGTAAAAGGAACAAACTGCATGAGAATGCCAATTTCACTAATTCAACAGGCCCAGGAAACCTACAAAAAATATTTCTCCACTAACAGAACCTACAAGATTCTCATTTCAGAAATACTCCTAGAAGACGTAAGAATGGAAACTCAACAAGACGAAATCATCAGAGAAGTCCACAACTACGGGCATAGAGGCACAAAGGAGAACAAGCACCAAATATTAGTAAAATATTTTTTTCCACAGATCGAAAGAAAGCTCAAAATTTTCATAGGTGCCTGTGATATTTGCAAAAAAGCAAAATATGACAGGAAACCGCCAAAATTAATTAGAAAAAGCACTTTCGGCGAGACACCGTTCGATAGAGTCCACATTGACGTCTTTTTCCTGAAAGGTCAAAAGTGGCTAACTATAGTAGATTCCTTTTCCAAATTTGCAAATGCAATACACCTTCAATCAAGAACAATAATAGATATGAAAAATGCTATAATGGAGCACATACGTCAGTTTGGAAGACCAAATACTATAGTCAGCGACCAAGAACCATCTTTCAGATCAATCGACTTTATCGGATTCTTAAATGATCTAGGAATCGAAATACATTTCGCCAGCAATTCTAACGCGAACGGTACAGTTGAAAGATTCCATTCCACACTTATTGAAATATTTAGATCAACGAAACAACAATTCAACGATCTCTCTCTCAAAGAACACGTTAACGTCGCGATCGATATCTACAATAACACTTTCCATGAAGCTACTAAGGCTAAACCGCGCGATTTAATATTTAACACTTTAAATACAACAAATACTTTAGAAATAACAGAAAATTTTCATAAACTTCAATCAAAGGTTAAAAATGAACTCGATAAACGAAGAACAAAGTACGAGGATAACAACGCACACAAACAACCACCTAAAACATTAGACCCAGGCGAAGAAAAATATATTAAAATAGCACAAAGACTAACAAAAGATAAGAATCTGTATAAAATCGTAAAAGTTAAACAAGACAATGAACTTACCTTTGAAGACAATAATGACATTAAAATCCACAAAAATCGTCTAAAATGAGTAAACACCTAAAATGTCCTTCTACTTGCAGAATAATCTCACTCAGCATGATAAACGCCACCATATATAAAGAGATAACAAACACTAATGGACTACTAGCAACGAAAATCGAGACAGTCAGAATCAAAATAGGATACAATAGGATAATACACAAAATTGATCTGGAAACACTAGAATACAACATCAATTATATCGAGAAAATAGCGAAAGCAGTAAAAATTAGTGACCATTTAGAAAACACACTCGAATCCAAAATACAACTAGCCAAAGATAAACTATACAGCCTTATGCCAAGAAGACAGAAACGAGGTTTAGTCGATGCTTTAGGAACAGCAATAAAATATATTTCAGGAAATCCAGACAATAACGACTTGAATATGATTCAGCAAAATTTAGGTATATTAAACGAGCAGGAAAACAAACTCGCTAATAATCAGATGAAACAGATCACAATCAATGAAATTTTTCAGAACAAAATAAACAATATTACAGCAATTTTGAAAAAGATTAACGCAAAATTATTCAGAGAATTCAATTCATCACAAGGCATTAAAGCAGATTTAGAATTTATAAACCTTATTTGGAAAACAGAAGAGATAATCCAACTGATAAATGATATAGAAGACCAAGTAGAATTCTCCAAACTAAACCTTATTAACAGAAACATACTTTCATTAGAAGAAAAGGATTTTATTTTTAAAAAGCTAAAAGATCAAGATATCAAAATAAATTACACAGATGAAATTTTTCGTTTTTGCACAGCTAGTATAGGAATCAGTAGAAACCAAGTAGCTATACTTATAAAAATCCCTATACTGGATGAGAAATTCTACGATTTGCTGGAACTCCACACACTCAATATCAACGGGACCCGCATCAACACGCACATCCAACTGGTAGCGAAACACAGAAACCAAGTCTACATACAAACAACAAAATGCGATATTTGCAGTAATCACCTTCCACTTGAAGACGAATGCATCCTTAATCTTCTTGTTCATCAAACACCAAAATGTTCAGTTACACGAGCGAAAGAACCCCCGAAAATCATAGAAATCTTAGAAGGCATCATCTTAATAGATACCAATAGCAAAATCGAAGTATCAGACTCATGTGGTAAACCCAAAGCAATAACCGAAGCAACACTAATAGAAATTGAAAACTGTACAGTGAAAATACACAATCTAACCTTCTATGGGAAACCAGAACTAATACACAAAGACAACTATCTCATACCAATATACAGCAAAAGCTTTCAAACGAAGTCAGAAACAACCAAAGCTGAAGATAACCTTTTGACAAGGATACAAAACTTGGAAGAAGTCAGCGAAATCCAGCTATCATTACACCAAACACAGAAAGAAGCGACACTAGGAGGATTCTGCTTCCTAACACTAACATTTCTTTGTTTATCCATTTATCTCTGTAGAAGGAAGTCATACCGAACGAAACTCCAAATCGATGGGTTGCCGAAATCACCTACAACAACAAAGGCAAGTGATACAGCAACTGAGATAATAGTCACAACAACTGGAAATAAAACCGAAAGTAAAAAACCACGAGTCATCCCGATACCGAGATTTGAACTTTTGAAAAATCAACCGAGGACGCTTGATGCTTAAGGAGGGAGACGTTACGGAAAATCCATCCAGTACCCTAACTCGATATCGCGACCAGACTACAAAAACAGCTGACCAGCCAATATTCATAACCGACACGCGGACAGAAGATACCACGTACACCACGGACAAATCGATGACCCAACAAACCAATCAAGCTACCAGTAACCAACCGGATGAGGAATGCTGACACAACAGGATCGACAAACAAAACCATTTGGAATGAGCCAGTTTAGTCAGTTCTAGTGAAGAAGTCGTCTTGTGCAATTGTAAATCTTTTTATTGAGTTAAATAAAGTTTATATTTTTTTCATACTCGGACCACCCGAATTATAACTTATATATATATATATATATATATATATATATATATATATATATATATATATATATATATATATATATATATATATATATATATATATATATATATATATATATATATATATATATATATATATATATATATATATATATGATTTGGTTATTACCATGAAGACATCATTTGCTTCCGCAATTCTGAGATTTTTGTGTAGGGAAAATTCTAAACCTACTTGTATTGTGTAATGGGGAAAAGGAACTTATATACTAACTTACTAACTAATACAGAGAGCGAATCGATTCAATTGAAGATTGCATCGATTTTTGTCGGAATTTGCTTATAATATTATGTGACATTACATCTAATGGTTCTATATTTGTGAGTCTGTGTAACTCATTTGTACTAAACCAGGGAGGACGCTTCAGAATCATTTTCAGAATTTTGTTCTGAATCCTTTGAAGCGTTTTCTTCCTGGTGGAACAACAGCTTGTCCAAATTGGTACCGCATAAAGCATGGCTGGTCTGAAAATTTGTTTATAAATAACCAATTTGTTTTTTAGACAGAGCTTAGAATTTCTGTTTATAAGAGGATATAAACATTTAATATATTTATTACACTTTGCCTGGATTCCTTCAATGTGATCCTTGAAAGTGAGTTTTTTGTCATACGTTAAACCTAAGTATTTAGCTTGATCAGACCATGTCAATTCCAAGCCATTCAATTTGAGAATGTGATTATTGTTTGGTTTAAGAAAAGAAGCTCTTGGCTTGTGAGGAAAGATAATTAATTGCGTTTTTGCTGCATTTGGTTTAATTTTCCATTTTGACAGATAATCACTGAAAATATTTAAACTTCTTTGTAGGCGACTGCAGATCACTCTTAGATTTCTACCTGTGACTAACAGACTTGTGTCGTCACAGAATAGCGATTTCTGACAACCAACGGGTAGATTTGGAAGATCAGAAGTGAAAATATTATACAAGATTGGAGCTACACTCGAACCCTGCGGAACACCGGCTCGTACGGGTAGCAATTCAGATTTACAATTCTGATAGCTAACCTGAAGAGTACGATCAGTTAAATAATTTTGAATCATTTTGATCAAATAAATAGGAAACTGGAAATCAGACATTTTTGCTATTAAACCTTTGTGCCAAACACTGTCGAATGCTTTTTCTATGTCTAGAAGAGCAACTCCAGTAGATAACCCAGAAGATTTATTTGATTTTATCATGTTCGTTACTCTGACAAGTTGATGAGTAGTTGAATGTTCATGACGAAATCCAAACTGCTCTGGTAAAAAAATTGAATTCTCATTTATATGAGTCATCATTCTCAACAAGATAATTTTTTCAAAAAGTTTACTGATAGAAGAAAGTAAGCTAATTGGTCGATAGCTTGATGTTTCTGCTGGGTTTTTATCAGGTTTTAGGATAGGAATTACTTTAGCGTTTTTCCATCTTTTTGGGAAGTAAGCTAATGAAAAACACTTGTTGAAAATTTTAACCAGGAGTCTCAAGGCAACATCGGGAAGATTTTTAATAAGAATATTAAAAATTCCATCATTACCAGGAGCCTTCATGTTTTTAAGTTTTCTAATAATTGATTTAATATCATCAAAATTCGTCTCAATAATGTCATCGTGTGATAACACTTGGGTTGAAATATGATCATATTTCAGTGAGACTTCATTTTCAATAGGACTCACAACGTTTAAATTAAAATTGTGGACACTCTCGAACTGCTGAGCTAGTTTTTGAGCTTTTTCACCATTTGTAAGAAGTATTTGATTTCCTTCCTTGAGAGCAGGAATTGGTTTCTGAGGTTTCTTAAGAACCTTAGAAAGTTTCCAGAAAGGTTTAGAATATGGTTTAATTTGTTCAACTTCTTTAGCGAATTTTTCATTTCGCAAAAGAGTAAATCTATGTTTAATTTCTTTTTGTAAATCCTTAACTATGTTTTTCATAGCAGGATCACGAGAACGTTGATATTGTCGTCGACGAACATTCTTCAACCGAATGAGCAGTTGAAGATTGTCATCGATGATAGGAGAATTTAATTTAGTTTGAGCTTTGGGAACTGAAAGATTTCTAGCTTCGATAATATAATGATTCAAATTATCAATTGCTGTGTCGATGTCCGCAGAATTTTCTAAAATAGTTTCATGATCCACATGATTTTCAATGTGAGATCTGTAATCCAACCAATTAGCTCTATGATAGTTGAAAGTAGAACTAATTGGATTAATTATAGCTTCGTTGCAAAGTCTGAATGTTACAGGAAGATGATCTGAGTCAAAGTCAGCATGAGTAATCGGTTCACTACAAATGTGACTTTGATCTGTTAGAACCAGATCAATTGTAGACGGGTTTTTCACGGAAGAGAAACAAGTAGGATTACTGGGATGAAGAACTGTGAAGTAACCAGCTGAGAGTTGATTATGAAGTATTTTACCATTACTGTTATTTTGCCTACAATTCCACTGGACATGCTTAGCATTTAAGTCCCCTATTACGAAAAATTTCGATCGATATCTTGTAAGTTTTTGTAAATCGCCTTTAAAGAAATTTAATTGTTCGCCGGTGCATTGGAATGGAAAATATGCTCCAGCGATGAAATAAATTCCATGAATGGTTTCAACTTCGATTCCCAAGCTTTCAATAACTTTATTATTGAAAGAAGGTAAAATTCGATGTTTAATTTGCCGTTGGACAAAAATGGCAACTCCACCACCCATTCCAGTAAACCTGTCAAATCGATGAACCACATAATGTGGATTACTTTTCAATTTTACATTTGGTTTAAGAAAAGTTTCTGTCACAATGGCAATATGAATTTTGTGAACTTTGAGAAAATTATAAAATTCATCTTCACTCGATTTCAAAGATCGAGCATTCCAATTTAAAATATTCAAATAATTATTTAACATCACTGTTAAATTTTAAATTCATTATAATATTATTTGCAAATTTCCATCCGATTTGAAATGCTTCAAAAAGTGATGAAGACGAATTCATTTGGATGATCATTTGAAAAAGTTGATCTTGTAGGTAGATCATTTTATTTTCAGTTATATCGCCTAAATCGACTTCATTTAAAAAAGCGAATGGCATTGAAGGAATATTTGTAGGTAGACTGCCATTAGAAGAAGATGATTTGGCCGGTCTACCTATTAATAAATCGTTTTCGTTAGAAGAAGAACTGCAAGGCGGTCCTGTGTTTTGATTATTTACATTAGAAGAAATAGGAGATAGATTTCTACCTAATATACCAGCATAACTGACTTTAGAAGATGATGACGAGGTCGATCTACCTGTCAATAAATTGTTTTCGTTAGAAGACGAATTGGCAGGCGTACCTGTTTTTTGTTTCGAAGAAATCAGTGCCTTAAAAGAATTAGGCGTGGCACCTGTAACGGTTTTCTGATTTTCAGGTATGTTCTGTAAATTCAAGGTCGTTGATTTGACTTGTTGTCGAAGCGAACGAGCGTTTAAAATTTTTTCCCTGACAGGACATTTCAAATAATTGGATTTATGATTTCCATTGCAATTTGAACATGAAAATTCATCAGTGGTTTCATTCATTGGACAAACGTCTTTCGAATGCGATTTACCACAATTCAAACACCGTATATCCATATGACAATTTTTGGTTCCATGACCGAAGCCTTGGCAACGACGACATTGCGTTAAGTTTGCAATACGATTATGCCGTTTATAATGTTCCCAATGAATTTTAATGTGGGAAATGAAACGTACTTTTTCTAAAATTTTCAAATTGTTTACATCACTTCGATTAAAGTGTATTAGGTAAAGTTCATGGGAAATTCCAGAGCGTGGTTTAGAAGTACCATTCGCTCTTTTTTTCATAAGTATTACTTGGGAAGGGGCAAAACCAAGCAATTCTTTTAGTTCATTTTTAATTTCATCAATACTTTGATCATTTGATAATCCTTTCAAGACAGCCTTGAAGGGTCTGTCTGATTTTATATCATATGAATAAAATTTATGAAGTTTCTCGGACAAATATCGAATAAGACGTTCGTAATCTTCCAATCCATCCACCAAGACTCGACATTCTCCTCTTCGTCCGATTTGAAATGAGACTTTTACTTCCGGGAGAAAAGTAGAAAGCTCAGTACGGAATGCTTTGAAGTCGGAAATTGTCACCGTCACTGGTGGCATAGATTGATGTTTCTTCCCAGAACGACAAGCGTCCATTTTGGGAATTTTTGAAGAACTTTCTTCTATGTCGCTACAATCGGATTCAGGAAGAATCTCGTAAATATTGTTAGACGGCATAGGATCAACGGAAGGGAAATCCGTCCGTTGTCTTTTATTTTTACATTCAGATTCTATAAGATCGTGAATGTTATTAGATAAATGTTGAATAACGGATTGTGATTTATTCCGTATTGAATTATTTTTAGCCTTAGGCTTGTTGCCTTTCCGGTTGGACGCAGGTATTTTTGAAATTTTAAATTAAATTAACTAGGCTAAATTAGTCTTCGATTAGACTCCTAGCTAGCCTTAAAAAAGGCTGATTAGTTTCTTAGTCACTCTAATATCACTCTTTGTATCACTTAGTCACTCTAATATCACTCTTTGTATCACTTAGTTAGTGATTCAGGTAGCCTTGAAAAAGACTGAAGCCTTGAATCAATGAAACTCTAGGTAGCCAGAAAAAAAATCCCAGGAGCCAAGAGCTATACGCGTGCGGTGCGAACGACTGTTCAACACCGACTGATGAAAGAGCCGTTGCTGATAGCGTAGCTGAGATTGATAAATCAGACAGCTTGGTTCCTGAGGAAAGTAGAGTCACTGCGAATGAGCTGCTGGCTATTGTGAAAAAATTGAAAAATGTTGGCTTCGACAACACATTCAACATTGAGCTGAAACATTTGAGTATTCGCTCAAATGTTTTCTTAGCTATAATTTTTAAAAGGTGCTGGGAGCTTTGCTACTTCCTTTCAATGTGGAAGTTAGCTAAAGTTATCCCAGTTTTAAAACCGGGGAAAGTTCCTTCCTTTTCCAAGAGCTATCGGCCCATCAACTTACTCTCTGCCCTATCCAAGCTGTTTGAAAAGTCAATACAAAGGCGAATTCTTGCTTTCGCAGATGAACAGGATATATTACTGAAAGAACAATTTGGGTTCCGGAAAGGAAGATCCACAATCCACCAACTCACAAGGGTTAACAACGTCATCCAGCAAAACAAATCTGTGTCCAAAACGACTGCCATGGCAATATTGGATATTGAAAAGGCATTCGATAATGTGTGGCACGATGGCCTGGTGTTTAAACTGCATCGGAATAATTATCCGATGTATCTTATTAAAATTATCAAAAATTATCTTGCAGATAGAGCATTCCAGGTTTCAATGAAAAATGCACTTTCAGAAAGATTTACTATTCCTGCTGGTGCACCTCAAGGAAGTGTCATAGGTCCCATCCTATACAACATTTTTACATCAAACATCCCACCTCTTCCGGGTGGTGGTGTTCTGTCACAATTTGCTGATGATACTGCTATTTTTTACAAAGGTCGTGTCATTAATGCTCTGAAGAATAAACTACAGAAAGGTCTGGACGCTCTAACTGAATATTTTACAAGATAAAAAAATGTGATCAATGCAGCAAAATCTCAGGTCATCTTGTTTCCACATTCAAGATCTAGAAAACTTGTTCCATCAGACGAATGCCGAATACGATTCGGTAATGAGGTCATCCAATGGTCCGACGAAGTTATCTATCTATTTTAGGACTCACTTTTGACAGACATCTGATATTCAGGTCACATGTTGACAAAATCGTTCAAAAATGCAGCATACTCATTAGGTATGTATCTGTATCTGTAACCGCTGATTTGTAGAACATCTAAACTGTGCCTGAAGAATCAGATGGCTGTCTATAAACAAATCATCTACCCCGCAATTGAACACGCAGTCCCTGTTTGGCGGGCCTGTGCACGAACACGTTTAAAGTTAGATCTTAATGATGATTTTTAATCTACCCCTTGGACAAGGACTAGTGAAGTACATGAGATGGCCTCCTTGGATATACTCGAACAAAAATTCGAACAATACTGCACGAAATTCGAAGAGAGGTGCTCAATCTCTGAAATACAAATAATTCAAAATTTGTACGTATTAGGTTAGGGATAGTTATAAGTAGGTAGATATTTTATTAATAATTAAAATAAATATTATGAATAAACATTAGTATGTAAAACAAGAGTAACTAAAACACCTATTATTAATAACGAATCGTATGAACAACAAAGATGAAAGGCCAAAGGGTCAAAACACTTGTACTGTAAAACGTTGATGTAGTACACAAAAATAAGATTAATAAACAGATATTTATGCAAAAAAAAAACAAAAAAAAACATCGATTGTAAACATACAATTTGACATTCAATGAAAGCTCTATACAATTACCGCCTGTGACGAAACTATGTTCCGAAAGCTTTATAGTGAAAGCTTCAATGTGAAAGGCCTTTGGGTAGACTTACACGCTGTATGTAAACACATTAATATAGGGTATATATTAATGTCAAGTAGGACGGTGCACATTGTATCATCAGTAGGGCAGTGTTAATATAATGCATGAAATGAATAATATACCGATAATGTACTTTGTTAGTATTAAGAGACTTGACGAATTGAATTCGAATAAAATTATCTTCAAACCTGTTACCAAAAGTGTTTCGATATTAATTGGTAATTTTAAACAGGTTATGGGCCCAGAGCTTAACTGGAGAAGCAAAGTTTAGATTGTTGGATAAACAATTAATTTGGATCAGTGCTTCGGTTAGAAGTAGCGAGCAGCGACGTTTCGGACAAAAACGGGGTTTGACAAGCAGTGACGTTTCGGGCAGAAACGGGGAGCAGTTACGTTTCGTACAGAAACGTATTGTAACATCAATTGGTTAAGATGAACCCTGGGGTTTTCTGGTACTGACCATATGAATTGTTGGAAAAATAATCGGTCATCTTATTTGCTTCGGCTAGAAGTGAAATCCGGTAGTTTCGGAGAGAAATGGGATCGGCAGTTTCAGTTAGAAACAGAATACAAAATACAACGTTTCAGATAGAAACGAAGAAGTTTCGAACAGAAACTGGTAGTCGCAGTGTTCGGTTAGGATGAATATAGGTTTTTCCTGGTATTGGCCACATCGATTGTTGGAAAAACAATCGGTCGTATTATTAACTTCGATTAGAAGTGGAAGGAAGTACCAGTACTTCCGTTAGAAGGGGGATCCGGTAGTTTCGGAAAGAAATTGAAATCGGATTGGATTGTTAGAGAAACAATCAGTCATCTTATTTGCTTCGATTTGAAGAGGGATCCGGTAGTTTCGAAAAAGATTGAAACCGGTAATTTCGGATAGAAACTGAATTTAAGATGCAAGGTTTCGGACAGAAACGGGATCGGCAAGAGACGGAGTCTCGAGTGGAAAATGAGCTCGACCGGTGTTGTCGCAACAAGTTTGGAATCCAGTTAGGATAAGCCCAGAGTTTTACTGGCAATAAATAGATTGTTGGATAAGCAATCGGCGATATTACTTACGTTAGAAGTGGGATCCAGTAGGAAACAGCAAAACTTCGATTAGAAGTGTGATCCGGAAGAAAGCAACAGAAACGTTTCGGACAAGAAACAGGTGCAATGAGCAACGAGCTGCGGGATTAACAAGTTTCGGACCGAAACAGAATTCCTTCGGGTGTTGGTAAGATGGCGAATAAACAGCAGGTCAGTATATCTGGCACAGTGAGAAGCAGTGGTGGCTATGAAAGGGGAACTCTCGAGCGCACCGATCCGATAATTCAAAATGGTTCCGATAGCTGCGAATGGTTCTTCGATGTTTCGAAGAGTAGATTTGTTGCATGGAAATGACGGAGGAGTACCGTTCGACAAAAATGTAAAAGATTCGCACACCAACGGAAGAGGACTTCTACGAACCAGTAGAAGGGTTCTCGAAACATCAAGAAAATGCGAGAAATGTCATCATGCAGATAGGGCTGAATATCGAAGCCTTAGACGAAAACATGCTTGTAAAGAATGACGTCTTAAACAAGTTGATTGGCTTAGAGTATGCTAAGCAACCCATGGATACTCTGGTAAAAGTGTACCAGAAGATGGGAACTACAACAACAACGACGATGAGAAAGCGGATCTTCACGATAAAACATGGGATTTTCGGATCAATTGAGATTTTCGATGAATATGCTAAAATCATTCGAGATCTAGAATGGATGGGAAACATCGTAGACATCGCTCTAATCTTAGCATTAGCATTAGCATTAGAGACCGCCCGTGTGTTGCTACTCCGTTATTGATCTGGACCAATTGAGATTGCAAAATGATTTTTTGAAGTAACATGTTTGGGAATAACACATTGTTTCACACTGTGCAAACTGTATTGAACCATGCATGCTGATCAATACCGACGCCGGCCACGTCCGAATGCAGATTTACTTGGGAGGGAAAGGATTGTTATTTCGATGCATGTTGCTACTAAGAACCGAGGAATCCTCTGCATTCCCACATGCATCACAGGAGAGGATACTTTGTTAGTAAATGTTTTAATAATGTTATCATGTGTTTATTGCTCTGGGTAGCCGGCTACCAAGAATGTTTTAAAGTATTATCGTTTTATGTGTTACTTTGTGCTGGCAATATAATGCACGAAACAGTCAATCTCCGAAATGGACAAAACTCCGGACAGCCGGCTGTCGAGTATGCAGTCACTCGTTTATGCATCTACCTTTCGCGTTTTTTTAGTCATGCAAAAAAAAACACATTCCGATTGATAAAAAAAAGGTATCATCTCACTGCTAGGTGGATTAAGCACGTTTTTATAAATGAAACTACGTGATACAAAATAAACGAGCGAATAGGATTTAGACAAAAAAGTTGATTCATTGCATTGAAATATTCTAAACAGATATTATAAAATCATTTTAAATCACCAAACAAAGGTCAACAGATTTCACACGCGTCTTGATTCCTTATTATTTCCGATTCTTTATTATTTTTATTATTTGAATTGTTTATTGAAATTATTAATTGGTTATATTAGTTGATCTGGGCAGCCGGCTACCGAGAAAAATATTAATTTACTGTTTGCAATATTAATATCAAGTGTTTTTTACTATGTATTCAATATACCGATATATCACAGACTAACAGACAGGACACTCAAATTTGATTCTTCAATCATTTTAACGGTCATTTCGAATATTCCATTATTTGGGACAGTACTCACATGTGTCATGATGGCGCCACGTTACCCTATCAAAAACATCATGTCTGTCATCTAGACTGTCTTTATTTTTTTCATTTACCAACAGAGTTGCCATTCATACAGAATTACCTGTAATGTATTGATTTGTATACGTCCATGCGAATTTCATGCAGGATACAGATTTAATACATATTGCCAAAGATAAACTGAAGATTACAATGTTCCATACGTTTCATTGAAAAATGTTGGGTCAGTAATCGTGAACCAGTTGGTTCAGTAATAATGTAATTTTATTGACCCTCCGTTAACAAGCGTCGACTAGTTCCGACAAAATGCCATGGAAACAATACAAGTTAGAAAGGAAGCACACATATGTTTACATTCAGCATATAATGATTTCTTGCCACAACTGATGCTTCATGGGATGAGGCTATAACAAACTAAATAAATTCTAGACAATGGTTCTAAGTAGTTTTCACTTTCTTATTCTAAGAATCACTGATATAAAGCGAAATTTCTCAATATCGTTCATACTGTAACTTGATATTTTTCCAAACATAAACAATCATTGTCATAGTTACGACGCATCTAGTGATCAGACACTTGTTGTTTTGCTTCAAAATACTCAAATTGACAGTGAACCGAGCTCATCGAGGGTCCTATTCAAATGATACCTAAGAAATCGCAGACTACTCTATCTTGAGTTTATCTTTGATATTGCCTAAACTATATACATAATTGCGCCTACTTCTCATCCTCCAACTCAATAAAAAATCGAACCCGTTTTGTTACAATATTTACTTGCTTCTGGTCTGCCGCCACTTAATTTCGGGTGAAAACTACCAACACAATAAAAAATAGTCTAGATGAACAAATTTGAGTCGAATAAATGGTTACCCTCCAACATCAAGAAAAAGTTAAATATATTATCAACGTAATCCAATAAATCATTGTGACGATTCATTTTCAAATATTTTGATGAAATCAGGCATCCCTGCAAGCAACTGATCGGTGTTGACAAACGAGGGGAAACCAACTAGTAAAAAAACTTTTACATAACACAAGG
Organism: Malaya genurostris; assembly: GCF_030247185.1. NCBI lineage: Eukaryota > Metazoa > Arthropoda > Insecta > Diptera > Culicidae > Malaya > Malaya genurostris. The sequence goes on from NC_080571.1 coordinate 173,566,309, forward strand.
GGTGTACAGATAGTAAATAGTTCGCGCAGTACAATATAGGTGGAACTAGTGCATCACGAAAAATAATTTTTATTAGAATTTACTCATACTGTCATGTCTGTTAGTCTGTGGATATATGTTATCTCTGTTATTAACTTTGTAATATAAACGGATTTGCGCAATGGTTGATTTTTATCATTCATTTTATAATCCTGAAAGACAATCAATAACATGGAAGAAGAAATCATTCCTAATAAAACTTTTCTCCGAAGCTAGACGGAAATTGATAGGTTGAATAAAGAGATGATTTAGTAAAATAGAGTAATCAGAAGTAAAACATTGAAAATATCTTATAACTGAAAGAAAAAAGAAACTCCTGCAATTATCGCCTTTTACGACATGGAAGCAGGAACCCAGTGGATCTATTCTTGGTTCATTTTTTTCCGCCGGATTCCACACGGCATCTAGGCTGGTACAGTCCGGAGAGAGCTAATAGGTACTATCAATCTCCTTGTGGACCCCAGCCCCTGTAGACATCGCTCTAATCATCGCTAAACCAGAGAGATACAATAACGTTAAAGGAGCCGAATCTGGTACTTTCCAACGAAGAGTTGTATGTAAAATAGAGATCTGAAATCCAAAAAGCCGGGGAGGAGAAGCAGACTGAGCAGAAGAATATCTATCTAGCTTCTAAGTACCCAACAAAACGGCGAGTAGCATGGTGCTTCGGTTGCAACGAGATCAGAGACTTCAAGAACAAATATTTTCTAATGGAAATGTTTCTGGCAAAGGAGAAGGAGGAATTCTTGAAGCGAAAGAATTCCTCCTTCTCCTTTGCCAGAAGGCCAGCGTGAATCGCAACAAAAGGATTAGATTTGTTGTGGATTCAAAAGTGAGCAATGACGTTGTCAACGATTACAGATTGCTGGAAAACGTCAAGGAATTAACGAAACCAATCAACGTCTCTACTGTAAAAATCGACTGAGAATCTTCGGGCCACGAAGATTGGTAAAAATTGAAAATATGTGTTAGAATCTCCTTTCTGTTAGAAGGGCACTAAACACGGTACAAACATCTCATTTATCGTCGAAAAAGTTATTTTCACGTATATTATACAAAGTTATTGCTTCGAGAAGTCTCGTGGATTTTTCTCGGGAATAAAAGTCAAAGACAAATGTTATAAATTCAGCATTTTTCGGAAAGAAAGAGAATTTTTATATTTGGCATAGAAGGGAATCAATCTAACTTCGAAAGATATACGTACGAATAACAACCGAAGAAACAACCGAAACTGAATCATTAGAGAGTCTTTGGATGCCTACCAACAAATATTATATTTGTAGCTTATGCAAATAATAGTTTCGTGGAATGGAACGAGCATACACGTACAATGAGAGAAAACTATCTGGTGAATGCTCAGCGGATTATGTCGATCCGGGGGTTTGCGTCAGCAGTTCAACATAATTTGCTGACGCACTGATGAGTCGAAGACGAAACGTAAACTTAAGTAAAAATGGTTATGTGCAACTAGCATAAATTTGGGGGTAAAAGCAAACTTTTTGCCAGTAAACCGAAACTTGTTTCGTTCGAGACGTCAGTTTAGACGTTACACTTCTTGTGTACAAAAAAAGTGTCTTGCAAATAGCATTCACTTTACGTCCGCTCAGCGGATTATGTTGATCCGGGGGTTTGCGTCAGCAGTTCAACATAATCTGCTGACGCACTGATGAGTCGAAGACGAAACGTAAACTTAAGTATCTGGTGAAAGTTGTGTCACTAAGACTAATGTTGAATATTTAGTAAGCGATGATTGAGAAGATGATAGAACTTTCGTCAAAGATCAATGAGAAACACTTGGAAAAAGTGATTATGAAAGCAGATGTGAAATTCAAACTGAAAGCCGAGAATACGTAAATGAAGGAAATTCATTACGTTGAATCAAGAGAGAGGGAAGAAATTTCCTACTTAGTACTGGGATTACTCAGGAGAAGTAGCTATACTTTGTGACGAAGAAATTCCTCACAACATCGAAATCTGCAGACTGACAAGATTGGAAGCATGCGATTCAAGTAGAATTCGACGCATTGCATCAAAATACCCCTTGGATAGTGGTTAACTGTGTACCCAAGGGACTAAATCCAACACATTTTGAGAATCGAACGATTGAAATTTCTCAAAACACATAGAAAACTCTAAGCGGTTTTAAATCAGTGATTGTAAACCAGTGGGGACACCATTAGTTACCAATACCAAATGGTCGAAACCTGAAGCTAAAGTTATAAACGAATCATTTAGAGAACTGCTAGGATATCCAGGCCAGATATCTGCGTTGCGGTAAACATATTGAGTGAATATTCCAATTAAGCTACAGACTGGCATTGTTCAGGGTTGAAGCGAATATTGCGATATTTACGAGGAACGAGTAGTACTAAAATCATTCACTCAGCCAAAAACGATTATCCTGACTTCATGGCATTTGTGAAAGCAGACTATGTAATGATCCTGACGAGAGGAAATCTATTTAGGGATACGCGTTAAGGTTATTTAGTTTCGTGATCAACGAAACGGCAACCAACAGTCAGCTTATCTACAACTGAAGCCGAACTAATAGCACTTTGTTCAGATACGAAAGAGATACGAAAGAAAGTGTGTGGTTAACTCAACTTCTCTACAAATTGGATGTTTTAAAAAAAACACCATTCGTTATAATGGAAGACCGTGTTCCATACATGAACATCGCGCAGGAGTCAAGATCACATCAAAGGATAAAATAACTTGGACATCAAATGCTTCTTCATAGGTGAACCCACCAAGAAAGGGAAACTGAAACTGAAGTTCATCGCGAAAGTCGAGCAGCCAGCAGATGCTTTCATTTAAGGGTTACCTAAAACAATAGGAAGTTATTGAGTGTATTGAATGTTGAAATTGCGGGGAAGTGTTAAAATATACAATGCGAAGCACTATAAAAGATTGCACGGCATTCGATTGTAAACATACAATTTTACATTCAATGAAAGCTCTATACAATTACCGCCTGTGACGAAACTATTCTCCGAAAGCTTTATAGTGAAAGCTTCAATGTGATATTCGCCTTTGGGTAGACTTACACGCTGTATGTAAACACATTATTATAGGGTATATATTAATGTCAAGTAGGGCGGTGCACATTGTATCGTCAGTAGGGCTGTGTTAATATAATGCATGAAATAAATAATATATCTGGTGAAGGTATTCGCGTGCCCACTTACTCCAAAAGTGTTGATTCATCAGCTGAAGGTGTTGGTATCTATTTAGGCGTCCCACTTTCTCGTCCTTGTAAGACGGCACCGGTAAAGCCACACCTGATCGGCCAATCAAAAAATGAGATGGTGTTTTAAACTGAATAATCGCTGGGACATCGGGCACAACGGTCGCGAGTTTAGAATGGCTTCCGTTTGGGCAAGAAAGGTGCTCATTTCCTCGAAGGTAAGTCGTGTCTCACCTACAACTCTCTTCAAGTAATATTTCATTGATTTTACACCCGCTTCCCAGATCCCAAAAAAGTGTGGACTTCTTGGGGGGATGAAATGCCAGCGAATGCCTTTAGAACTACAATATTCGCTTAATTTTATTTGATGCTGTTGGTCTTCAAACATTTGCCTCAGGGCTGCTAGCTCATGATGTGCTCCGATAAACGTAGTTGCATTGTCGCTATGTATATCACTTGGTAATCCACGGCGACTAGAAAAACGATGTAGCGCTGGTATGAATTGGTCAGTCGACAAATTTGAGACCAATTCCAAATGAATGGCTTTTAACACCATACAAACAAATACAACAACGTATCCCTTGTAGAGTTTTGTACTACGGCCTCCCATTTTCAGCATAAATGTACCAGCGTAGTCGATTCCCACCTTGGAAAAAGGTGGCGATGGGTTCACTCGAACTTCTGGCAGGTTCCCCATGTACTGTACACCAAGAACAGGACGCTGACGTGCGCACACTTGCCACGATGACACTATCTTCTTTATGACTTGCTTAGCGTGAATTGGCCAATAATATTGCCGAACGATAGCCCATTCTGTCCGACATGGAAATATTCTTGGTGTAATTGGTGTAATTGGTAATTGTCCGACATGGAAATATTCTTGGTGACAGTTCAATGTAGCGATGGACATACACCCATGCTCGAAGAATTCGTTTGTAACTGCTCAATCGATCAAGTACGATAGCCGGCTTCGACCGTATTTCTGTCAGCACCACGGCCGACCTTACCTCCGGAATATTAGATTCATCTAACGGTTCAAGTTCATACGAAACAGGATTCTCTTCACTTAATAGTGGTGCACCACACCACCACTGTTTATTATGCAAAAGTTCATTCAGTAGCAGACCTCGAGATATCACATCTGCCGGATTGTGTTCCGATCGTATGTAACTCCACTGGTAGCCATGTGTCATTTCGACAATCGCAGCAAAGCGATTCGCAACAAATTGATTGAGACTATGAGGGAACTTCCTCAACCAACATAACACTATTTGGGAATCGCACCACAATTGAACACCATCGAATCTAATTTTTATTGCAGAAATCATCTTCAGAACCAGCTCTGCCAACAACTTGGCGCCACATAGCTCAAGTCGTATAATCGTCGTTGGTTTGAGTGGGGCAACACGCGATTTGCTAGCCACTAAAATAACGTTGATCGTACCTTCCTTAGTGATGCATCGTATATATCCATACATTTGTTTGGAGGCGTCTGAGAACCCATGGAGTTCCAATGTACTGGCTCGACCATTAATCACACATCGAGGCTTTTGGATCTGATTAACGGCTGTAAGTTGCTGTCGAAATTGCTTCCATTTACCCAGTAGTTCAGCCGGTAGCTCTTGATACATGTGTCGTTGAGAAACAGTAGTCTTGATTGGTACCAAGCCTGCTACAACCCATCCTAGTTCCGTTTCAGCCAGCGTAATGCCATCGTCTCCGAGTTTCAGACGGCCCTTTTTGACAAGATCAAAAAATACTTCATTTCCGATGATCATATCAACCTTGCCTGGGGAGTAAAACAATGGATCAGCAAATCGTACACCAGCTGGAATTGACAACGATCGAGAGTCAAATTTGAATATCTGTAGGTTTGAGGTAACACGAGGATCTACAAGAAAATCCATGATTTTTTATTCGAATGGATTGTTACAGGAATGGAAACTAGTCGCTAGCTGATGTTTGACTCGAGTCTCGTTTCGCTACCAACTTTTCGCTTATGATATTACTATCGGACCCAGAATCCAATAGAGCACGGCATTTCACGAGTGAATCACCTCGTCCATGCACCAACACTTGCGCCGTCGACAATATAACTTGGTGTCTAAAACCACACTGCTATTAGCACAAAGACTAGTTGCACAATTTCGATTATCCGGAGCCGTCTGCTGCTTCTGAGACTGGTCGTTAGACTCCATTTCATGAATTCCACCGTTTTCTTCCTTTCCTGAGTTTGCCGTGTTGGAAGAGTCATTTCCATGAAGCAAGCTGTGGTGTTTACGACCTTGTATCTTACAACCTTGCTCCGACGGACACTTGTTGACGTGATGTTTGGACTTCAGACAATTAAAGCACAATTTTACCTTGAATACAAATGCTTTTCGTTCAGACAGAGGTAATGCTTTTTTTTGCCTTTCTCTATAGAAAGGTATTAGAATTGCTGGAAAAACCGACTTTCGAACGGAGCCTCGGAGACCCATAGTGTTATATACCATTCGACTCAGTTCGACGAGATTGGAAAATGTCTGTGTGTATGTGTGTGTGTGTGTATGTGTGTGTGAGCACTTCTAGAAGATATTTGAACGCGCTCAATTTTCTCAGAGATGGCTAAACCGATTTTAACAAACTTGGGCTCGTTTGAAAGCTACTGTCGGGCCATTGATCAAGTTCGAAGATAAAATGGCTGTGACTTTTGGTTCCGGAGATATGATTGTATAAGTGACGTAACCGACAAAAAGCGTTGTATTTGAACGCGCTCAATTTTCTCAGAGATGGCTGATCCGATTTTAACAAACTTGGACTCGTTTGAAAGCTACTGTCGGACCATTGATCAAGTTCGAAGATCAAATGGCTGTGACTTTTGGTTCCAGAGATTTGATTGTATAAGTGACGTAACCGACAAAAAGCGTTGTATTTGAACGCGCTCAATTTTCTCAGAGATGGTTGATCCGATTTTAACAAACTTGAGCTCGTTTGAAAGCTACTGTCGGACCATTGATCAAGTTTGAAGATCAAATGGTTGTGACTTTTGGTTCCAGATATATGATAGTATAAGTGACGTAACCGACAAAACACATTGATTTTTACCGCTCTTATATATATAAGGGTGCCAAAATTTTAGGATTAGAAGATATTTGAACGCGCTCAATTTTCTCAGAGATGGCTGAACCGATTTTAACAAACTTGGGCTCGTTTGAAAGCTACTGTCGGGCCATTGATCAAGTTCGAAGATCAAATGTCTGTGACTTTTAGTTCCGGAGATATGATTGTATAAGTGACGTAACCGACAAAAAGCGTTGTATTTGAACGCGCTCAATTTTCTCAGAGATGGTTGATCCGATTTTAACAAACTTGGGCTCGTTTGAAAGCTACTGTCGGGCCATTGATCAAGTTCGAAGATCAAATGGTTGTGACTTTTGGAATACTGTTCATAAAATTTGAAAATTCGCGATTAATTTGACGACGATTAATGACCTTTTTTTGTCAGTAACATTGGATCCTTTTCAACAAAGAGCTCAATAGTTGATAATACTTGTGAATGATCACTAAGGTTATTAAAAATAGTGTCATTTCGTACTCGATTTACGTCGTCAAGTTTACATAAAACATGGTCAAGTATGTTGTTACTAGTTGGTCTGGTAGGAAAACAGTTTGTACAAATAAAACTGTAAGAACCCAACAGTGCCCTATATCTTGTCACAATGTTGTGGTTAATCATATTAACTGGGACATTCACATCACCTACAATAAAGCACGAACGTTTAGGTTGGACTTCATACATTAAGCTTTCTAAATATACAAAAAAATCATTAAAGTCAAAACTGGGCGGGCGATATACTCCATGAACATCATAAAACTGTCCTTTGACACACAGTTCAATGTGTATGTGATGGAACCCATCAAGAGTATGAACTTTAATAAGTCTATGTTGAATGTTTTGTTTCACGTATACAGCTAAACCACCACTAGAGTGATTCCTGCAAGCAAAATAGGCTCTATATTGTGGTATTTCGTGAAGGATGCAGTTTTCGTTTTTAAGCCATGTCTCTCCAATAACGATAACGTCTATAGAAGTTTTACAATTTTCTAAGTCCTGTAGAATTACGTCAAACTTGGACAGTTCATTTATACCTCTAACATTCCACTGTAAAATTTTTAACGTTTGTTTATCATTACTAACGTAGCTATCATGGAAATTATCAATATTGTCGTGGGAGAAGTTTTTCTGATTTGTGTTGTCCATTTAATTAATTAAAATATAAAAGTAAAAAAAACCCTTCTTAATCCACCTAGTGGTGTGATGATGCCTTTCTCTACTTTCATAACAGTCTCATGAAAATATGTTTCATACTTTTATTAAATAAATTTGAATACTAATTTTGACACCAATACATTCAGATTGATTCGAGTAGTTCACAAAAGCATGCTTCAGTTTTTATGTCACACAGTCAGCATCATTTTTCCAAACCAGTGCTTGACATTTGCGTTGCCTATTTGTATGAGAATAGTGATGCTAATCTAAAAAACCCTTCTTAATCCACCTAGTGGTGTGATAATGCCTTTCTCTTCTTTCATAACAGTCTCATGAAAATATGTTTCATACTTTTATTAAACAATTTTGGGTACTAATTTTGACACCAATTGATTCAGATTGATTCGAGTAGTTCACAAAAGCATGCTTCAGTGTTTATGTCACACAGTCAGCATCATTTTTTCAAACTAGTGCTTGACATTTGCGTTGCTTATTTGTATGAGAACAGTGATGCTAATCTAAAAAACCCTTCTTAGTCCACTTAGTGGAATTTTCATATATCTTTAAAAATCACCATAGGGGGGAGTACATGAAATTTTCGAAATCGAAAAAAAATTTTTGATGCCAAAAGGCTTAGAATTGCATGAAACGTCGAGATTTAGTGTCATCTCGAAAAAAAATTTTTTTGAAAAAATCGACTTTTTGGGACTTAGAAAAAATATGAAAATTTTTCTAAGTCCCAGAAAGTTGATTTTTTAAAAAAAATTTTTTTTTGAGATGACACTAAATTTCGATGTTTTATGCAGTTTTAAGAGTTTTGGCATCAAAAAAAATTTTCGATTTTGGAAATTTCATGTACTCCCCCCTATGGTGCTTTTTCAAGATCGATAATTGTCAAACCTTTACCACCGGGCAGCACCCCTTAAGCATGTCCGATTTAGGTCAAATTTTGCATGAAGGCTTTTTTCGAGGTGCTTAAACTTTTGAGCACTAGAACTTTACGAAAATAGAGTTGATCCCAAAATTTTGGCACCCTTATATATACAAGAGCGGTAAAAATCAACGTGTTTTGTCGGTTACGTCACTTATACCATCATATATCTGGAACCAAAAGTCACAACCATTTGATCTTGGAACTTGATCAACGGCCCGACAGTAGCTTTCAAACGAGTCCAAGTTTGTTAAAATCGGATCAGCCATCTCTGAGAAAATTAAGCGCGTTCAAATACAACGCTTTTTGTCGGTTACGTCACTTATACAATCATATCTCCGGAACCAAAAGTCACAGCCATTTGATCTTTGAACTTGATCAATGGCCCGCCAGTAGCTTTCAAACGAGTCCAAGTTTGTTCAAATCGGTTCAACCATCTCTGAGAAAATTGAGCGCGTTCAAATACAACGCTTTTTGTCGGTTACGTCACTTATACAATCATATCTCCGGAACCAAAAGTCACAGCCATTTTATCTTCGAACTTGATCAATGCCCCGATAGTAGCTTTCAAACGAGCGCAAGTTTGTTAAAATCGGTTGAGCCATCTCTGAGAAAATTGAGCGCGTTCAAATATCTTCGAAAAGTGCACACACATACACACACACATACACACACACACATACACACACACACACACAGACATTTTCCGATCTCGTCGAGCTGAGTCGAATGGTATATAACACTATGGGTCTCCGAGGCTCCGTTCGAAAGTCGGTTTTTCCAGCAATTCTAATACCTTTCTATAGAGAAAGGCAAAACCCTTCTTAGTCCACTTAGTGGAATTTTCATATATCTTTAAAAATCACCATAGGGGGGAGTACATGAAATTTTCGAAATCGAAAAAAAATTTTTGATGCCAAAAGGCTTAGAATTGCATGAAACGTCGAGATTTAGTGTCATCTCGAAAAAAAATTTTTTTGAAAAAATCGACTTTTTGGGACTTAGAAAAAATATGAAAATTTTTCTAAGTCCCAGAAAGTTGATTTTTTCAAAAAAAAATTTTTTCGGGATAACACTAAATTTCGATGTTTTATGCAGTTTTAAGAGTTTTGGCATCAAAAAAAATTTTTTATTTTGGAAATTTCATGTACTCCCCCCTATGGTGCTTTTTCAAGATCGATAATTGTCAAACCTTTACCACCGGGCAGCACCCCTTAAGCATGTCCGATTTAGGTCAAATTTTGCATGAAGGCTTTTTTCGAGGTGCTTAAACTTTTGAGCACTAGAACTTTACGAAAATAGAGTTGATCCCAAAATTTTGGCACCCTTATATATACAAGAGCGGTAAAAATCAACGTGTTTTGTCGGTTACGTCACTTATACAATCATATTTCTGGAACCAAAAGTCACAACCATTTGATCTTCGAACTTGATCAATGGCACGACAGTAGCTTTCAAACGAGCCCAAGTTTGTTGAAATCGGATCAGCCATCTCTGAGAAAATTGAGCGCGTTCAAATACAACGCTTTTTGTCGGTTACGTCACTTATAGAATCATATCTCCGGAACCAAAAATCACAGCCATTTGATCTTCGAACTTGATCAATGGCCCGACAGTAGCTTTCAAACGAGCCCAAGTTTGTTCAAATCGGTTCAGCCATCTCTGAGAAAATTGAGCGCGTTCAAATACAACGCTTTTTGTCGGTTACGTCACTTATAGAATCATATCTCCTGAACCAAAAATCACAGCCATTTGATCTTCGAACTTGATCAATGGCCCGACAGTAGCTTTCAAACGAGCCCAAGTTTGTTCAAATCGGTTCAGCCATCTCTGAGAAAATTGAGCGCGTTCAAATATCTTCGAAAAGTGCACACACATACACACACACACACACACATACACACACACACATACACACACACACACACACACACACACACACACACACAGACATTTTCCGATCTCGACGAACTGAGTCGAATGGTATATAACACTATGGGTCTCCGAGGCTCCGTTCGAAAGTCGGTTTTTCCAGCAATTCTAATACCTTTCTATAGAGAAAGGCAAAAACCCTTCTTAGTCCACTTAGTGGAATTTTCATATATCTTGAAAAATCACCATAGGAGGGAGTACATGAAATTTTCGAAATCGAAAAAAAATTTTTGATGCCAAAAGGCTTAGAATTGCATGAAACGTCGAGATTTAGTGTCATCTCGAAAAAAAATTTTTTTGAAAAAGTCGACTTTTTGGGACTTAGAAAAAATATGAAAATTTTTCTAAGTCCCAGAAAGTTGATTTTTTCAAAAAAAAATTTTTTCGGGATAACACTAAATTTCGATGTTTTATGCAGTTTTAAGAGTTTTGGCATCAAAAAAAAATTTTTATTTTGGAAATTTCATGTACTCCCCCCTATGGTGCTTTTTCAAGATCGATAATTGTCAAACCTTTACCACCGGGCAGCACCCCTTAAGCATGTCCGATTTAGGTCAAATTTTGCATGAAGGCTTTTTTCGAGGTGCTTAAACTTTTGAGCACTAGAACTTTACGAAAATAGAGTTGATCCCAAAATTTTGGCACCCTTATATATACAAGAGCGGTAAAAATCAACGTGTTTTGTCGGTTACGTCACTTATACAATCATATTTCTGGAACCAAAAGTCACAACCATTTGATCTTCGAACTTGATCAATGGCACGACAGTAGCTTTCAAACGAGCCCAAGTTTGTTGAAATCGGATCAGCCATCTCTGAGAAAATTGAGCGCGTTCAAATACAACGCTTTTTGTCGGTTACGTCACTTATAGAATCATATCTCCGGAACCAAAAATCACAGCCATTTGATCTTCGAACTTGATCAATGGCCCGACAGTAGCTTTCAAACGAGCCCAAGTTTGTTCAAATCGGTTCAGCCATCTCTGAGAAAATTGAGCGCGTTCAAATACAACGCTTTTTGTCGGTTACGTCACTTATAGAATCATATCTCCTGAACCAAAAATCACAGCCATTTGATCTTCGAACTTGATCAATGGCCCGACAGTAGCTTTCAAACGAGCCCAAGTTTGTTCAAATCGGTTCAGCCATCTCTGAGAAAATTGAGCGCGTTCAAATATCTTCGAAAAGTGCACACACATACACACACACACACATACACACACACATACACACACACACATACACACACACACACACACACACACACACACACAGACATTTTCCGATCTCGACGAACTGAGTCGAATGGTATATAACACTATGGGTCTCCGAGGCTCCGTTCGAAAGTCGGTTTTTCCAGCAATTCTAATACCTTTCTATAGAGAAAGGCAAAAACCCTTCTTAGTCCACTTAGTGGAATTTTCATATATCTTGAAAAATCACCATAGGAGGGAGTACATGAAATTTTCGAAATCGAAAAAAAATTTTTGATGCCAAAAGGCTTAGAATTGCATGAAACGTCGAGATTTAGTGTCATCTCGAAAAAAAATTTTTTTGAAAAAGTCGACTTTTTGGGACTTAGAAAAAATATGAAAATTTTTCTAAGTCCCAGAAAGTTGATTTTTTCAAAAAAAAATTTTTTCGGGATAACACTAAATTTCGATGTTTTATGCAGTTTTAAGAGTTTTGGCATCAAAAAAAATTTTTTATTTTGGAAATTTCATGTACTCCCCCCTATGGTGCTTTTTCAAGATCGATAATTGTCAAACCTTTACCACCGGGCAGCACCCCTTAAGCATGTCCGATTTAGGTCAAATTTTGCATGAAGGCTTTTTTCGAGGTGCTTAAACTTTTGAGCACTAGAACTTTACGAAAATAGAGTTGATCCCAAAATTTTGGCACCCTTATATATACAAGAGCGGTAAAAATCAACGTGTTTTGTCGGTTACGTCACTTATACAATCATATTTCTGGAACCAAAAGTCACAACCATTTGATCTTCGAACTTGATCAATGGCACGACAGTAGCTTTCAAACGAGCCCAAGTTTGTTGAAATCGGATCAGCCATCTCTGAGAAAATTGAGCGCGTTCAAATACAACGCTTTTTGTCGGTTACGTCACTTATAGAATCATATCTCCGGAACCAAAAATCACAGCCATTTGATCTTCGAACTTGATCAATGGCCCGACAGTAGCTTTCAAACGAGCCCAAGTTTGTTCAAATCGGTTCAGCCATCTCTGAGAAAATTGAGCGCGTTCAAATACAACGCTTTTTGTCGGTTACGTCACTTATAGAATCATATCTCCTGAACCAAAAATCACAGCCATTTGATCTTCGAACTTGATCAATGGCCCGACAGTAGCTTTCAAACGAGCCCAAGTTTGTTCAAATCGGTTCAGCCATCTCTGAGAAAATTGAGCGCGTTCAAATATCTTCGAAAAGTGCACACACATACACACACACACATACACACACACACATACACACACACACACACACACACACACACACACAGACATTTTCCGATCTCGACGAACTGAGTCGAATGGTATATAACACTATGGGTCTCCGAGGCTCCGTTCGAAAGTCGGTTTTTCCAGCAATTCTAATACCTTTCTATAGAGAAAGGCAAAACCCTTCTTAATCCACCTAGTGGTGTGATAATGCCTTTCTCTTCTTTCATAACAGTCTCATGAAAATATGTTTCATACATTTATTAAATAATTTTAGACGCCAATTGATTCAGATTGATTCGAGTAGTTCACAAAAGCATGCTTCAGTGTTTATGTCACACAGTCAGCATCATTTTTCCAAACTAGTGCTTGACATTTGCGTTGCCTATTTGTATGAGAACAGTGATGCTAATCTGAAAACCCTTCTTAATCCACCTAGTGGTGTGATAATGCCTTTCTCTTCTTTCATAACAGTCTCATGAAAATATGTTTCATACTTTTATTAAACAATTTTGGGTACTAATTTTGACACCAATTGATTCAGATTGATTCGAGTAGTTCACAAAAGCATGCTTCAGTGTTTATGTCACACAGTCAGCATCATTTTTTCAAACTAGTGCTTGACATTTGCGTTGCTTATTTGTATGAGAACAGTGATGCTAATCTAAAAACCCTTCTTAATCCACCTAGTGGTGTGATAATGCCTTTCTCTTCTTTCATAACAGTCTCATGAAAATATGTTTCATACTTTTATTAAACAATTTTGGGTACTAATTTTGACACCAATTGATTCAGATTGATTCGAGTAGTTCACAAAAGCATGCTTCAGTGTTTATGTCACACAGTCAGCATCATTTTTTCAAACTAGTGCTTGACATTTGCGTTGCTTATTTGTATGAGAACAGTGATGCTAATCTAAAAAACCCTTCTTAGTCCACTTAGTGGAATTTTCATATATCTTTAAAAATCACCATAGGGGGGAGTACATGAAATTTTCGAAATCGAAAAAAAATTTTTGATGCCAAAAGGCTTAGAATTGCATGAAACGTCGAGATTTAGTGTCATCTCGAAAAAAAATTTTTTTGAAAAAATCGACTTTTTGGGACTTAGAAAAAATATGAAAATTTTTGTAAGTCCCAGAAAGTTGATTTTTTCAAAAAAATTTTTTTTTGAGATGACACTAAATTTCGATGTTTTATGCAGTTTTAAGAGTTTTGGCATCAAAAAAAATTTTCGATTTTGGAAATTTCATGTACTCCCCCCTATGGTGCTTTTTCAAGATCGATAATTGTCAAACCTTTACCACCGGGCAGCACCCCTTAAGCATGTCCGATTTAGGTCAAATTTTGCATGAAGGCTTTTTTCGAGGTGCTTAAACTTTTGAGCACTAGAACTTTACGAAAATAGAGTTGATCCCAAAATTTTGGCACCCTTATATATACAAGAGCGGTAAAAATCAACTTGTTTTGTCGGTTACGTCACTTATACCATCATATATCTGGAACCAAAAGTCACAACCATTTGATCTTCGAACTTGATCAACGGCCCGACAGTAGCTTTCAAACGAGTCCAAGTTTGTTAAAATCGGATCAGCCATCTCTGAGAAAATTAAGCGCGTTCAAATACAACGCTTTTTGTCGGTTACGTCACTTATACAATCATATCTCCGGAACCAAAAGTCACAGCCATTTGATCTTTGAACTTGATCAATGGCCCGCCAGTAGCTTTCAAACGAGTCCAAGTTTGTTCAAATCGGTTCAGCCATCTCTGAGAAAATTGAGCGCGTTCAAATACAACGCTTTTTGTCGGTTACGTCACTTATACAATCATATCTCCGGAACCAAAAGTCACAGCCATTTTATCTTCGAACTTGATCAATGCCCCGATAGTAGCTTTCAAACGAGCGCAAGTTTGTTAAAATCGGTTGAGCCATCTCTGAGAAAATTGAGCGCGTTCAAATATCTTCGAAAAGTGCACACACATACACACACACATACACACACACACATACACACACACACACACACACACACAGACATTTTCCGATCTCGTCGAGCTGAGTCGAATGGTATATAACACTATGGGTCTCCGAGGCTCCGTTCGAAAGTCGGTTTTTCCAGCAATTCTAATACCTTTCTATAGAGAAAGGCAAAACCCTTCTTAGTCCACTTAGTGGAATTTTCATATATCTTGAAAAATCACCATAGGAGGGAGTACATGAAATTTTCGAAATCGAAAAAAAATTTTTGATGCCAAAAGGCTTAGAATTGCATGAAACGTCGAGATTTAGTGTCATCTCGAAAAAAAATTTTTTTGAAAAAGTCGACTTTTTGGGACTTAGAAAAAATATGAAAATTTTTCTAAGTCCCAGAAAGTTGATTTTTTCAAAAAAAAATTTTTTCGGGATAACACTAAATTTCGATGTTTTATGCAGTTTTAAGAGTTTTGGCATCAAAAAAAAATTTTTTTTTTTGGAAATTTCATGTACTCCCCCCTATGGTGCTTTTTCAAGATCGATAATTGTCAAACCTTTACCACCGGGCAGCACCCCTTAAGCATGTCCGATTTAGGTCAAATTTTGCATGAAGGCTTTTTTCGAGGTGCTTAAACTTTTGAGCACTAGAACTTTACGAAAATAGAGTTGATCCCAAAATTTTGGCACCCTTATATATACAAGAGCGGTAAAAATCAACGTGTTTTGTCGGTTACGTCACTTATACAATCATATTTCTGGAACCAAAAGTCACAACCATTTGATCTTCGAACTTGATCAATGGCACGACAGTAGCTTTCAAACGAGCCCAAGTTTGTTGAAATCGGATCAGCCATCTCTGAGAAAATTGAGCGCGTTCAAATACAACGCTTTTTGTCGGTTACGTCACTTATAGAATCATATCTCCGGAACCAAAAATCACAGCCATTTGATCTTCGAACTTGATCAATGGCCCGACAGTAGCTTTCAAACGAGCCCAAGTTTGTTCAAATCGGTTCAGCCATCTCTGAGAAAATTGAGCGCGTTCAAATACAACGCTTTTTGTCGGTTACGTCACTTATAGAATCATATCTCCTGAACCAAAAATCACAGCCATTTGATCTTCGAACTTGATCAATGGCCCGACAGTAGCTTTCAAACGAGCCCAAGTTTGTTCAAATCGGTTCAGCCATCTCTGAGAAAATTGAGCGCGTTCAAATATCTTCGAAAAGTGCACACACATACACACACACACACATACACACACACACATACACACACACACACACACACACACACACACACACAGACATTTTCCGATCTCGACGAACTGAGTCGAATGGTATATAACACTATGGGTCTCCGAGGCTCCGTTCGAAAGTCGGTTTTTCCAGCAATTCTAATACCTTTCTATAGAGAAAGGCAAAAACCCTTCTTAGTCCACTTAGTGGAATTTTCATATATCTTGAAAAATCACCATAGGAGGGAGTACATGAAATTTTCGAAATCGAAAAAAAATTTTTGATGCCAAAAGGCTTAGAATTGCATGAAACGTCGAGATTTAGTGTCATCTCGAAAAAAAATTTTTTTGAAAAAGTCGACTTTTTGGGACTTAGAAAAAATATGAAAATTTTTCTAAGTCCCAGAAAGTTGATTTTTTCAAAAAAAAATTTTTTCGGGATAACACTAAATTTCGATGTTTTATGCAGTTTTAAGAGTTTTGGCATCAAAAAAAATTTTTTATTTTGGAAATTTCATGTACTCCCCCCTATGGTGCTTTTTCAAGATCGATAATTGTCAAACCTTTACCACCGGGCAGCACCCCTTAAGCATGTCCGATTTAGGTCAAATTTTGCATGAAGGCTTTTTTCGAGGTGCTTAAACTTTTGAGCACTAGAACTTTACGAAAATAGAGTTGATCCCAAAATTTTGGCACCCTTATATATACAAGAGCGGTAAAAATCAACGTGTTTTGTCGGTTACGTCACTTATACAATCATATTTCTGGAACCAAAAGTCACAACCATTTGATCTTCGAACTTGATCAATGGCACGACAGTAGCTTTCAAACGAGCCCAAGTTTGTTGAAATCGGATCAGCCATCTCTGAGAAAATTGAGCGCGTTCAAATACAACGCTTTTTGTCGGTTACGTCACTTATAGAATCATATCTCCGGAACCAAAAATCACAGCCATTTGATCTTCGAACTTGATCAATGGCCCGACAGTAGCTTTCAAACGAGCCCAAGTTTGTTCAAATCGGTTCAGCCATCTCTGAGAAAATTGAGCGCGTTCAAATACAACGCTTTTTGTCGGTTACGTCACTTATAGAATCATATCTCCTGAACCAAAAATCACAGCCATTTGATCTTCGAACTTGATCAATGGCCCGACAGTAGCTTTCAAACGAGCCCAAGTTTGTTCAAATCGGTTCAGCCATCTCTGAGAAAATTGAGCGCGTTCAAATATCTTCGAAAAGTGCACACACATACACACACACACATACACACACACACACACACACAGACATTTTCCGATCTCGACGAACTGAGTCGAATGGTATATAACACTATGGGTCTCCGAGGCTCCGTTCGAAAGTCGGTTTTTCCAGCAATTCTAATACCTTTCTATAGAGAAAGGCAAAAACCCTTCTTAGTCCACTTAGTGGAATTTTCATATATCTTGAAAAATCACCATAGGAGGGAGTACATGAAATTTTCGAAATCGAAAAAAAATTTTTGATGCCAAAAGGCTTAGAATTGCATGAAACGTCGAGATTTAGTGTCATCTCGAAAAAAAATTTTTTTGAAAAAGTCGACTTTTTGGGACTTAGAAAAAATATGAAAATTTTTCTAAGTCCCAGAAAGTTGATTTTTTCAAAAAAAAATTTTTTCGGGATAACACTAAATTTCGATGTTTTATGCAGTTTTAAGAGTTTTGGCATCAAAAAAAAATTTTTATTTTGGAAATTTCATGTACTCCCCCCTATGGTGCTTTTTCAAGATCGATAATTGTCAAACCTTTACCACCGGGCAGCACCCCTTAAGCATGTCCGATTTAGGTCAAATTTTGCATGAAGGCTTTTTTCGAGGTGCTTAAACTTTTGAGCACTAGAACTTTACGAAAATAGAGTTGATCCCAAAATTTTGGCACCCTTATATATACAAGAGCGGTAAAAATCAACGTGTTTTGTCGGTTACGTCACTTATACAATCATATTTCTGGAACCAAAAGTCACAACCATTTGATCTTCGAACTTGATCAATGGCACGACAGTAGCTTTCAAACGAGCCCAAGTTTGTTGAAATCGGATCAGCCATCTCTGAGAAAATTGAGCGCGTTCAAATACAACGCTTTTTGTCGGTTACGTCACTTATAGAATCATATCTCCGGAACCAAAAATCACAGCCATTTGATCTTCGAACTTGATCAATGGCCCGACAGTAGCTTTCAAACGAGCCCAAGTTTGTTCAAATCGGTTCAGCCATCTCTGAGAAAATTGAGCGCGTTCAAATACAACGCTTTTTGTCGGTTACGTCACTTATAGAATCATATCTCCTGAACCAAAAATCACAGCCATTTGATCTTCGAACTTGATCAATGGCCCGACAGTAGCTTTCAAACGAGCCCAAGTTTGTTCAAATCGGTTCAGCCATCTCTGAGAAAATTGAGCGCGTTCAAATATCTTCGAAAAGTGCACACACATACACACACACACACATACACACACACATACACACACACACACACACACACACACACACACACACACACACACAGAGATTTTCCGATCTCGACGAACTGAGTCGAATGGTATATAACACTATGGGTCTCCGAGGCTCCGTTCGAAAGTCGGTTTTTCCAGCAATTCTAATACCTTTCTATAGAGAAAGGCAAAAACCCTTCTTAGTCCACTTAGTGGAATTTTCATATATCTTGAAAAATCACCATAGGAGGGAGTACATGAAATTTTCGAAATCGAAAAAAAATTTTTGATGCCAAAAGGCTTAGAATTGCATGAAACGTCGAGATTTAGTGTCATCTCGAAAAAAAATTTTTTTGAAAAAGTCGACTTTTTGGGACTTAGAAAAAATATGAAAATTTTTCTAAGTCCCAGAAAGTTGATTTTTTCAAAAAAAAATTTTTTCGGGATAACACTAAATTTCGATGTTTTATGCAGTTTTAAGAGTTTTGGCATCAAAAAAAATTTTTTATTTTGGAAATTTCATGTACTCCCCCCTATGGTGCTTTTTCAAGATCGATAATTGTCAAACCTTTACCACCGGGCAGCACCCCTTAAGCATGTCCGATTTAGGTCAAATTTTGCATGAAGGCTTTTTTCGAGGTGCTTAAACTTTTGAGCACTAGAACTTTACGAAAATAGAGTTGATCCCAAAATTTTGGCACCCTTATATATACAAGAGCGGTAAAAATCAACGTGTTTTGTCGGTTACGTCACTTATACAATCATATTTCTGGAACCAAAAGTCACAACCATTTGATCTTCGAACTTGATCAATGGCACGACAGTAGCTTTCAAACGAGCCCAAGTTTGTTGAAATCGGATCAGCCATCTCTGAGAAAATTGAGCGCGTTCAAATACAACGCTTTTTGTCGGTTACGTCACTTATAGAATCATATCTCCGGAACCAAAAATCACAGCCATTTGATCTTCGAACTTGATCAATGGCCCGACAGTAGCTTTCAAACGAGCCCAAGTTTGTTCAAATCGGTTCAGCCATCTCTGAGAAAATTGAGCGCGTTCAAATACAACGCTTTTTGTCGGTTACGTCACTTATAGAATCATATCTCCTGAACCAAAAATCACAGCCATTTGATCTTCGAACTTGATCAATGGCCCGACAGTAGCTTTCAAACGAGCCCAAGTTTGTTCAAATCGGTTCAGCCATCTCTGAGAAAATTGAGCGCGTTCAAATATCTTCGAAAAGTGCACACACATACACACACACACATACACACACACACATACACACACACACACACACACACACACACACACACAGACATTTTCCGATCTCGACGAACTGAGTCGAATGGTATATAACACTATGGGTCTCCGAGGCTCCGTTCGAAAGTCGGTTTTTCCAGCAATTCTAATACCTTTCTATAGAGAAAGGCAAAACCCTTCTTAATCCACCTAGTGGTGTGATAATGCCTTTCTCTTCTTTCATAACAGTCTCATGAAAATATGTTTCATACATTTATTAAATAATTTTAGACGCCAATTGATTCAGATTGATTCGAGTAGTTCACAAAAGCATGCTTCAGTGTTTATGTCACACAGTCAGCATCATTTTTCCAAACTAGTGCTTGACATTTGCGTTGCCTATTTGTATGAGAACAGTGATGCTAATCTGAAAACCCTTCTTAATCCACCTAGTGGTGTGATAATGCCTTTCTCTTCTTTCATAACAGTCTCATGAAAATATGTTTCATACTTTTATTAAACAATTTTGGGTACTAATTTTGACACCAATTGATTCAGATTGATTCGAGTAGTTCACAAAAGCATGCTTCAGTGTTTATGTCACACAGTCAGCATCATTTTTTCAAACTAGTGCTTGACATTTGCGTTGCTTATTTGTATGAGAACAGTGATGCTAATCTAAAAACCCTTCTTAATCCACCTAGTGGTGTGATAATGCCTTTCTCTTCTTTCATAACAGTCTCATGAAAATATGTTTCATACTTTTATTAAACAATTTTGGGTACTAATTTTGACACCAATTGATTCAGATTGATTCGAGTAGTTCACAAAAGCATGCTTCAGTGTTTATGTCACACAGTCAGCATCATTTTTTCAAACTAGTGCTTGACATTTGCGTTGCTTATTTGTATGAGAACAGTGATGCTAATCTAAAAAACCCTTCTTAGTCCACTTAGTGGAATTTTCATATATCTTTAAAAATCACCATAGGGGGGAGTACATGAAATTTTCGAAATCGAAAAAAAATTTTTGATGCCAAAAGGCTTAGAATTGCATGAAACGTCGAGATTTAGTGTCATCTCGAAAAAAAATTTTTTTGAAAAAATCGACTTTTTGGGACTTAGAAAAAATATGAAAATTTTTGTAAGTCCCAGAAAGTTGATTTTTTCAAAAAAATTTTTTTTTGAGATGACACTAAATTTCGATGTTTTATGCAGTTTTAAGAGTTTTGGCATCAAAAAAAATTTTCGATTTTGGAAATTTCATGTACTCCCCCCTATGGTGCTTTTTCAAGATCGATAATTGTCAAACCTTTACCACCGGGCAGCACCCCTTAAGCATGTCCGATTTAGGTCAAATTTTGCATGAAGGCTTTTTTCGAGGTGCTTAAACTTTTGAGCACTAGAACTTTACGAAAATAGAGTTGATCCCAAAATTTTGGCACCCTTATATATACAAGAGCGGTAAAAATCAACTTGTTTTGTCGGTTACGTCACTTATACCATCATATATCTGGAACCAAAAGTCACAACCATTTGATCTTCGAACTTGATCAACGGCCCGACAGTAGCTTTCAAACGAGTCCAAGTTTGTTAAAATCGGATCAGCCATCTCTGAGAAAATTAAGCGCGTTCAAATACAACGCTTTTTGTCGGTTACGTCACTTATACAATCATATCTCCGGAACCAAAAGTCACAGCCATTTGATCTTTGAACTTGATCAATGGCCCGCCAGTAGCTTTCAAACGAGTCCAAGTTTGTTCAAATCGGTTCAGCCATCTCTGAGAAAATTGAGCGCGTTCAAATACAACGCTTTTTGTCGGTTACGTCACTTATACAATCATATCTCCGGAACCAAAAGTCACAGCCATTTTATCTTCGAACTTGATCAATGCCCCGATAGTAGCTTTCAAACGAGCGCAAGTTTGTTAAAATCGGTTGAGCCATCTCTGAGAAAATTGAGCGCGTTCAAATATCTTCGAAAAGTGCACACACATACACACACACATACACACACACACATACACACACACACACACACACACACAGACATTTTCCGATCTCGTCGAGCTGAGTCGAATGGTATATAACACTATGGGTCTCCGAGGCTCCGTTCGAAAGTCGGTTTTTCCAGCAATTCTAATACCTTTCTATAGAGAAAGGCAAAACCCTTCTTAGTCCACTTAGTGGAATTTTCATATATCTTGAAAAATCACCATAGGAGGGAGTACATGAAATTTTCGAAATCGAAAAAAAATTTTTGATGCCAAAAGGCTTAGAATTGCATGAAACGTCGAGATTTAGTGTCATCTCGAAAAAAAATTTTTTTGAAAAAGTCGACTTTTTGGGACTTAGAAAAAATATGAAAATTTTTCTAAGTCCCAGAAAGTTGATTTTTTCAAAAAAAAATTTTTTCGGGATAACACTAAATTTCGATGTTTTATGCAGTTTTAAGAGTTTTGGCATCAAAAAAAAATTTTTTTTTTTGGAAATTTCATGTACTCCCCCCTATGGTGCTTTTTCAAGATCGATAATTGTCAAACCTTTACCACCGGGCAGCACCCCTTAAGCATGTCCGATTTAGGTCAAATTTTGCATGAAGGCTTTTTTCGAGGTGCTTAAACTTTTGAGCACTAGAACTTTACGAAAATAGAGTTGATCCCAAAATTTTGGCACCCTTATATATACAAGAGCGGTAAAAATCAACGTGTTTTGTCGGTTACGTCACTTATACAATCATATTTCTGGAACCAAAAGTCACAACCATTTGATCTTCGAACTTGATCAATGGCACGACAGTAGCTTTCAAACGAGCCCAAGTTTGTTGAAATCGGATCAGCCATCTCTGAGAAAATTGAGCGCGTTCAAATACAACGCTTTTTGTCGGTTACGTCACTTATAGAATCATATCTCCGGAACCAAAAATCACAGCCATTTGATCTTCGAACTTGATCAATGGCCCGACAGTAGCTTTCAAACGAGCCCAAGTTTGTTCAAATCGGTTCAGCCATCTCTGAGAAAATTGAGCGCGTTCAAATACAACGCTTTTTGTCGGTTACGTCACTTATAGAATCATATCTCCTGAACCAAAAATCACAGCCATTTGATCTTCGAACTTGATCAATGGCCCGACAGTAGCTTTCAAACGAGCCCAAGTTTGTTCAAATCGGTTCAGCCATCTCTGAGAAAATTGAGCGCGTTCAAATATCTTCGAAAAGTGCACACACATACACACACACACACATACACACACACACATACACACACACACACACACACACACACACACACACACACAGACATTTTCCGATCTCGACGAACTGAGTCGAATGGTATATAACACTATGGGTCTCCGAGGCTCCGTTCGAAAGTCGGTTTTTCCAGCAATTCTAATACCTTTCTATAGAGAAAGGCAAAAACCCTTCTTAGTCCACTTAGTGGAATTTTCATATATCTTGAAAAATCACCATAGGAGGGAGTACATGAAATTTTCGAAATCGAAAAAAAATTTTTGATGCCAAAAGGCTTAGAATTGCATGAAACGTCGAGATTTAGTGTCATCTCGAAAAAAAATTTTTTTGAAAAAGTCGACTTTTTGGGACTTAGAAAAAATATGAAAATTTTTCTAAGTCCCAGAAAGTTGATTTTTTCAAAAAAAAATTTTTTCGGGATAACACTAAATTTCGATGTTTTATGCAGTTTTAAGAGTTTTGGCATCAAAAAAAATTTTTTATTTTGGAAATTTCATGTACTCCCCCCTATGGTGCTTTTTCAAGATCGATAATTGTCAAACCTTTACCACCGGGCAGCACCCCTTAAGCATGTCCGATTTAGGTCAAATTTTGCATGAAGGCTTTTTTCGAGGTGCTTAAACTTTTGAGCACTAGAACTTTACGAAAATAGAGTTGATCCCAAAATTTTGGCACCCTTATATATACAAGAGCGGTAAAAATCAACGTGTTTTGTCGGTTACGTCACTTATACAATCATATTTCTGGAACCAAAAGTCACAACCATTTGATCTTCGAACTTGATCAATGGCACGACAGTAGCTTTCAAACGAGCCCAAGTTTGTTGAAATCGGATCAGCCATCTCTGAGAAAATTGAGCGCGTTCAAATACAACGCTTTTTGTCGGTTACGTCACTTATAGAATCATATCTCCGGAACCAAAAATCACAGCCATTTGATCTTCGAACTTGATCAATGGCCCGACAGTAGCTTTCAAACGAGCCCAAGTTTGTTCAAATCGGTTCAGCCATCTCTGAGAAAATTGAGCGCGTTCAAATACAACGCTTTTTGTCGGTTACGTCACTTATAGAATCATATCTCCTGAACCAAAAATCACAGCCATTTGATCTTCGAACTTGATCAATGGCCCGACAGTAGCTTTCAAACGAGCCCAAGTTTGTTCAAATCGGTTCAGCCATCTCTGAGAAAATTGAGCGCGTTCAAATATCTTCGAAAAGTGCACACACATACACACACACACATACACACACACACACACACACAGACATTTTCCGATCTCGACGAACTGAGTCGAATGGTATATAACACTATGGGTCTCCGAGGCTCCGTTCGAAAGTCGGTTTTTCCAGCAATTCTAATACCTTTCTATAGAGAAAGGCAAAAACCCTTCTTAGTCCACTTAGTGGAATTTTCATATATCTTGAAAAATCACCATAGGAGGGAGTACATGAAATTTTCGAAATCGAAAAAAAATTTTTGATGCCAAAAGGCTTAGAATTGCATGAAACGTCGAGATTTAGTGTCATCTCGAAAAAAAATTTTTTTGAAAAAGTCGACTTTTTGGGACTTAGAAAAAATATGAAAATTTTTCTAAGTCCCAGAAAGTTGATTTTTTCAAAAAAAAATTTTTTCGGGATAACACTAAATTTCGATGTTTTATGCAGTTTTAAGAGTTTTGGCATCAAAAAAAATTTTTTATTTTGGAAATTTCATGTACTCCCCCCTATGGTGCTTTTTCAAGATCGATAATTGTCAAACCTTTACCACCGGGCAGCACCCCTTAAGCATGTCCGATTTAGGTCAAATTTTGCATGAAGGCTTTTTTCGAGGTGCTTAAACTTTTGAGCACTAGAACTTTACGAAAATAGAGTTGATCCCAAAATTTTGGCACCCTTATATATACAAGAGCGGTAAAAATCAACGTGTTTTGTCGGTTACGTCACTTATACAATCATATTTCTGGAACCAAAAGTCACAACCATTTGATCTTCGAACTTGATCAATGGCACGACAGTAGCTTTCAAACGAGCCCAAGTTTGTTGAAATCGGATCAGCCATCTCTGAGAAAATTGAGCGCGTTCAAATACAACGCTTTTTGTCGGTTACGTCACTTATAGAATCATATCTCCGGAACCAAAAATCACAGCCATTTGATCTTCGAACTTGATCAATGGCCCGACAGTAGCTTTCAAACGAGCCCAAGTTTGTTCAAATCGGTTCAGCCATCTCTGAGAAAATTGAGCGCGTTCAAATACAACGCTTTTTGTCGGTTACGTCACTTATAGAATCATATCTCCTGAACCAAAAATCACAGCCATTTGATCTTCGAACTTGATCAATGGCCCGACAGTAGCTTTCAAACGAGCCCAAGTTTGTTCAAATCGGTTCAGCCATCTCTGAGAAAATTGAGCGCGTTCAAATATCTTCGAAAAGTGCACACACATACACACACACACATACACACACACACATACACACACACACACACACAGACATTTTCCGATCTCGACGAACTGAGTCGAATGGTATATAACACTATGGGTCTCCGAGGCTCCGTTCGAAAGTCGGTTTTTCCAGCAATTCTAATACCTTTCTATAGAGAAAGGCAAAAACCCTTCTTAGTCCACTTAGTGGAATTTTCATATATCTTGAAAAATCACCATAGGAGGGAGTACATGAAATTTTCGAAATCGAAAAAAAATTTTTGATGCCAAAAGGCTTAGAATTGCATGAAACGTCGAGATTTAGTGTCATCTCGAAAAAAAATTTTTTTGAAAAAGTCGACTTTTTGGGACTTAGAAAAAATATGAAAATTTTTCTAAGTCCCAGAAAGTTGATTTTTTCAAAAAAAAATTTTTTCGGGATAACACTAAATTTCGATGTTTTATGCAGTTTTAAGAGTTTTGGCATCAAAAAAAATTTTTTATTTTGGAAATTTCATGTACTCCCCCCTATGGTGCTTTTTCAAGATCGATAATTGTCAAACCTTTACCACCGGGCAGCACCCCTTAAGCATGTCCGATTTAGGTCAAATTTTGCATGAAGGCTTTTTTCGAGGTGCTTAAACTTTTGAGCACTAGAACTTTACGAAAATAGAGTTGATCCCAAAATTTTGGCACCCTTATATATACAAGAGCGGTAAAAATCAACGTGTTTTGTCGGTTACGTCACTTATACAATCATATTTCTGGAACCAAAAGTCACAACCATTTGATCTTCGAACTTGATCAATGGCACGACAGTAGCTTTCAAACGAGCCCAAGTTTGTTGAAATCGGATCAGCCATCTCTGAGAAAATTGAGCGCGTTCAAATACAACGCTTTTTGTCGGTTACGTCACTTATAGAATCATATCTCCGGAACCAAAAATCACAGCCATTTGATCTTCGAACTTGATCAATGGCCCGACAGTAGCTTTCAAACGAGCCCAAGTTTGTTCAAATCGGTTCAGCCATCTCTGAGAAAATTGAGCGCGTTCAAATACAACGCTTTTTGTCGGTTACGTCACTTATAGAATCATATCTCCTGAACCAAAAATCACAGCCATTTGATCTTCGAACTTGATCAATGGCCCGACAGTAGCTTTCAAACGAGCCCAAGTTTGTTCAAATCGGTTCAGCCATCTCTGAGAAAATTGAGCGCGTTCAAATATCTTCGAAAAGTGCACACACATACACACACACACACATACACACACACACATACACACACACACACACACACACACACACACACACAGACATTTTCCGATCTCGACGAACTGAGTCGAATGGTATATAACACTATGGGTCTCCGAGGCTCCGTTCGAAAGTCGGTTTTTCCAGCAATTCTAATACCTTTCTATAGAGAAAGGCAAAAACCCTTCTTAGTCCACTTAGTGGAATTTTCATATATCTTGAAAAATCACCATAGGAGGGAGTACATGAAATTTTCGAAATCGAAAAAAAATTTTTGATGCCAAAAGGCTTAGAATTGCATGAAACGTCGAGATTTAGTGTCATCTCGAAAAAAAATTTTTTTGAAAAAGTCGACTTTTTGGGACTTAGAAAAAATATGAAAATTTTTCTAAGTCCCAGAAAGTTGATTTTTTCAAAAAAAAATTTTTTCGGGATAACACTAAATTTCGATGTTTTATGCAGTTTTAAGAGTTTTGGCATCAAAAAAAATTTTTTATTTTGGAAATTTCATGTACTCCCCCCTATGGTGCTTTTTCAAGATCGATAATTGTCAAACCTTTACCACCGGGCAGCACCCCTTAAGCATGTCCGATTTAGGTCAAATTTTGCATGAAGGCTTTTTTCGAGGTGCTTAAACTTTTGAGCACTAGAACTTTACGAAAATAGAGTTGATCCCAAAATTTTGGCACCCTTATATATACAAGAGCGGTAAAAATCAACGTGTTTTGTCGGTTACGTCACTTATACAATCATATTTCTGGAACCAAAAGTCACAACCATTTGATCTTCGAACTTGATCAATGGCACGACAGTAGCTTTCAAACGAGCCCAAGTTTGTTGAAATCGGATCAGCCATCTCTGAGAAAATTGAGCGCGTTCAAATACAACGCTTTTTGTCGGTTACGTCACTTATAGAATCATATCTCCGGAACCAAAAATCACAGCCATTTGATCTTCGAACTTGATCAATGGCCCGACAGTAGCTTTCAAACGAGCCCAAGTTTGTTCAAATCGGTTCAGCCATCTCTGAGAAAATTGAGCGCGTTCAAATACAACGCTTTTTGTCGGTTACGTCACTTATAGAATCATATCTCCTGAACCAAAAATCACAGCCATTTGATCTTCGAACTTGATCAATGGCCCGACAGTAGCTTTCAAACGAGCCCAAGTTTGTTCAAATCGGTTCAGCCATCTCTGAGAAAATTGAGCGCGTTCAAATATCTTCGAAAAGTGCACACACATACACACACACACATACACACACACACACACACACAGACATTTTCCGATCTCGACGAACTGAGTCGAATGGTATATAACACTATGGGTCTCCGAGGCTCCGTTCGAAAGTCGGTTTTTCCAGCAATTCTAATACCTTTCTATAGAGAAAGGCAAAAACCCTTCTTAGTCCACTTAGTGGAATTTTCATATATCTTGAAAAATCACCATAGGAGGGAGTACATGAAATTTTCGAAATCGAAAAAAAATTTTTGATGCCAAAAGGCTTAGAATTGCATGAAACGTCGAGATTTAGTGTCATCTCGAAAAAAAATTTTTTTGAAAAAGTCGACTTTTTGGGACTTAGAAAAAATATGAAAATTTTTCTAAGTCCCAGAAAGTTGATTTTTTCAAAAAAAAATTTTTTCGGGATAACACTAAATTTCGATGTTTTATGCAGTTTTAAGAGTTTTGGCATCAAAAAAAATTTTTTATTTTGGAAATTTCATGTACTCCCCCCTATGGTGCTTTTTCAAGATCGATAATTGTCAAACCTTTACCACCGGGCAGCACCCCTTAAGCATGTCCGATTTAGGTCAAATTTTGCATGAAGGCTTTTTTCGAGGTGCTTAAACTTTTGAGCACTAGAACTTTACGAAAATAGAGTTGATCCCAAAATTTTGGCACCCTTATATATACAAGAGCGGTAAAAATCAACGTGTTTTGTCGGTTACGTCACTTATACAATCATATTTCTGGAACCAAAAGTCACAACCATTTGATCTTCGAACTTGATCAATGGCACGACAGTAGCTTTCAAACGAGCCCAAGTTTGTTGAAATCGGATCAGCCATCTCTGAGAAAATTGAGCGCGTTCAAATACAACGCTTTTTGTCGGTTACGTCACTTATAGAATCATATCTCCGGAACCAAAAATCACAGCCATTTGATCTTCGAACTTGATCAATGGCCCGACAGTAGCTTTCAAACGAGCCCAAGTTTGTTCAAATCGGTTCAGCCATCTCTGAGAAAATTGAGCGCGTTCAAATACAACGCTTTTTGTCGGTTACGTCACTTATAGAATCATATCTCCTGAACCAAAAATCACAGCCATTTGATCTTCGAACTTGATCAATGGCCCGACAGTAGCTTTCAAACGAGCCCAAGTTTGTTCAAATCGGTTCAGCCATCTCTGAGAAAATTGAGCGCGTTCAAATATCTTCGAAAAGTGCACACACATACACACACACACATACACACACACATACACACACACACACACACAGACATTTTCCGATCTCGACGAACTGAGTCGAATGGTATATAACACTATGGGTCTCCGAGGCTCCGTTCGAAAGTCGGTTTTTCCAGCAATTCTAATACCTTTCTATAGAGAAAGGCAAAAACCCTTCTTAGTCCACTTAGTGGAATTTTCATATATCTTGAAAAATCACCATAGGAGGGAGTACATGAAATTTTCGAAATCGAAAAAAAATTTTTGATGCCAAAAGGCTTAGAATTGCATGAAACGTCGAGATTTAGTGTCATCTCGAAAAAAAATTTTTTTGAAAAAGTCGACTTTTTGGGACTTAGAAAAAATATGAAAATTTTTCTAAGTCCCAGAAAGTTGATTTTTTCAAAAAAAAATTTTTTCGGGATAACACTAAATTTCGATGTTTTATGCAGTTTTAAGAGTTTTGGCATCAAAAAAAATTTTTTATTTTGGAAATTTCATGTACTCCCCCCTATGGTGCTTTTTCAAGATCGATAATTGTCAAACCTTTACCACCGGGCAGCACCCCTTAAGCATGTCCGATTTAGGTCAAATTTTGCATGAAGGCTTTTTTCGAGGTGCTTAAACTTTTGAGCACTAGAACTTTACGAAAATAGAGTTGATCCCAAAATTTTGGCACCCTTATATATACAAGAGCGGTAAAAATCAACGTGTTTTGTCGGTTACGTCACTTATACAATCATATTTCTGGAACCAAAAGTCACAACCATTTGATCTTCGAACTTGATCAATGGCACGACAGTAGCTTTCAAACGAGCCCAAGTTTGTTGAAATCGGATCAGCCATCTCTGAGAAAATTGAGCGCGTTCTAATACAACGCTTTTTGTCGGTTACGTCACTTATAGAATCATATCTCCGGAACCAAAAATCACAGCCATTTGATCTTCGAACTTGATCAATGGCCCGACAGTAGCTTTCAAACGAGCCCAAGTTTGTTCAAATCGGTTCAGCCATCTCTGAGAAAATTGAGCGCGTTCAAATACAACGCTTTTTGTCGGTTACGTCACTTATAGAATCATATCTCCTGAACCAAAAATCACAGCCATTTGATCTTCGAACTTGATCAATGGCCCGACAGTAGCTTTCAAACGAGCCCAAGTTTGTTCAAATCGGTTCAGCCATCTCTGAGAAAATTGAGCGCGTTCAAATATCTTCGAAAAGTGCACACACATACACACACACACACATACACACACACACACACACACACAGACATTTTCCGATCTCGACGAACTGAGTCGAATGGTATATAACACTATGGGTCTCCGAGGCTCCGTTCGAAAGTCGGTTTTTCCAGCAATTCTAATACCTTTCTATAGAGAAAGGCAAAAAGCCTTCTTAGTCCACTTAGTGATGTTTTCATATATCTTGAAAAATCACCATAGGGGGGAGTACATGAAATTTTCAAAATCGAAAAAAAAATTTGATGCCAAAAGGCTTAGAATTGCATGAAACGTCGAGATTTAGTGTCATCTCGAAAAAAAATTTTTTTGAAAAAATCGACTTTTTGGGACATAGAAAAAATATGAAAATAAGTCCCAGAAAGTTGATTTTTTCAAAAAAAAATTTTTTTGAGATGACACTAAATTTCGATGTTTTATGCAGTTTTAAGAGTTTTGGCATCAAAAAAAATTTTCGATTTTGGAAATTTCATGTACTCCCCCCTATGGTGCTTTTTCAAGATCGAAAATTGCCAAACCTTTACCACCGGGCAGCACCCCTTAAGCATGTCCGATTTAGGTCAAATTTTGCATGAAGACTTTTTTCGAGGTGCTTAAACTTTTGAGCACTAGAACTTTACGAAAATAGAGTTGATCCCAAAATTTTGGCACCCTTATATATATAAGAGCGGTAAAAATCAACGTGTTTTGTCGGTTACGTCACTTATACCATCATATATCTGGAACCAAAAGTCACAACCATTTGATCTTCGAACTTGATCAACGGACCGACAGTAGCTTTCGAACGAGCCCAAGTTTGTTAAAATCGGATCAGCCATCTCTGAGAAAATGGAGCGCGTTCAAATACAACGCTTTTTGTCGGTAACGTCACTTATACAATCATATCTTCGGAACCAAAACTCACAGCCATTTGATCTTCGAACTTGATCAATGGTCCGACAGTAGCTTTCAAACGAGCCCGAGTTTGTTAAAATCGGTTCAGCCATCTCTGAGAAAATTGAGCGCGTTCAAATACAACGCTTTTTGTCGGTTACGTCACTTATACAATCATATCTCCGGAACCAAAAGTCACAGCCATTTGATCTTCGAACTTGATCAATGGCCCGACAGTAGCTTTCAAACGAGCCCAAGTTTGTTCAAATCGGTTCAGCCATCTCTGAGAAAATTGAGCGCGTTCAAATATCTTCGAAAAGTGCACATACATACACACACACATACACACACACATACATACACACACACACACATACACACACAAACATTTTCCGATCTCGACGAACTGAGTCGAATGGTATATAACACTATGGGTCTCCAAGGCTCCGTTCGAAAGTCGGTTTATCCAGCAATTCTAATACCCTTCTTAATCCACCTAGTGGTGTGATAATGCCTTTCGCTTCTTTCATAACAGTCTCATGAAAATATGTTTCATACTTTTATTAAATAATTTTGGATACTAATTTTGACACCAATTGATTCAGATTGATTCGAGTAGTTCACAAAAGCATGCTTCAGTGTTTATGTCACACAGTCAGCATCATTTTTCCAAAGCAGTGCTTGACATTTGCGTTGCCTATTTGTAATCAGTGATGCTAATCTAAAAAAACCCTTCTTAATCCACCTAGTGGTGTGATAATGCCTTTCTCTTCTTTCATAACAGTCTCATGAAAATATGTTTCATACTTTTAATAAATAATTTTGGATACTAATTTTGAAAGTCGACTTTTTGGGACTTCTATTTTTCTAAGTCCCAGAAAGTTGATTTTTTCAAAAAAAAATTTTTTTGAGATGACACTAAATTTCGATGTTTCATGCAGTTTTAAGAGTTTCGGCATCAAAAAAATTTTCGATTTTGGAAATTTCATGTACTCCCCCCTATGGTGCTTTTTCAAGATCGAAAATTGTCAAACCTTTACCACCAAGCAGCACCCCTTAAGCATGTCTGATTTAGGTCAAATTTTGCATGAAGGCTTTTTTCGAGGTGCTTAAACTTTTGAGCACTAGAACTTAACAAAAATAAAGGTGATCCCAAAATTTTGGCACCCTTATATATATAAGAGCGGTAAAAATCATCGTGTTTTGTCGGTTACGTCACTTATGCCATCATATATCTGGAACCAAAAGTCACAACCATTTGATCTTCGAACTTGATCAATGGCCCGATAGTAGCTTTCAAACGAGCTCAAGTTTGTTAAAATCGGATCAGCCATCTCTGAGAAAATTGAGCACGTTCAAATACAACGCTTTTCGTCGGTTACGTCACTTATACAATCATATCTCCGGAACCAAAAGTCACAGCCATTTAATCTTCGAACTTGATCAATGGTACAATAGTAGCTTTCAAACGAGCCCAAGTTGGTTAAAATCGGTTCAGCCATCTCTGAGAAAATTGAGCGCGTTCAAATACAACGCTTTTTGTCGGTTACGTCACTTATACAATCATATCTCCGGAACCAAAAGTCACAGCCATTTGATCTTCGAACTTGATCAATGGCCCGACAGTAGCTTTCAAACGAGCCCGAGTTTGTTCAAATCGGTTCAGCCATCTCTGAGAAAATTGAGCGCGTTCAAATATCTTCGAAAAGTGCACACACACACATACACACACACACACACACACACACACACATACACACAGACATTTTCCGATCTCGACGAACTGAGTCGAATGGTATATAACACTATGGGTCTCCGAGGCTCCGTTCGAAAGTCGGGTTTTCCAGCAATTCTAATACCTTTCTATAGAGAAAGGCAAAACCCTTCTTAATCCACCTAGTGGTGTGATAATGCCTTTCTCTTCTTTCATAACAGTCTCATGAAAATATGTTTCATACATTTATTAAATAATTTTAGACGCCAATTGATTCAGATTGACTCGAGTAGTTCACAAAAGCATGCTTCAGTGTTTATGTCACACACTCAGCATCATTTTTCCAAACTAGTGCTTGACATTTGCGTTGCCTATTTGTATGAGAACAGTGATGCTAATCTAAAAAAACCCTTCTTAATCCACCTAGTGGTGTGATAATGCCTTTCTCTTCTTTCATAACAGTCTCATGAAAATATGTTTCATACTTTTATTAAATAATTTTGGATACTAATTTTGACACCAATTGATTCAGATTGATTCGAGTAGTTCACAAAAGCATGCTTCAGTGTTTATGTCACACAGTCAGCATCATTTTTCCAAACTAGTGCTTGACATTTGCGTTGCCTATTTGTATGAGAACAGTGATGCTAATCTAAAAAAGCCTTCTTAGTCCACTTAGTGAAATTTTCATATATCTTGAAAAATCACCATAGGGGGGAGTACATGAAATTTTCGAAATCGAAAAAAAATTTTTGATGCCAAAAGGCTTAGAATTGCATGAAACGTCGAGATTAAGTGTCATCTCGAAAAAAAAATTTTTTGAAAAAATCGACTTTTTGGGACTTAGAAAAAATATGAAAATTTTTCTAAGTCCCAGAAAGTTGATTTTTTCAAAAAAATTTTTTTTCGAGATGACACTAAATTTCGATGTTTTATGCAGTTTTAAGAGTTTTGGCATCAAAAAAAATTTTCGATTTTGGAAATTTCATGTACTTCCCCCTATGGTGCTTTTTCAAGATCGAAAATTGCCAAACCTTTACCACCGGGCAGCACCCCTTAAGCATGTCCGATTTAGGTCAAATTTTGCATGAAGACTTTTTTCGAGGTGCTTAAACTTTTGAGCACTAGAACTTTACGAAAATAGAGTTGATCCCAAAATTTTGGCACCCTTATATATATATAAGAGCGGTAAAAATCAACGTGTTTTGTCGGTTACGTCACTTATACCATCATATATCTGGAACCAAAAGTCACAACCATTTGATCTTCGAACTTGATCAACGGCCCGACAGTATCTTTCAAACGAGCCCAAGTTTGTTAAAATCGGATCAGCCATCTCTGAGAAAATTGAGCGCGTTCAAATACAACGCTTTTTGTCGGTTACGTCACTTATACGATCATATCTCCGGAACCAAAACTCACAACCATTTGATCTTCGAACTTGATCAATAGCCCGACAGTAGCTTTCAAACGAGCCCAAGTTTGTTAAAATTGGTTCAGCCATCTCTGAGAAAATTGAGCGCGTTCAAATAGCACGATTTTTGTCGGTTACGTCACTTATACCATCATATCTCCGGAACCAAAAGTCACAGCCATTTGATCTTCGAACTTGATCAATGGCCCGACAGTAGCTTTCAAACGAGCCCAAGTTTGTTCAAATCGGTTCAGCCATCTCTGAGAAAATTGAGCGCGTTCAAATATCTTCGAAAAGTGCACACACATACACACACACACACAGACATTTTCCGATCTCGACGAACTGAGTCGAATGGTATATAACACTATGGGTCTCCGAGGCTCCGTTCGAAAGTCGGTTTTTCCAGCAATTCTAATACCTTTCTATAGAGAAAGGCAAAAAGCCTTCTTAGTCCACTTAGTGAAATTTTCATATATCTTGAAAAATCACCATAGGGGGGAGTACATGAAATTTTCGAAATCGAAAAAAAATTTTTGATGCCAAAAGGCTTAGAATTGCATGAAACGTCGAGATTTAGTGTCATCTCGAAAAAAAATTTTTTTTTGAAAAAGTCGATTTTTTGGGACTTATATGAAAATTTTTCTAAGACCCAGAAAGTTGATTTTTCCAAAAAAATTTTTTTTGAGATGACACTAAATTTCGGTGTTTCTTGCAGTTTTAAGAGTTTCGGCATCAAAAAAAATTTCGATTTTGGAAATTTCATGTACTCCCCTCTATGGTGCTTTTTCAAGGTCGAAAATTGTCAAACCTTTACCAACGGGCAGCACCTCTTACGCATGTCCGATTTAGGTCAAATTTTGCATGAAGGCTTTTTTCGAGGTGCTTAAACTTTTGAGCACTAGAACCTAACGAAAATAGAGGTGATCCTAAAATTTTGGCACCCTTATATATATAAGAGCGGTAAAAATCAATGTATTTTGTCGGTTACGTCACTTATACCATCATATATCTGGAACCAAAAGTCACAACCATTTGATCTTCAAACTTGATCATCAATTTTGCTTTTTTAAGGTCGAAAATTGTCAAACCTTTACCTTCTAAAAGTGCACACACACATACACACAGACATTTTCCGATCTCGTCGAACTGAGTCGAATGGTATATAACACTATGGGTCTCCGAGGCTCCGTTCGAAAGTCGGTTTTTCCAGCAATTCTAATACCTTTCTATAGAGAACGGCAAAAAGCCTTCTTAGTCCACTTAGTGGAATTTTCATATATCTTGAAAAATCACCATAGGGGGGAGTACATGAAATTTTCGAAATCGAAAAAAAAATTTTGATGCCAAAAGGCTTAGAATTGCATGAAACGTCGAGATTTAGTGTCACCTCGAAAAAAAATTTTTTTTGAAAAAGTCGATTTTTTGGGACTTATAAAATATATGAAAATTTTTCTAAGTCCCAGAAAGTTGATTTTTAAAAAAAAAAAATTTTTTTGAGATGACACTAAATTTCGATGTTTCATGCAGTTTTAAGAGTTTCGGCATCAAAAAAAATTTCGATTTTGGAAATTTCATGTACTCCCCTCTATGGTGCTTTTTCAAGGTCGAAAATTGTCAAACCTTTACCAACGGGCAGCACCTCTTACGCATGTCCGATTTAGGTCAAATTTTGCATGAAAGCTTTTTTCGAGGTGCTTAAACTTTTGAGCACTAGAACCTAACGAAAATAGAGGTGATCCTAAAATTTTGGCACCCTTATATATATAAGAGCGGTAAAAATCAATGTGTTTTGTCGGTTACGTCACTTATACCATCATATATCTGGAACCAAAAATCACAACCATTTGATCTTCAAACTTGATCATCAATTTTGCTTTTTTAAGGTCGAAAATTGTCAAACCTTTACCAACGGGCAGCACCTCTTACGCATGTCCGATTTGAGTCAAATTTTGCATGAACGCTTTTTTCGAGGTGCTTAAACTTTTGAGCACAAAAACCTAGCGAAAATAGAGGTGATCCTAAAATTTTGGCACCCTTATATATATAAGAGCGGTAAAAATCAATGTGTTTTGTCGGTTACGTCACTTATACCATCATATATCTGGAACCAAAAGTCACAACCATTTGATCTTCGAACTTGATCAATGGCCCGACAGTAGCTTTCAAACGAGCCCAAGTTTGTTAAAATCGGATCAACCATCTCTGAGAAAATTGAGCGCGTTCAAATACAACGCTTTTTGTCGGTTACGTCACTTATACAATCATATCTCCGGAACCAAAAGTCACAGCCATTTGATCTTCGAACTTGATCAATGGTTCGACAGTAGCTTTCAAACGAGCCCAAGTTTGTTAAAATCGGTTCAGCCATCTCTGAGAAAATTGAGCGCGTTCAAATACAACGCTTTTTGTCGGTTACGTCACTTATACAATCATATCTCCGGAACCAAAAGTCACAGCCATTTGATCTTCGAACTTGATCAATGGCCCGACAGTAGCTTTCAAACGAGCCCAAGTTTGTTAAAATCGGTTCAGCCATCTCTGAGAAAATTGAGCGCGTTCAAATATCTTCTAAAAGTGCACACACACACACACATACACACAGACATTTTCCGATCTCGTCGAACTGAGTCGAATGGTATATAACACTATGGGTCTCCGAGGCTCCGTTCAAAAGTCCCAGAAAGTTGATTTTTTCAAAAAAATTTTTTTTTGAGATGACACTAAATTTCGATGTTTCATGCAGTTTTAAGAGTTTCGGCATCAAAAAAAATTTCGATTTTGGAAATTTCATGTACTCCCCTCTATGGTGCTTTTTCAAGGTCGAAAATTGTCAAACCTTTACCAACGGGCAGCACCTCTTACGCATGTCCGATTTAGGTCAAAAAATTTAGGTCTAGGTCCTAAAATTTTGGCACCCTTATATATATATATATATATATATATATATATATATATATATATATATATATATATATATATATATATATATATATATATATATATATATATATATATATATATATATATATATATATATATATATATATATATATATATATATATATATATATATATATATATATATATATATAAGAGCGGTAAAAATCATTGTGTTTTGTCGGTTACGTCACTTATACCATCATATATCTGGAACCAAAAGTCACAACCATTTGATGTTCAAACTTGATCATCAATTTTGCTTTTTTAAGGTCGAAAACTGTCAAACCTTTACCAACGGGCAGCACCTCTTACGCATGTCCGATTTGAGTCAAATTTTGCATGAAGGCTTTTTTCGAGGTGCTTAAACTTTTGAGCACTAAAACCTAACGAAAATAGAGGTGATCCTAAAATTTTGGCACCCTTATATATATATATAAGCAGTAAAAATCTATGCGTTTTGTCGGTTACGTCACTTATACCATCATATATCTGGAACCAAAAGTCACAACCATTTGATCTTCGAACTTGATCAATGGCCCGACAGTAGCTTTTAAACGAGCCCAAGTTTGTTAAAATCGGATCAACCATCTCTGAGAAAATTGAGCGCGTTCAAATACAACGCTTTTTGTCGGTTACGTCACTTATACAATCATATCTCCGGAACCAAAAGTCACAGCCATTTGATCTTCGAACTTGATCAATGGCCCGATAGTACATTTCAAACGAGCTCAAGTTTGTTAAAATCGGTTCAGACATCTCTAAGAAAATTGAGCGCGTTCAAATTCAACGCTTTTTGTCGGTTACGTCACTTATACAATCATATCTCCGGAACCAAAAGTCACAGCCATTTGATCTTCGAACTTGATCAATGGCCCGATAGTACCTTTCAAACGAGCTCAAGTTTGTTAAAATCGGTTCAGACATCTCTGAGAAAATTGAGCGCGTTCAAATTCAACGCTTTTTGTCGGTTACGTCACTTATACAATCATATCTCCGAAACCAAAAGTCACAGCCATTTGATCTTCGAACTTGATCAATGGCCCGATAGTACCTTTCAAACGAGTCCAAGTTTGTTAAAATCGGTTAAGCCATCTCTGAGAAAATTGAGCGCGTTCAAATTCAACGCTTTTTGTCGGTTACGTCTCTTATACAATCATATCTCCGGAACCAAAAGTCACAGCCATTTGATCTTCGAACTTGATCAATGGCCCGATAGTACCTTTCAAACGAGCTCAAGTTTGTTAAAATCGGTTCAGACATCTCTGAGAAAATTGAGCGCGTTCAAATTCAACGCTTTTTGTCGATTACGTCACTTATACAATCATATCTCCGAAACCAAAAGTCACAGCCATTTGATCTTCGAACTTGATCAATGGCCCGATAGTACCTTTCAAACGAGTCCAAGTTTGTTAAAATCGGTTCAGCCATCTCTGAGAAAATTGAGCGCGTTCAAATTCAACGCTTTTTGTCGGTTACGTCTCTTATACAATCATATCTACGGAACCAAAAGTCACAGCCATTTGATCTTCGAACTTGATCAATGGCCCGATAGTACCTTTCAAACGAGCTCAAGTTTGTTAAAATCGGTTCAGCCTTCTCTGAGAAAATTGAGCGCGTTCAAATTCAACGCTTTTTGTCGGTTACGTCACTTATACAATCATATCTCCGAAACCAAAAGTCACAGCCATTTGATCTTCGAACTTGATCAATGGCCCGATAGTACCTTTCAAACGAGCCCAAGTTTGTTAAAATCGGTTCAGCCGTCTCTGAGAAAATTGAGCGCGTTCAAATTCAACGCTTTTTGTCGGTTACATCACTTATACAATCATATCTCCGAAACCAAAAGTCACAGCCATTTGAGTTTCGAACTTGATCAATGGCCCGACAGTAGCTTTCAAACGAGCCCAAGTTTGTTAAAATCGGTTCAGCCATCTCTGAGAAAATTGAGCGCGCTCAAATATCTTCTAAAAGTGCACACACACATACACACACATACACACACATATACACACAGACATTTTCCGATCTCGTCGAACTGAGTCGAATGGTATATAACACTATGGGTCTCCGAGGTTAAAAAGTTAAAAAAGTTAAAAAGTTAAAAAACAATATTCAATTTCTTTTTCGTTTAGGAGCTATTTGTTCTGGCGAAGAGACAACAGAATTGTCTAGTTTATATAGATTAATAATGCGTGCAATGTCTAGTTTACAACTAATTTTGTCTATTTTTGAATTATCTTCTTTTTTCACCAAGATTATCCCACCGCGACCAGGCCATACATATTTAATATTCAATGACCTCTGCTGTTCCCGCATTTCCCTTAGTAACTCCAAGGAGCAAGCCGACAACTCTTCACGAATTGCGACTCTCATCTCTCTACCATTGATATTCAATGAACTGTCTACCAGCGCTGCCAACTATACCGATTTCTCGGTATTTATACCGGTATTTTGATTCGATACAGGAATACAGATATGCTCTCAAAATACCGATATTTCAATTTTCATACAGATAAATACCGATTTTCAGTTTTTGTGTTGGATTCCATAGGGGTAAACCAGGTCGAGCGACCTTTTTTTTGGTCGCAAAATCAGTTTCCGCACTAAATCGATGTTTGATTTTTCGAGAAAGATATTGTACAGATAAATTTTTCCGCCAAATACAGATTTTTGGAAAAAACAGTTGACAGCACTGCTGTCTACTGCCGTTGCAAGCAAGGGACCATACTCCTGCTTCTTGTTCAGCAACGCATCTTTCATACTTTAAATTTTGAAAGCAACTCTAATTGGAACAACAGCATTATTATGTTTGTTGTTCGGATATAACCTGGACGAGGAGACAATACAGTCCTGAGACATATTTACACCGATACATTTAAAAGTTTTCAACACAAGATCCGTAACATTTTCATTGGGGAGAGAGGGCAATCCAAGTATCATCGCGTTGTTTGCAACTGACTTTTTATTTTCACTATCGAAATTCATTTCAAGTTTATTCACAATAGCTGTCAGTGATGACTGCAATTGTTTTAATTTTTCAATTTCTAATTGCAGGCGAGCATTCTCAGTTTTCAAGTCTTTGAAATCCTTTGCAATAGCATCGAATTTCTCCGACAAAAAGTTTTGAGAAGACTCCACAGCACTAGTTATGGTTTTGACCTCTTCCCGTACATGTTGCATTTGTGCAGATACAGCATTTGATATAGTTGTATTAAGTTTGCTAGTTATTGAGGATATGATGGATTTTTCATTTTTCTGCATATCAACAATTCGTTTATAAATATCTGAACATTTTATCGAACAAAAATAGGGATGCTGCTTAGCTCGCCTGGCTGCAACACCTGTAATACCACGGCATTTCAGATGAACAGAGGCAAAGCAGTACATGCAAGTGAGAAGGTCACTTTTGTTGGTATCTTCCTGATGACAAATGCCACAAGTGTCATCATAATTCACGTCTTCACAATCCATTTATATATTCCAATACTAGATCGAGCACGAAAAAAAACAGAGGACACAAATAACGAGACAAAATGAAATAGTTATTACAATTATTTAAATCTAACAGATGCACATCAAAAACGTAAAAAAACCCTATAGAGGAAAAAAAACAACTATTAAAAAATAATATATATTGTAAAGCAAATATGAGTAAACTGTCGAAGCGGACAAACCGCCCAACTCGGGTGCAGGCACAGTCCAGTTGTTCACAGAATAAATGAAGCAACACCTACCTTAAGTAAACATGCAGCATGCGGCGTGTCAGACCATCAACAGCACCACCACTACGGAGCCACACTGTGACTACCAACTGAAAAAAATGCTTGCGGATGGTACACGGAGATCGTTCTATCAGTCCGTTAAATCCGTCTCACTCAACCTCAGCAGCCAAGTGAGCAATCGCTATCAGTCGAGGAAACAGGAAACACTGTCCACGAACAGAGCACCGCTAACAAATCACAACACATCCACTCAAAAGAACTCACGCTTTTGCCCTTACTGCTGGTATACAGCTCGCGCACAACGAGAGCCCCCAGCACACAACTGGTACTTTGAGAAGCGTTGTCGAAGCGCAGGGCACTCTGCCACAGACAACGTACGGAAAGATATACTAAATCACTTATCCTTATACTAAATCACTTATCGCACACACTAACAATATTTCGTCACAACAGGCACCGACCGTGATGCACTGATAGAAGGCGACAAACCGCAGCTGACCCGAATACCTATTCAAGGCGGCACTACCACACTCCTGCAACACAAAAGAACGTTCTGAAAAATAGCCCAAAGGATGAAAGCCTAAGAACTATTTTCGGCCAGACACACCGATTATGGCCACTTATCCTTAATCGCACAATTCACTCCAACCACAGGTACACTAAAGAATTAATGAAAACAACCGAAACCTGCGGCTAGCGAAATATAATCACAAAATTATTATAAATAACCGGAGCTCGAAAAGCGAGCTGCAATAACAGTCAACAGTGTTGCCAGATTGCCAGCTTTAAATTTCTCACATTTGTAAATCGAATGCTCCGATTTACAACATGGACAAATCTCCTTTGCTATTTGTACGAATGAGTTAGAAGGCAAGTGAGATTTTTGATTGACTGGTTGCCGCTTGATGTCCAAGTTCTTGTTGAGATCGACTTGTTCGCTGTAGAATACGTCCTCGTTCACGCGAAAAATTCATGAAAATCTGGAAGCTCATCGTTACCCAACCTGGTCTTCCATTGCTCCTGTGTCTCCTTATCGAGCTTTTTATAAAGTACATTCACAAGTATTAGCTCTGCCAAACCTACGACTGGGAATCCGTGACCCTTCAAGGCATCCGTATGTTTCATGCAAAGCTCAACCATCTTTGATAACGATTTACTACGATTATCCTTCGTGATTTTCTGGCATTCTAAGATAGCATCAATGTATCCATAATTAAGCGTTTACCTTCATGGGCATCTTCCAGAATCTTCCACGCTGTTGCATAATCACTGTTGTTAACCACTTCCTGGTCTATTTTGTCCTTTGCTTCCCCCTTCAATGAGTTTCGCAAATGAAGAATCTTCGTGGCGTTAGTTTCGTTTGTGTATCTCGCCATGATACTTTGAAACAAGCTTTTGAAGCTGTACCAATTGTTCAGAGTACCGTTAAACGTAGGGAATGGAGCTTTCAAGTGAGGAGCAGGTGCTTGCACGTACACAGGGGCTACCGGAGCCATTGAAGAAATAGTCGATGGAATATTTCGACATCCTTGCACTTTAGTTTGCTGATCTAGTTGTTCGATTCTCGTCTGCAGTGTAACGTATATATCGTTATGTATTAATTCGAAATTTGAGTATTCAATCCGAATTGCTGCTCGTCGTTCTTTCGCAAGCAAAGGAATTATTTCGGAGTACACTTTTTCAAATTCGTCCGCTGTCCGACATAGTGTTTCTACATGAAGTTTAAGAAGATGAACGCTAATGGTTTCCTCCTGAAGTATATCACGCATACGCAGTAACTTCTCTGTTAGCAACGCTTGCCGATCTAACAGAACCTCTGAACTTTGTGCCATTCTGCGCTCGGTGATTAACGCCTGTTGTGAAGCCTTGTGCTGGGAAACAGTCAGGATAGGATCCACTACGTCGTCTTGTTTACTATGTGATCCAGTGAGCGCGTCAAGAATGTTTCGTCGCTGAATTTCAGTCGACGGTGAACATGGTGTTTCACTTTCACTCATTAATCTTTTTTGTTTTGTTTACAGAGTTCACTTTTTCAAAATGGCTGCCATTTAACCACTTTTGACACTTATTCATCACATCATTTGCGCACGCAAAGATGGCGATCGATAGTTGTGCGGAGCACCACCAACGCGTATATTGGCCTTGCGCCGATATTAGCAAACGTTGTTAATAAACACTTCACAAATCGCCGGAACCATTCAAAATTCCACCATGATCCGAGAGAACGGACCAAGCTCAAAACTGGTAATTGGTAGAAAAATTGGATGGTTGGCTCGGTAAATTTATACTGAAAACGAATCACTTCCGTTTTATACAAAGTTCGGTTTTATTCTGGTTTGCGATCGTTACAGTGTTGCAAGATTTAATAATATGTCATACATTACAAATAAAGAATATCAAAAGCGTAACTATTAAATACCATTCAATATCGATAATGTACTTTGTTAGTATTAAGAAACTTGACGAATTGAATACGAATAAAATTATCTTCAAACCTGTTACCAAAAGTGTTTCGATATTATTTGGTAATTTTCAACAGTGTTGAGCGTTGGTACACCAGAACAAAAAAACACAATGTAATAGCACCGGCAGCGTACGGATCGATATACCGAATCACTAATCCCGCACACCACTACACGATCGACACTATGCGCATCAATTGCGGTGCTACCGGATAGGAGTGAACCAAACACAACGGCTGATTAGAGTAACCCGATAGGGGCACTACCACACCTCCAATCACAAAATGGTCAATCGAAAATGATTCCTAGGACAAAAAAGGCGGGTAGGTAATGTCAGAGACATAACTGGATGTCGTGAATACGAAAACAAATGACATGTTACTTAACACTTCCGAATATCAATTAGTTGATCAATTGTATGAATTATGCAAGCATTCCCCTTTTCCACATTTTTCGCAAAAACAAAGAAGGCTTCACTTGATCTCGATTACTGTGAATTTCACACAGCGAAAAGTGCAAAAATCTAACCAAACTGTTCTACATTTGCACTAAACTGAGGATATTTTCTTTCGATTTGCGAACAACACATCCTAATAGTTCTTCAGAAAACTTTTAGAGCCATTAGAACGGCTGATTTTTTATAATGCTCTGTAACGTTGCTTTTTCATCCATCGAAATGACTGGCAGCTGTGACGTAATCGCTCTTGTCGGAAGCGAAACTAGCTGTGCAGGCGACACAAAACACATCTGCTCGCAGTGGCGATAGAATCCAAACTGATTCAATTTTTGTTAAGAGATTTCCTTTCATGTGATTTCGTTTGTAGCTTTTTCACTAATGGGCGGTCCTAACGGCTATAAAAATAGCCGCATACAGAATTTTTATGTCGATTATTTCATTTCGGATTTGCATAATTTTTTGAAAAAAACTATCAATATGCTGTAGGGATTCATTTCCAGCATTCAGAAGGGTCGAATTGCGTAATTCTCTACGATATTAAACTCTGGAACATTTATCGCAAAAAAGGCTTCACTTGATCTCGATTACTGTGAATTTCACACTGCGAAAAGTGCACAAATCTAACCAAATTGTTCTTGATTTGCACTAAACTGAGGATAATTACCTGCGATTTGCGAAAAACAAATCCTAATAGTTCTTTAGAAAAATTTTTGAGCCATTAGTACGGCTGATATTGTGTAATGCTCTCCACCGTTGTTTTTTCCCAATGTT
Organism: Malaya genurostris; assembly: GCF_030247185.1. Taxonomy (NCBI): domain Eukaryota; kingdom Metazoa; phylum Arthropoda; class Insecta; order Diptera; family Culicidae; genus Malaya; species Malaya genurostris. The sequence goes on from NC_080571.1 coordinate 173,610,999, forward strand.
AATGACTGGCAGCTGTGAAATAATCGCTCTTGTCGAAAGCGAAACTAGCTGTGCAGACGACACAAAACACATCTGCTCGCAGTGGCGATTGAATCCAAACTGATTCAATTTTTGTTAAGACATTTCCTTTTATGTGATTTCGTTTGTAGCTTTTTCACTAATGGGCGGTCCTAACGGCTATACAAATAGCCGCATATAGAATTTTAATGTCGATTATTTCATTTCGGATTTGCATAATTTATTGAAAGAAACTATCAATATGCTGTAGGGATTCGTTTCTAGCATTCAGAAAGACTAAATTGAGGAACTCACTACGATATTCACCACTTTTCGGAACATTTTTCTTGAACGGTTTGTTGTACAGCAGCAGCTATTTTCTTCTCTTCCTCAGAACGCGTTCTGATTGGCTGGTGTTGACATGGGTCAAATGAGATAGGTTTTTCAATAGTGTACTATTGAAATACTTCAATGCTTTTGCTATACACGTTTAAGTTGAAAAATTTCGATTCTATTGGTAGTTAGATTATATAAATCCTTCCACAGATCACTGAGCTATGAGCTTTCAAAATACGAGAAAGGCAAACGCGCCATATGAATTATCCTCTTTGATACTCGTTTATACCAAACATTTCAGAAAAGTTTAATTTTGAACTATTTGAGATTATGTCACACAACTGAAAATTTTATCATAAAATTGTGATCATATTTCCGATGGCATGTAGCAAAAATTATGTTGATTCGTTAGATACAACAAGAGATATTCACGATCAAAAACTTATCACTCTCTCAGAGGGTAAATTTTGAAAAGGCACCCCATAGTAAAGTAAGTCGTATTCACGACAAAACCACAGAACTGAATTCGGCCAGCACACCGATTATCAGGCACCAGTTCACAATCCTACAACTAGCTCTGAACAAAAATACACTGAATAACAAGCTGAATCGCCCTTATTCTGAATAACGACGTATTAGTTTTTCGATCGAATATAGTTCGGTCGAATCCTAGCTACCTTTTTTTTTTTTTTTAAATAACTATTTATTGGAATATGAGTTAAAATTAAATTATTAAGATTTAAATTGGGTGTTCAGCCACAAGTGGTGACTTTTCAGCCCTGTTATATATATATATATATATATATATATATATATATATATATATATATATATATATATATATATATATATATATATATATATATATATATATATATATATATATATATATATATATATATATATGATTTGGTTATTACCATGAAGACATCATTTGCTTCGCAATTCTGAGATTTTTGTGTAGGGAAAATTCTAAACCTACTTGTATTGTGTAATGGGGAAAAGGAACTTATATACTAACTTACTAACTAATACAGAGAGCGAATCGATTCAATTGAAGATTGCATCGATTTTTGTCGGAATTTGCTTATAATATTATGTGACATTACATCTAATGGTTCTATATTTGTGAGTCTGTGTAACTCATTTGTACTAAACCAGGGAGGACGCTTCAGAATCATTTTCAGAATTTTATTCTGAATCCTTTGAAGCGTTTTCTTCCTGGTGGAACAACAGCTTGACCAAATTGGTACCGCATAAAGCATGGCTGGTCTGAAAATTTGTTTATAAATTAACAATTTGTTTTTTAGACAGAGCTTAGAATTTCTGTTTATAAGAGGATATAAACATTTAATATATTTATTACACTTTGCCTGGATTCCTTCAATGTGATCCTTGAAAGGGAGTTTTTTGTCATACGTTAAACCTAAGTATTTAGCTTGATCAGACCATGTCAATTCCAAGCCATTCAATTTGAGAATGTGATTATTGTTTGGTTTAAGAAAAGAAGCTCTTGGCTTGTGAGGAAATATAATTAATTGCGTTTTTGCTGCATTTGGTTTAATTTTCCATTTTGACAGATAATCACTGAAAATATTTAAACTTCTTTGTAGGCGACTGCAGATCACTCTTAGATTTCTACCTGTGGCTAACAGACTTGTGTCGTCACAGAATAGCGATTTCTGACAACCAACGGGTAGATTTGGAAGATCAGAAGTGAAAATATTATACAAGATTGGAGCTACACTCGAACCCTGAGGAACACCGGCTCGTACGGGTAGCAATTCAGATTTACAATTCTGATAGCTAACCTGAAGAGTACGATCAGTTAAATAATTTTGAATCATTTTGATCAAATAAATAGGAAACTGGAAATCAGACATTTTTGCTATTAAACCTTTGTGCCAAACACTGTCGAATGCTTTTGTCGTGAATACGACTTACTTTACTATGGGGCGCCTTTTCAAAATTTATCCTCTGAGAGAGTGATAAGTTTTTGATCGTGAATATCTCCTGTTATATCTAATGAATCAACATAATTCTTGCTACATGCCATCGGAAATATGATCACAATTTTATGATAAAATTTTCAGTTGTGTGACATATTCTCAAATAGTTCAAAATTAAACTTTTCTGAAATGTTTGGTATAAACGAGTATCAAAGTAGATAATTCATAAGGCGCGTTTGCCTTTCTCGTATTTTGAAAGCTCATAGCTCAGCGATCTGTAGAAGGATTTATATAATCTAACTACCAATAGAATCGAAAATTTTCAACTTGAACGTGTATTACAACAATATTGAAGTTTTTCAATAGTACACTATTGAAAAACCTGTTTGATTTAACCCATGACAGCACCAGCCAATCAGAACGCGAGATGTCTGCATCTATACAAGAGCATCCATATAAAAGTTGAATGGTTCATTTTTCCTACCATTTGCTGAGCAACTCTTCCCGAAACAAGACACACGAGAGCAACATCGAGGACCTGTCGTCTCACTGTTTCCCGATATGAATGCACGAGACACATCAGCACAATGACACCGAAAATCGGTAGAAAGGTAGCCAAAAAGTCCAGTAAGGCCCATTGCCGAAACAAGACACACACGAGAACCATCTCAGATCTCAATATTTCCTACCAAAAGATTCATCAAGATGGGAGTTAAAATAATTTGCACCGTCACTAACACATTCAATTACGAAAGGTAATGCGAAAGTGGAAGTGATGATGTTGAACACATCTTTATACTAGTATACAAATATGCCGTGCGAAACAGAGTATACAGATCAATATGTATTTTTGTCGTAATTACTTTAGTACGCGGCCGAAAACAAAAATTGTTAGAACGAATGTTTCCTTTTGATTTGCGCATTCTACTTTCCAGGCGTACTCTGCTAACTCTCTCTTTTATATCGTTTCACTGTTTCCCGCTCTGCGTATAGGAAAGGAATTCTAACAAAGGGGACGTCCGTCCACCGCTACCACTAGCAGGTATAAAATGAAATGTGATGTGAGAAATAGCGTCATTTAAGTTAAAGCAGCTACTCTGAAAGTACGAGACACCGTCAGCACGATGGCACCGAAAAGATGGCAGATTTGTACACCGTCACTAACACATTCAAGTACGAACGGCAATGCGAAAGCGAATGTTGAACACATCTTTATTCTAGTATGGGGTCGTGTGAAAATATGCCATGCGAAACAGGGTTGCCATATATACAGGTTAATCTGTATTATTATTATTATTACTATCATTATTATTATTAGAATCACTCTTGCATACCGAAGATCGTAGATGCATTTCAGACCAGGCCATCGCAATTGCCTCGTTCTGAAATTTCGAGAAGAATCAGATATCTTCGAACTTCATAGCTTCAATAAAAATAAACTACAAATTTGTCGTACCTAGCCTCCTATATTAGCAAATTAAAAAGGAACTGTTTCAAGTTTGGAATATATGGTTGTAGAATAGTAGCTATTTAATGTAACTAATCTGTACTTTAATGTAGGTGCATCGCTTCAAATTCTATTAGTGAAAAAGAGGAAAGCTTGCACAATTCATACAATCAATCAACTAACTGATATTCGGAAAAGTGATGGGAGCGTGTCAGTTTTTTCGTATTCACGACATCCAGTTATGTCTCTGACATTACTCACCCGCCATTTTTCTATGTCTAGAAGAGCAACTCCAGTGGATAACCCAGTAGATTTATTTGATTTTATCATGTTCGTTACTCTGACAAGTTGATGAGTAGTTGAATGTTCATGACGAAATCCAAACTGCTCTGGTAAAAAAAATTGAATTCTCATTTATATGAGTCATCATTCTTAACAAGATAATTTTTTCAAAAAGTTTACTGATAGAAGAAAGTAAGCTAATTGGGCGATAAGTTGATGTTTCTGCTGGGTTTTTATCAGGTTTTAGGATAGGAATTACTTTAGCGTTTTTCCATCTTTTTGGGAAGTAAGCTAATGAAAAACACTTGTTGAAAATTTTAACCAGGAGTCTCAAGGCAACATCGGGAAGATTTTTAATAAGAATATTAAAAATTCCATCATTACCAGGAGCCTTCATGTTTTTGAGTTTCCTAATAATTGATTTAATTTCATCAAAATTCGTCTCAATAATGTCATCGTGTGATAACACTTGGGTTGAAATATGATCATACTTCAGTGAGACTTCATTTTCAATAGGACTCACAACGTTTAAATTAAAATTGTGGACACTCTCGAACTGCTGAGCTAGCTTTTGAGCTTTTTCACCATTTGTAAGAAGTATTTGATTTCCTTCCTTGAGAGCAGGAATTGGTTTCTGAGGTTTCTTAAGAACCTTAGAAAGTTTCCAGAAAGGTTTAGAATATGGTTTAATTTGTTCAACTTCTTTAGCGAAATTTTCATTTCGCAAAAGAGTAAATCTATGTTTAATTTCTTTTTGTAAATCCTTAACTATGTTGTTCATAGCAGGATCACGAGAACGTTGATATTGTCGTCAACGAACATTCTTCAACCGAATGAGCAGTTGAAGATTGTCATCGATGATAGGAGAATTTAATTTAGTTTGAGCTTTGGGAACTGAAAGATTTCTAGCTTCGATAATATAATGATTCAAATTATCAATTGCTGTGTCGATGTCCGCAGAATTTTCTAAAATAGTTTCATGATCCACATGATTTTCAATGTGAGATCTGTAATCCAACCAATTAGCTCTATGATAGTTGAAAATAGAACTAATTGGATTAATTAAAGCTTCGTTGGAAAGTCTGAATGTTACAGGAAGATGATCTGAGTCAAAATCAGCATGAGTAATCGGTTCACTACAAATGTGACTTTGATCTGTTAGAACCAGATCAATTGTAGACGGGTTTTTCACGGAAGAGAAACAAGTAGGATTACTGGGATGAAGAACTGTAAAGTAACCAGCTGAGAGTTGATTATGAAGTATTTTACCATTACTGTTATTTTGCCTACAATTCCACTGGACATGCTTAGCATTTAAGTCCCCTATTACGAAAAATTTCGATCGATATCCTGTAAGTTTTTGCAAATCGCCTTTAAAGAAATTTAATTGTTCGCCGGTGCATTGGAATGGCAAATATGCTCCAGCGATGAAATAAATTCCATGAATGGTTTCAACTTCGATTCCCAAGCTTTCAATAACTTTAGTATTGAAGGAAGGTAAAATTCGATGTTTAATTTGCCGTTGGACAAAAATGGCAACTCCGCCACCAATTCCAGTAAACCTGTCAAATCGATGAACCACATAATGTGGATTACTTTTCAATTTTACATTTGGTTTAAGAAAAGTTTCTGTCACAATGGCAATATAAATTTTGTGAACTTTGAGAAAATTATAAAATTCATCTTCACTCGATTTCAAAGATCGAGCATTCCAATTTAAAATATTCAAATAATTATTTAACATCACTGTTAAATTTTAAATTCATTATAATATTATTTGCAAATTTCCATCCGATTTGAAATGCTTCAAAAAGTGATGAAGTCGAATTCATTTGGATGATCATTTGAAAAAGTTGATCTTGTAGGTAGATCATTTTATTTTCAGTTATATCGCCTAAATCGACTTCATTTAAAGAAGCGAATGGCATTGAAGGAATATTTGTAGGTAGACTGCCATTAGAAGAAGATGATTTAGCCGGTCTACCTATTAATAAATTGTTTTCGTTAGAAGAAGAACTGCAAGGCGGTCCTGTGTTTTGATTATTTACATTAGAAGAAATAGGAGATAGATTTCTACCTAATATACCAGCATAACTGACATTAGAAGAAGATGATGACGAGGTCGATCTACCTGTCAATAAATTGTTTTCGTTAGAAGACGAATTGGCAGGTGCCTTAGAAGAATTTTCAGGTATGTTCTGTAAATTTAAGGTCGTTGATTTGACTTGTTGTCTAAGCGAACGAGCGTTTAAAATTTTTTCCCTGACAGGACATTTCAAATAATTGGATTTATGATTTCCATTGCAATTTGAACATGAAAATTTATCAGTGGTTTCATTCATTGGACAAACGTCTTTCGAATGCGATTTACCACAATTCAAACACCGTATATCCATATGACAATTTTTGGTTCCATGACCGAAGCCTTGGCAACGACGACATTGCGTTAAGTTTGCAATACGATTATGCCGTTTATAATGTTCCCAATGAATTTTAATGTGGGAAATGAAACGTACTTTTTCTAAAGTTTTCAAATTGTTTACATCACTTCGATTGAAGTGTATTAGGTAAAGTTCATGGGAAATTCCAGAGCGTAGTTTAGAAGTACCATTCGCTCTTTTTTTCATAAGTATTACTTGGGAAGGGGCAAAACCAAGCAATTCTTTTAGTTCATTTTTAATTTCATCAATACTTTGATCATTTGATAATCCTTTCAAGACAGCCTTGAAGGGTCTGTCTGATTTTATATCATATGAATAAAATTGATGCAGTTTTTCGGACAAATATCGAATAAGACGTTCGTAATCTTCCAATCCATCCACCAAGACTCGACATTCTCCTCTTCGTCCGATTTGAAATGAGACTTTTACTTCCGGGAGAAAAGTAGAAAGCTCAGTACGGAATGCTTTGAAGTCGGAAATCATCACCGTCACTGGTGGCATAGATTGATGTTTCTTCCCAGAACGACAAGCGTCCATTTTGGGAATTTTTGAAGAATTTTCTTCTATGTCGCTACAATCGGATTCAGGAAGAATCTCGTAAATATTGTTAGACGGCATAGGAACATTCAGATTCTATAAGATCGTGAATGTTATTAGAAAAATGTTGAATAACGGATTGTGATTTATTCCGTATTGAATTATTTTTAGCCTTAGGCTTCTTGCCTTTCCGGTTGGACGCAGGCATTTTTGAAATTAATGAAATTTTAAATTAAATTAACTAGGCTAAATTAGTCTTCGATTAGACTCCTAGCTAGCCTTAAAAAAGGCTGATTAATTTCTTAGTCACTCTAATATCACTCTTTGTATCACTTAGTCACTCTAATATCACTCTTTGTATCACTTAGTCACTTAGTTAGTGATTCAGGTAGCCTTGAAAAAGACTGAAGCCTTGAATCAATGAAACTCTAGGTAGCCAGAAAAAAATTCCAGGAGCCAAGAGCTATACGCGTGCGGTGCGAACGATTGTTCAACACCGACTGATCCTAGCTACCTTTGATTTTGCTAGCGTTATGGGGAATACAAATGAAATACGAGCGAAAAAACGATACGACGTTATTCAGAATAAGGGCGAATATAAGTTTCGTTTGAATTCATTTCAAATTTCAAATTTCAAATAAACACTTTTAATCAGGTTCTAAAATAGCTATATAGTTTTCAGCTGGACATAGAATGCGACTGAATCGTCGCAGAATAGCGAAATAATGAGCGTCAGAACCACAGAATCCAGGTTTTCAGATTGCAATTTGCACCTTTTCACTTTGCAACTAAGAAAACTTTTTTGGCAGATTTTCGAAGTTTTTATAAACAATCATTAAATTTAATGACTTTTGTTATTACTGTAGGGTTTTTGTTGGTTTTTTCTTTTCATACTTTCAAATTTTGAGCTCGCATAGGAGCATTTCTAGTACGCAAACGCCCAAAATTTCACCTGGCATCTCTGCCAGAGTATTGGACAGTTGTTTTAACCGTTTCGCTGTCTGTTGTATTGAAATTAATTAGCCTGTTGTATTGAAATTAATTAGCATTAGGTAATATTCCTTAGCGACAAGTGTTATTTCATTGTTCATTCAAAGCATCAACAAACGGATATCTGTCAAAGACGACCAACTGGACTATTTACGATTTTATGTAATAGTTTATTTTTATAGTCAAAATAGACAATGTTTCGAATAAAGCACGAAGTTTCGAAGACCAAGGCGTCGATTAATACAAAATATGAATGAAATGAAAAAATACTAATAATAAAATAACCATTATGTCAAATAAATAGCACACGGTTAAAAAATCCGTGCAAGTAGTAGCCGATGGCAGACTTCATACGCATTATCAAAATGAATTCATTATGATTGGAGTTTACTTAATAATTATTTCGCTAATAGAAATTGGTCATTGTAACGGTCAATTTAGAAAATCACCCCTATTCTGTTCGTCGATCGATTCGAAATATTCCGATCGAATGTGCAATTTCCATTATGCATTCCGTTCGAGTTGGGTATGAACTCGAAAATCATTCGTTCGAGTTGTTAAATTTTCGAACATTACTCGATCGATTTGCTTACGTATTACTTCTGTTCGGTTTAGAATCGTTCTAATTTGTTTATACGAGTGTGACGGTTTCGTTTACTAAGAAATTAATAGTATAAATAATATAGAACGTGTAAATAAAGTGTGACAGCTTTGATGGTTAGTGTTCGATATTTCAAGTGTTCCCGAACGAGAGTCTATCGAATCATATAAGTCGAACGGAATAAAGAATGTAAAATTCGAACTCGAACGAAAGTGTAGATTCGTTCGTATCACAAATCCGTCGGATTGCAGAATCGGGGTGAATATTTATTTCTGGCTTGTGGTCTCGAAAGGGTTAAATCGATGCTAATGACAGTTTCGCTATCTTTGCGGCATTTTGTCGCTATCTTATTGCATCGCAATCTTTTCTAGTCCACAGTGGAAATTACAATACTGTCCCAACTAAAGGAATATTCGAAATGACCGTTAAAATGATTAAAGAATCCAATTTGAGTGTCTTGTCTGTTAGTTTGTGATAATACCACTACATTGATAAACTACATTTAAATTTCGTTAGTGACAAACTATTCAATCATATGTGAAATAGTGAGCTCCATTTCATCACATTTGATTATTATTGTTTTTCCGCTGGATATCGGCATAGTGACATTCGGTTCATTCAACCGTACACTAATTTGACCTACAAATTTATTTACGATTCTCTATGACGATTTGTATTTAGGGAAAAAATGTACCGGTAGTCAGACTTGAATAAATTGAATTATGGGACTATCAATGGCTCCCATGGTCTGCAAGCTAGAGAAATTAACTAGTCAATATTAAGAGGCAGCTTATGAAAAGAATTCTTGAAACTTACATTTTTACACTAAGCACTTAACCTCTAGAAGCAGGGTTTAAACCGAATGAAAATTGGGATATTCTTACGGTATCTTGGGACCTTTCATTTGAATCTAAGTTTGTCAAAAACGGCTCAGCTATCTCCGAGAATAGGGGCTGAGGTCCACCAGGAGATTAATAGTACCAATTAGCTCTCTCCGGACAGTACCATCCTAGATGCCGTGTTGAATCCGGCGGAAAAAAATGAACCTAGAATAGATCCACTGGGCTCCTGGGGTGGAATCATGTAAGGTGATAAGTGAATATCACCTCCTGGTGATAAAGAGGTGATCACCAAAATGTTTGGAATCACCGAAGGTGATCACTTTTACTATCACCATCACCGGCGATTGAGCCAACTTCACTCCATTTATCACCTGTCAAGAAACGTCAATTTTTCTGGAGTAAAATATGAATGTGTCATATACCGTCGATATAAGGAGGTGTAACATATGAAAGTGGCGTATACCCATATAATATTTTAAAATCTAAATTTTTATTCCCATAGTTTTCAAGCCTTTTCATTAATTCGAGTCATGTTTATCAACGATGATTTGTATGGATCGAAGAGTAACGTTGACAAAAAAATGCCTCGCGAGTATGGCAAACTGCGCACAAACAAATAAAAAATTCACTTGTTGGTTTAATTTAGTGCCGAATTTTATTTTTCAATGGAAATCAATGTTACAGTCAGTTCTTCGGGATAAATTTGCTAGCTTTGAAATAACACGAATTGTTAGATCTTATTGAAGTTTCACAACGGATGGCATTCCTCTCGAATGAGAAAGATCCGTTAAATAATTTTGTGTATAGTTTTCATTCACTTTATGATTATGGCATTTCTTGTAGTACCATGATCACAGAGCTTTCGAATGCTAGTTCCATTTTAGAAATTTTACCCACCGTTATTACGAATATCCACTATGATTAGCAACTAATTGTCCAAAAATATTGCCTTATTTAGTTCAAATCACAAGAAGAAAATTAAGAACGCAGTTTAATTTTTTTTTACTAGTTCAGTTGGACGAGACTGATATGTCGCTCACTAAATCACGACCATCTAATTCTACTGAAAATGTTAGCATAGATTTTTTATGTTGTTACGTTATGTGCAACAGGAGATGTCTACATTCATAAACTTATCACTTTTCCAGAAAGCAATTTATTTTTGACTCTACGAATACCCCAATGATATTCCTTCAAATAATAATTACAAGATAAATGAATTGATTTAATTGATAAATACTACCGTTCATTTTATGAATTCTTTGAATTATACAAACTAAGTTACTTTTCATTTTGGTATTTAATTTTGACACAATATCAGCACGAATTTTATTGAAAAATTATCCTCTCCGACCAATTTTGGTAGGTTATGTTTATATCAGTGGCTTAAAATTCTCCTAACGGACAATAATTTATAAAGCCACTTCTCAAAAAATCAAATCACTACTAAAAGTGATAACTAAATTGCTATCACCTCCATTTTGACATGAAACATCGAAATTTAGTGTGATTAAATCGTGGTGACTATCACCTTACGTAATGCCACCATTTGATAGTGATGTTAGCCTTTCAGCAGTGGTGACAGAACTTGGTGATTATCACCTTACATGATTCCAAATTTTCAAAAGTGATAATCACTTGGTGATACTCACCTTAAGTGATTCCACCCCTGCTTTCATGTCGTAAAAGGCGACAATTGCAGAAGTTTCTTTTTCCTTTCAGTTATCAGATATTTTCAACGTTTCACTTCTGATTACTCTATTTTACTAAATTATCTCTTCATTCAACCTATCAATTTTCGTCTAGCTTCGACGAAAAGTTTTATTTAGAATGTTTTCTTCTTCTATGTTATTGATTATCTTCCAGAATTATAAATTGAATGATAAAAATCA